>NC_088295.1:82122566-82445181 GCF_032854445.1 Liolophura sinensis
CTGGGACACTGTACTGCTGAAAGTTGTTGATGGTGCAGAAGTGGATGTTTGGTTGTGTGGGTCGCCTTAACCGTTGTTGGCTCTTGAGTTGTAACAGACTGAGTACTGGTTGATGTCTGTGTTGAGGAAACTTCCGTCGCCGTTGGTGTGGACTGCGAAACATCTTGCGTTGTACTCGTATGTACCGAGGGCAGTGGTCTGGGTAGACACTGTAGAATCTGTTGTGGGGTCAGCGGCAGACACCGTAGATTGTGTGGTAGTTGCGGAGAGGAGGAAGTGTCCTGGGATACTGTACTGCTCAAAGTTGTTGATGGTGCAGAAGTTGATTTTGATTGTGTGGTCGGGCTCAACAGTTGTTGGCTCTTGAGTACTTGCTGTTGTAACAGACTGAGTACTGGTTACATCTTTACTGCTTGTTGTGGAACCTGCTGTGGACGTGTCCTGTAGTTTTGGGGTAGTAGGTGTTAGTGTTGGTGTTTACGGATGGGGTAGAAAATGTAACGGTGGTGGCGGTTAAAGTGTCCGGCTGCGTTGAGCTGGACTTTGTGGTTGATGTCTGTGTTGAGAAACTTCCTTCGCCGTTGGTGTGGACTGCGAAACATCTTGTGTTGTACTCGTATGTACCGAGGCAGTGGTCTGGGTAGACACTGTAGAATCTGTTGTGGGGGACATCAGCAGACACCGTATATTGTGTGGTCGCTTCGGACGAGGAGGAAGTGTCCTGGGACACTGTACTGCTCAAAGTTGTTGATGGTGCAGAAGTGGATGTAGGTTGTGTGGTCGGCTCAACCGTTGTTGGCTCTTGAGTACTTGCTGTTGTAACAGAATGGGTACTGGTTACATCTTTAGTGCTTGTTGTTTTACCTGCTGTGGACATGTCTGTAGTTTGGGGGTAGTAGGTGTCAGTGTTGGTGTTACGGATGGGGTAGAAAATGTAACGGTGGGGGCGGTTAAAATGTCCGCCTGTGCTGAGCTGGACTTTGTGGTTGATGTCTGTGTTGAGGAAACTTCCGTCGCCGTTGGTGTGGACTGCAAAACATCTTGCGTTTGTACTCGTATGTACCGAGGCAGTGGTCTGGGTAGACACTGTAGAATCTTTTATGGGGACAGCGGCAGACACCGTAGATTGTTTGGTCGCTGCGGAAGAGGAGGAAGTGTCCTGGGACACTGTACTGCTGAAAGTTGTTGATGGTGCAGAAGTGGATGTTGGTTGTGTGGTCGCCTTAACCGTTGTTGGCTCTTGAATTGTAACAGACTGAGTACTGGTGATGTCTGTGTTGAGGAAACTTCCGTCGCCGTTGGTGTGGACTGCGAAACAGTCTTGCGTTGTACTCGTATGTACCGAGGCAGTGGTCTGGGTAGACACTGTAGAATCTGTTGTGGGGTCAGCGGCAGACACCCGTAGATTGTGTGGTAGTTGCGGAGAGGAGGAAGTGTCCTGGGATACTGTACTGCTCAAAGTTGTTGATGGTGCAGAAGTTGATTTTGATTGTGTGGTCGGCTCAAACAGTTTGTTGGCTCTTGAGTACTTGCTGTTGTAACAGACTGAGTACTTGGTTACATCTTTACTGCTTGTTGTGGAACCTGCTGTGGACGTGTCCTGTAGTTTGGGTAGTAGGGTGTCAGTGTTGGCGTTACGGATGGGGTAGAAAATGTAACGGTGGTGGCGGTTGAAATGTCCGGCTGCGTTTGAGCTGGGACTTTGTGGTTGATGTCTGTGTTGAGGAAACTTCCGTCGTCGTTGGTGTGGACTGCGAAACATCTTGTGTTGTACTAGTATGTACTGAGGCAGTGGTCTGGGTAGACACTATAGAATCTGTTGTGGGGACAGCGGCAGACACCGTAGATTGTGTGGTCGCTCCAGAAGAGGAGGAAGTGTCCTGGGACACTGTACTGCTCAAAGTTGTTGATTGTGCAGAAGTGGATGCTGGTTGTGTGGTCGGCTTAACCGTTGTTGGCTCTTGAGTACTTGCTGTTGCAACAGACTGAGTACTGGTTACATCTTTACTGCTTGTTGTGGTACCTGCTGTGGGACATGTCTGTAGTTTGGGTAGTAGGTGTCAGTGTTGGCGTTACGGATGGGGTAGAAATGTAACGGTGGTGGCGGTTGAAGTGTCCGGCTGCGTTGAGCTGGACTTTGTGGGTGATGTCTGTGTTGAGGAAAACTTCCGTCGCCGTTGGTGTGGACTGCGAAACATCTTGCGTTGTACTCGTATGTACCGAGGCAGTGGTCTGGGTAGACACTGTAGAATCTGTTGTGGGGACAGCGGCAGACACCGTAGATTGTGTTGTCCACTGCGGAAGAGGAGAAGTGTCCTGGGACACTGTACTGCTCAAAGTTGTTGATGGTGCAGAAGTGGATGTTGGTTGTGTGGTCGGCTCAACCGTTGTTGGCTCTTGAGTACTTGCTGTTGTAACAGACTGACTACTGGTTACATCTTTACTGCTTGTTGTGGTACCTGCTGTGGACATGTCTGTAGTTTGGGTAGTAGGTGTCAGTGTTGGCGTTACGGATGGGGTAGAAAATGTAACGGTGGTGGCGGTTGAAATGTCCGGCTGCGTTGAGCTGGACTTGTGGTTGATGTCTGTGTTGGGAAAACTTCCGTCGCCGTTGGTGTGGACTGCGAAACATCTTGCGTTGTACTTGTATGTACCGAGGCAGTGGTCTGGGTAGACACTGTAGAATCTGTTGTGGGGACAGCGGCAGACACCGTAGATTGTGTGGTAGATGCGGAAGAGGAGGAAGTATCCTGGGACACTGTACTGCTCAAAGTTGTTGATGGTGCAGAAGTGGATGTTGGTTGTGTGGTCGCCTCAACCGTTGTTGGCTCTTGAGTTGTAACAGACTGAGTACTGGTTGATGTCTGTGTTGAGGAAACTTCCGTCGCCGTTGGTGTGGACTGCGAAACATCTTGCGTTGTACTCTTATGTACTGAGGCAGTTTTATGGGTAGACACTGTAGAATATGTTGTTGGGGACAGCGGCAGACACCGTAGATTGTGTGGTAGCTCCAGAAGAGGAGGAAGTGTCCTGGGACACTGTACTGCTTAAAGCTGTTGATGGTGCAGAAGTGGATGTTGGTTGTGTGGTCGGCTCAACCGTTGTTGGCTCTTGAGTACTTGCTGTTGTAACAGACTGAGTACTGGTTACATCTTTACTGCTTGTTGTGGTACCTTCCGTGGACATGTCTGTAGTTTGGGTAGTAGGTGTCAGAGTTGGCGTTACGGATGGGGTAGAAAATGTAACGGTGGTGGGCGGTTGAAATGTCCGGCTGCGTTGAGCTGGACTTTGTGGTTGATGTCTGTGTTGAGGAAACTTCCGTCGCCGTTGGTGTTGACTGCGAAACATCTTGCGTTGTACTCGTATGTACCGAGGCAGTGGTCTGGGTAGACACTGTAGAATCTGTTGTGGGGACAGCGGCAGACACCGTAGATTGTGTGGTAGCTGCGGAAGAGGAGGAAGTGTCCTGGGACACTGTACTGCTCAAAGTTGTTGATGGTGCAGAAGTGGATGTTGGTTGTGTGGTCGGCTCAACCGTTGTTGGCTCTTGAGTACTTGCTGTTGTAACAGACTGAGTACTGGTTACATCTTTACTGCTTGTTGTGGTACCTGCTGTGGACATGTCTGTAGTTTGGGTAGTAGGTGTCAGTGTTGGCGTTACGGATGGGGTAGAAAATGTAACGGTGGTGGCGGTTGAAATGTCCGGCTGCGTTGAGCTGGATTTTGTGGTTGATGTCTGTGTTGAGGAAACTTCTGTCGCCGTTGGTGTGGACTGCGAAACATCTTGCGTTGTACTCGTATGTACGGAGGCAGTTTTCTGGGGTAGACACTGTAGAATCTGTTGTGGGGACAGCGGCAGACACCGTAGATTGTGTGGTAGCTGCGGAGGAAGAGGAAGTGTCCTGGGACACTGTACTGCTCAAAGTTGTTGATGGTGCAGAAGTGGATGTTAGATGTGTGGTCGGCTCAACCGTTGTTGGCTCTTGAGTACTTGCTGTTGTAACAGACTGAGTACTGGTTACATCTTTACTGCTTGTTGTGGTACCTACTGTGGACATGTCTGTAGTTTGGGTAGTAGGTGTCAGTGTTGGCGTTACGGATGGGGTAGAAAATGTAACGGTGGTGGCGGTTGAAATGTCCGGCTGCGTTGAACTGGACTTTGTGGTTGATGTCTGTGTTAAGGAACCTTCCGTCGCCGTTTGTGTGGACTGCGAAACATCTTGCGTTGTACTCGTATGTACTGAGGCAGTGGTCTGGGTAGACACTGTAGAATCTGTTGTGGGGACAGCGGCAGACACCGTAGATTGTGTGGTAGCTGCGGAAGAGGAGGAAGTGTCCTGGGACACTGTACTGGTCAAAGTTGTTGATGGTGCAGAAGTGGACGTTGGTTGTGTGGTCGGCTCAACCGTTGTTGGCTCTTGAGTACTTGCTGTTGTAACAGACTGAGTACTGGTTACATCTTTACTGCTTGTTGTGGTACCTGCTGTGGACATGTCTGTAGTTTGGGTAGTAGGTGTCAGTGTTGGCGTTACGGATGGGGTAGAAAATGTAACGGTGGTGGCGGTTGAAGTTTCCGGCTGCGTTGAGCTGGACTTTGTGGTTGATGTCTGTGTTGAGGAAACTTCCGTCGCCGTTGGTGTGGACTGCGAAACATCTTGCGTTGTACTCGTATGTACTGAGGCAGTGGTCTGGGTAGACACTGTAGAATCTGTTGTGGGGACAGCGGCAGACACCGTAGATTGTGTGGTAGCTGCGGAAGAGGAGGAAGTGTCCTGGGACACTGTACTGCTCAAAGTTGTTGATGGTGCAGAAGTGGATGTTGGTTGTGTGGTCGGCTCAACCGTTGTTGGCTCTTGAGTACTTGCTGTTGTAACAGACTGAGTACTGGTTACATCTTTACTGCTTGTTGTGGTACCTTCCGTGGACATGTCTGTAGTTTGGGTAGTAGGTGTCAGTGTTGGCGTTACGGATGGGGTAGAAAATGTAACGGTGGTGGCGGTTGAAATGTCCGGCTGCGTTGAGCTGGACTTTGTGGTTGATGTCTGTGATGAGGAAACTTCCGTCGCCGTTGGTGTGGACTGCGAAACATCTTGCGTTGTACTCGTATGTACCGAGGCAGTTTTCTGGGTAGACACTGTATAATCTGTTGTGGGGACAGCGGCAGACACCGTAGACTGTGTGGTAGCTCCAGAAGAAGAAGAAGTGTCCTGGGACACTGTACTGCTCAAAGTTGTTGATGGTGCAGAAGTCGATGTTGGTTGTGTGGTCGGCTCAACCGTTTTTGGCTCTTGAGTACTTGCTGTTGTAACAGACTGAGTACTGGTTACATCTTTACTGCTTGTTGTGGTACCAGCTGTGGACATGTCTGTAGTTTGGGTAGTAGTTGTCAGTGTTGGCGTTACGGATGGGGTAGAAAATGTAACGGTGGTGGCGGTTGAAATGTCCGGCTGCGTTGAGCTGGACTTTGTGGTTGATGTCTGTGTTGAGGAAACTTCCGTCGCCGTTGGTGTGGACTGCGAAACATCTTGCGTTGTACTCGTATGTACCGAGGCAGTGGTCTGGGTAGACACTGTAGAATCTGTTGTGGGGACAGCGGCAGACACCGTAGATTGTGTGGTCGCTTCGGAGGAAGAGGAAGTGTCCTGGGACACTGTACTGCTCAAAGTTGTTGATGGTGCAGAAGTGGATGTTAGTTGTGTGGTCGGCTCAACCGTTGTTGGCTCTTGAGTACTTGCTGTTGTAACAGACTGAGTACTGGTTACATCTTTACTGCTTGTTGTGGTACCTGCTGTGGACATGTCTGTAGTTTGGGTAGTAGGTGTCAGTGTTGGCGTTACGGATGGGGTAGAAAATGTAACGGTGGTGGCGGTTGAAATGTCCGGCTGCGTTGAGCTGGACTTTGTGGTTGATGTCTGTGTTGAGGAAATTTCTGTCGCCGTTGGTGTGGACTGCGAAACATCTTGCGTTGTACTCGTATGTACTGTGGCAGTGGTCTGGGTAGACACTGTAGAATCTGTTGTGGGGACAGCGGCAGACACCGTAGATTGTGTGGTAGCTCCAGAAGAGGAGGAAGTGTCCTGGGACACTGTACTGCTTAAAGTTGTTGATGGTGCAGAAGTGGATGTTGGTTGTGTGGTCGGCTCAACCGTTGTTGGCTCTTGAGTACTTGCTGTTGTAACAGACTGAGTACTGGTTACATCTTTAGTGCTTGTTGTGGTACCTGCTGTGGACAGGTCTGTAGTTTGGGTAGTAGGTGTCAATGTTGGCGTTACGGATGGGGTAGAAAATGTAACGGTGGTGGCGGTTGAAGTGTCCGGCTGCGTTGAGCTGGACTTTGTGGTTGATGTCTGTGTTGAGGAAACTTCCGTCGCCGTTGGTGTGGACTGCGAAACATCTTGCGTTGTACTCGTATGTACCGAGGCAGTGGTCTGGGTAGACACTGTAGAATCTGTTGTGGGGACATCAGCAGACACCGTATATTGTGTGGTCGCTGCGGAAGAGGAGGAAGTGTCCTGGGACACTGTACTGCTGAAAGTTGTTGATGGTGCAGAAGTGGATGTTGGTTGTGTGGTCGGCTCAACCGTTGTTGGCTCTTGAGTACTTGCTGTTGTAACAGACTGACTACTGGTTACATCTTTACTGCTTGTTGTGGTACCTGCTGTGGACATGTCTGTAGTTTGGGTAGTAGGTGTCAGTGTTGGCGTTACGGATGGGGTAGAAAATGTAACGGTGGTGGCGGTTGAAATGTCCGGCTGCGTTGAGCTGGACTTTGTGGTTGATGTCTGTGTTGGGAAAACTTCCGTCGCCGTTGGTGTGGACTGCGAAACATCTTGCGTTGTACTTGTATGTACCGAGGCAGTGGTCTGGGTAGACACTGTAGAATCTGTTGTGGTGACAGCGGCAGACACCGTAGATTGTGTGGTAGATGCGGAAGAGGAGGAAGTATCCTGGGACACTGTACTGCTCAAAGTTGTTGATGGTGCAGAAGTGGATGTTGTTTGTGTGGTCGCCTCAACCGTTGTTGGCTCTTGAGTTGTAACAGCCTGAGTACTGGTTGATGTCTGTGTTGAGGAAACTTCCGTCGCCGTTGGTGTGGACTGCGAAACATCTTGCGTTGTACTCTTATGTACTGAGGCAGTTTTCTGAGTAGACACTGTAGAATATGTTGTGGGGACAGCGGCAGACACCGTAGATTGTGTGGTAGCTCCAGAAGAGGAGGAAGTGTCCTGGGACACTGTACTGCTTAAAGCTGTTGATGGTGCAGAAGTGGATGTTGGTTGTGTGGTCGGCTCAACCGTTGTTGGCTCTTGAGTACTTGCTGTTGTAACAGACTGAGTACTGGTTACATCTTTACTGCTTGTTGTGGTACCTTCCGTGGACATGTCTGTAGTTTGGGTAGTAGGTGTCAGTGTTGGCGTTACGGATGGGGTAGAAAATGTAACGGTGGTGGCGGTTGAAATGTCCGGCTGCGTTGAGCTGGACTTTGTGGTTGATGTCTGTGTTGAGGAAACTTCCGTCGCCGTTGGTGTGGACTGCGAAACATCTTGCGTTGTACTCGTATGTACCGAGGCAGTGGTCTGGGTAGACACTGTAGAATCTGTTGTGGGGACAGCGGCAGACACCGTAGATTGTGTGGTCGCTGCGGAGGAAGAGGAAGTGTCCTGGGACACTGTACTGCTCAAAGTTGTTGATGGTGCAGAAGTGGATGTTAGTTGTGTGGTCGGCTCAACCGTTGTTGGCTCTTGAGTACTTGCTGTTGTAACAGACTGAGTACTGGTTACATCTTTACTGCTTGTTGTGGTACCTGCTGTGGACATGTCTGTAGTTTGGGTAGTAGGTGTCAGTGTTGGCGTTACGGATGGGGTAGAAAATGTAACGGTGGTGGCGGTTGAAATGTCCGGCTGCGTTGAGCTTGACTTTGTGGTTGATGTCTGTGTTGAGGAAATTTCTGTCGCCGTTGGTGTGGACTGCGAAACATCTTGCGTTGTACTCGTATGTACTGTGGCAGTGGTCTGGGTAGACACTGTAGAATCTGTTGTGGGGACAGCGGCAGACACCGTAGATTGTGTGGTAGCTCCAGAAGAGGAGGAAGTGTCCTGGGACACTGTACTGCTTAAAGTTGTTGATGGTGCAGAAGTGGATGTTGGTTGTGTGGTCGGCTCAACCGTTGTTGGCTCTTGAGTACTTGCTGTTGTAACAGACTGAGTACTGGTTACATCTTTAGTGCTTGTTGTGGTACCTGCTGTGGACAGGTCTGTAGTTTGGGTAGTAGGTGTCAATGTTGGCGTTACGGATGGGGTAGAAAATGTAACGGTGGTGGCGGTTGAAGTGTCCGGCTGCGTTGAGCTGGACTTTGTGGTTGATGTCTGTGTTGAGGAAACTTCCGTCGCCGTTGGTGTGGACTGCGAAACATCTTGCGTTGTACTCGTATGTACCGAGGCAGTGGTCTGGGTAGACACTGTAGAATCTGTTGTGGGGACATCAGCAGACACCGTATATTGTGTGGTCGCTGCGGAAGAGGAGGAAGTGTCCTGGGACACTGTACTGCTGAAAGTTGTTGATGGTGCAGAAGTGGATGTTGGTTGTGTGGTCGGCTCAACCGTTGTTGGCTCTTGAGTACTTGCTGTTGTAACAGACTGAGTACTGGTTACATCTTTACTGCTTGTTGTGGTACCTGCTGTGGACATGTCTGTAGTTTGGGTAGTAGGTGTCAGTGTTGGCGTTACGGATGGGGTAGAAAATGTAACGGTGGTGGCGGTTGAAATGTCCGGCTGCGTTGAGCTGGACTTTGTGGTTGATGTCTGTGTTGAGGAAACTTCTGTCGCCGTTGGTGTGGACTGCGAAACATCTTGCGTTGTACTCGTATGTACGGAGGCAGTTTTCTGGGTAGACACTGTAGAATCTGTTGTGGGGACAGCGGCAGACACCGTAGATTGTGTGGTGGCTGCGGAGGAAGAGGAAGTGTCCTGGGACACTGTACTGCTCAAAGTTGTTGATGGTGCAGAAGTGGATGTTAGTTGTGTGGTCGGCTCAACCGTTGTTGGCTCTTGAGTACTTGCTGTTGTAACAGACTGAGTACTGGTTACATCTTTACTGCTTGTTGTGGTACCTGCTGTGGACATGTCTGTAGTTTGGGTAGTAGGTGTCAGTGTTGGCGTTACGGATGGGGTAGAAAATGTAACGGTGGTGGCGGTTGAAATGTCCGGCTGCGTTGAACTGGACTTTGTGGTTGATGTCTGTGTTAAGGAACCTTCAGTCGCCGTTGGTGTGGACTGCGAAACATCTTGCGTTGTACTCGTATGTACTGAGGCAGTGGTCTGGGTAGACACTGTAGAATCTGTTGTGGGGACAGCGGCAGACACCGTAGATTGTGTGGTAGCTGCGGAAGAGGAGGAAGTGTCCTGGGACACTGTACTGGTCAAAGTTGTTGATGGTGCAGAAGTGGACGTTGGTTGTGTGGTCGGCTCAACCGTTGTTGGCTCTTGAGTACTTGCTGTTGTAACAGACTGAGTACTGGTTACATCTTTACTGCTTGTTGTGGTACCTGCTGTGGACATGTCTGTAGTTTGGGTAGTAGGTGTCAGTGTTGGCGTTACGGATGGGGTAGAAAATGTAACGGTGGTGGCGGTTGAAGTTTCCGGCTGCGTTGAGCTGGACTTTGTGGTTGATGTCTGTGTTGAGGAAACTTCCGTCGCCGTTGGTGTGGACTGCGAAACATCTTGCGTTGTACTCGTATGTACTGAGGCAGTGGTCTGGGTAGACACTGTAGAATCTGTTGTGGGGACAGCGGCAGACACCGTAGATTGTGTGGTAGCTGCGGAAGAGGAGGAAGTGTCCTGGGACACTGTACTGCTCAAAGTTGTTGATGGTGCAGAAGTGGATGTTAGTTGTGTGGTCGGCTCAACCGTTGTTGGCTCTTGAGTACTTGCTGTTGTAACAGACTGAGTACTGGTTACATCTTTACTGCTTGTTGTGGTACCTTCCGTGGACATGTCTGTAGTTTGGGTAGTAGTTGTCAATGTTGGCGTTACGGATGGGGTAGAAAATGTAACGGTGGTGGCGGTTGAAATGTCCGGCTGCGTTGAGCTGGACTTTGTGGTTGATGTCTGTGTTGAGGAAACTTCCGTCGCCGTTGGTGTGGACTGCGAAACATCTTGCGTTGTACTCGTATGTACCGAGGCAGTGGTCTGGGTAGACACTGTAGAATCTGTTGTGGGGACAGCGGCAGACACCGTAGATTGTGTGGTCGCTGCGGAGGAAGAGGAAGTGTCCTGGGACACTGTACTGCTCAAAGTTGTTGATGGTGCAGAAGTGGATGTTAGTTGTGTGGTCGGCTCAACCGTTGTTGGCTCTTGAGTACTTGCTGTTGTAACAGACTGAGTACTGGTTACATCTTTACTGCTTGTTGTGGTACCTGCTGTGGACATGTCTGTAGTTTGGGTAGTAGGTGTCAGTGTTGGCGTTACGGATGGGGTAGAAAATGTAACGGTGGTGGCGGTTGAAATGTCCGGCTGCGTTGAGCTGGACTTTGTGGTTGATGTCTGTGTTGAGGAAATTTCTGTCGCCGTTGGTGTGGACTGCGAAACATCTTGCGTTGTACTCGTATGTACTGTGGCAGTGGTCTGGGTAGACACTGTAGAATCTGTTGTGGGGACAGCGGCAGACACCGTAGATTGTGTGGTAGCTCCAGAAGAGGAGGAAGTGTCCTGGGACACTGTACTGCTTAAAGTTGTTGATGGTGCAGAAGTGGATGTTGGTTGTGTGGTCGGCTCAACCGTTGTTGGCTCTTGAGTACTTGCTGTTGTAACAGACTGAGTACTGGTTACATCTTTACTGCTTGTTGTGGTACCTGCTGTGGACATGTCTGTAGTTTGGGTAGTAGGTGTCAGTGTTGGCGTTACGGATGGGGTAGAAAATGTAACGGTGGTGGCGGTTGAAATGTCCGGCTGCGTTGATCTGGACTTTGTGGTTGATGTCTGTGTTGAGGAAACTTCTGTCGCCGTTGGTGTGGACTGCGAAACATCTTGCGTTGTACTCGTATGTACCGAGGCAGTTTTCTGGGTAGACACTGTATAATCTGTTGTGGGGACAGCGGCAGACACCGTAGATTGTGTGGTCGCTTCGGAAGAGGAGGAAGTGTCCTGGGACACTGTACTGCTCAAAGTTGTTGATGGTGCAGAAGTGGATGTTGGTTGTGTGGTCGGCTCAACCGTTGTTGGCTCTTGAGTACTTGCTGTTGTAACAGACTGAGTACTGGTTACATCTTTACTGCTTGTTGTGGTACCAGCTGTGGACATGTCTGTAGTTTGGGTAGTAGGTGTCAGTGTTGGCGTTACGGATGGGGTAGAAAATGTAACGGTGGTGGCGGTTGAAATGTCCGGCTGCGTTGAGCTGGACTTTGTGGTTGATGTCTGTGTTGAGGAAACTTCTGTCGCCGTTGGTGTGGACTGCGAAACATCTTGCGTTGTACTCGTATGTACTGAGGCAGTGGTCTGGGTAGACACTGTAGAATCTGTTGTGGGGACAGCGGCAGACACCGTAGATTGTGTGGTAGCTGCGGAAGAGGAGGAAGTGTCCTGGGACACTGTACTGCTCAAAGTTGTTGATGGTGCAGAAGTGGACGTTGGTTGTGTGGTCGGCTCAACCGTTGTTGGCTCTTGAGTACTTGCTGTTGTAACAGACTGAGTACTGGTTACATCTTTACTGCTTGTTGTGGTACCTGCTGTGGACATGTCTGTAGTTTGGGTAGTAGGTGTCAGTGTTGGCGTTACGGATGGGGTAGAAAATGTAACGGTGGTGGCGGTTGAAGTTTCCGGCTGCGTTGAGCTGGACTTTGTGGTTGATGTCTGTGTTGAGGAAACTTCCGTCGCCGTTGGTGTGGACTGCGAAACATCTTGCGTTGTACTCGTATGTACTGAGCCAGTGGTCTGGGTAGACACTGTAGAATCTGTTGTGGGGACAGCGGCAGACACCGTAGATTGTGTGGTCGCTGCGGAAGAGGAGGAAGTGTCCTGGGACACTGTACTGCTCAAAGTTGTTGATGGTGCAGAAGTGGACGTTGGTTGTGTGGTCGGCTCAACCGTTGTTGGCTCTTGAGTACTTGCTGTTGTAACAGACTGAGTACTGGTTACATCTTTACTGCTTGTTGTGGTACCTGCTGTGGACATGTCTGTAGTTTGGGTAGTAGGTGTCAGTGTTGGCGTTACGGATGGGGTAGAAAATGTAACGGTGGTGGCGGTTGAAGTTTCCGGCTGCGTTGAGCTGGACTTTGTGGTTGATGTCTGTGTTGAGGAAACTTCCGTCGCCGTTGGTGTGGACTGCGAAACATCTTGCGTTGTACTCGTATGTACTGAGCCAGTGGTCTGGGTAGACACTGTAGAATCTGTTGTGGGGACAGCGGCAGACA
Source organism: Liolophura sinensis (assembly GCF_032854445.1). Lineage (NCBI taxonomy): Eukaryota > Metazoa > Mollusca > Polyplacophora > Chitonida > Chitonidae > Liolophura > Liolophura sinensis. The sequence goes on from NC_088295.1 coordinate 82,134,973, forward strand.
CCGTAGATTGTGTGGTCGCTGCGGAAGAGGAGGAAGTGTCCTGGGACACTGTACTGCTCAAAGTTGTTGATGGTGCAGAAGTGGACGTTGGTTGTGTGGTCGGCTCAACCGTTGTTGGCTCTTGAGTACTTGCTGTTGTAACAGACTGAGTACTGGTTACATCTTTACTGCTTGTTGTGGTACCTGCTGTGGACATGTCTGTAGTTTGGGTAGTAGGTGTCAGTGTTGGCGTTACGGATGGGGTAGAAAATGTAACGGTGGTGGCGGTTGAAGTTTCCGGCTGCGTTGAGCTGGACTTTGTGGTTGATGTCTGTGTTGAGGAAACTTCCGTCGCCGTTGGTGTGGACTGCGAAACATCTTGCGTTGTACTCGTATGTACTGAGGCAGTGGTCTGGGTAGACACTGTAGAATCTGTTGTGGGGACAGCGGCAGACACCGTAGATTGTGTGGTAGCTGCGGAAGAGGAGGAAGTGTCCTGGGACACTGTACTGCTCAAAGTTGTTGATGGTGCAGAAGTGGATGTTGGTTGTGTGGTCGGCTCAACCGTTGTTGGCTCTTGAGTACTTGCTGTTGTAACAGACTGAGTACTGGTTACATCTTTACTGCTTGTTGTGGTACCTTCCGTGGACATGTCTGTAGTTTGGGTAGTAGGTGTCAGTGTTGGCGTTACGGATGGGGTAGAAAATGTAACGGTGGTGGCGGTTGAAATGTCCGGCTGCGTTGAGCTGGACTTTGTGGTTGATGTCTGTGATGAGGAAACTTCCGTCGCCGTTGGTGTGGACTGCGAAACATCTTGCGTTGTACTCGTATGTACCGAGGCAGTTTTCTGGGTAGACACTGTATAATCTGTTGTGGGGACAGCGGCAGACACCGTAGATTGTGTGGTAGCTCCAGAAGAAGAAGAAGTGTCCTGGGACACTGTACTGCTCAAAGTTGTTGATGGTGCAGAAGTCGATGTTGGTTGTGTGGTCGGCTCAACCGTTTTTGGCTCTTGAGTACTTGCTGTTGTAACAGACTGAGTACTGGTTACATCTTTACTGCTTGTTGTGGTACCAGCTGTGACATGTCTGTAGTTTGGGTAGTAGTTGTCAGTGTTGGCGTTACGGATGGGGTAGAAAATGTAACGGTGGTGGCGGTTGAAATGTCCGGCTGCGTTGAGCTGGACTTTGTGGTTGATGTCTGTGTTGAGGAAACTTCCGTCGCCGTTTGGTGTGGACTGCGAAACATCTTGCGTTGTACTCGTATGTACCGAGGCAGTGGTCTGGTAGACACTGTAGAATCATGTTGTGGGGACAGCGGCAGACACCGTAGATTGTGGTGGTCGCTTCGGAGGAAGAGGAAGTGTCCTGGGACACTGTACTGCTCAAAGTTGTTGATGGTGCAGAAGTGGATGTTAGGTTGTGTGGTCGGCTCAACCGTTGTTGGCTCTTGAGTACTTGCTGTTGTAACAGACTGAGTACTGGTTACATCTTACTGCTTGTTGTGGTACCTGCTGTGGACATGTCTGTAGTTTGGGTAGTAGGTGTCAGTGTTGGCGTTACGGATGGGGTAGAAATGTAACGGTGGTGGCGGTTGAATGTCCGGCTGCGTTGAGCTGGACTTTGTGGTTGATGTCTGTGTTGAGGAAATTTCTGTCGCCGTTGGTGTGGACTGCGAAACATCTTGCGTTGTACTCGTATGTACTGTGGCAGTGGTCTGGGTAGACACTGTAGAATCTGTTGTGGGACAGCGGCAGACACCGTAGATTGTGTGGTAGCTCCAGAAGAGGAGGAAGTGTCCTGGGACAACTGTACTGCTTAAAGTTTGTTGATGTGCAGAAGTGGATGTTGGTTGTGTGGTCGGCTCAACCGTTGTTGGCTCTTGAGTACTTGCTGTTGTAACAGACTGAGTACTGGTTACATCTTTAGTGCTTGTTGTGGTACCTGCTGTGGACAGGTCTGTAGTTTGGGTAGTAGGTGTCAATGTTGGCGTTACGGATGGGGTAGAAAATGTAACGGTGGTGGCGGTTGAAGTGTCCGGCTGCGTTGAGCTGGACTTTGTGGTTGATGTCTGTGTTGAGGAAACTTCCGTCGCCGTTGGTGTGGACTGCGAAACATCTTGCGTTGTACTCGTATGTACCGAGGCAGTGGTCTGGGTAGACACTGTAGAATCTGTTGTGGGGACATCAGCAGACACCGTATATTGTGTGGTCGCTGCGGAAGAGGAGGAAGTGTCCTGGGACACTGTACTGCTGAAAGTTGTTGATGGTGCAGAAGTGGATGTTGGTTGTGTGGTCGGCTCAACCGTTGTTGGCTCTTGAGTACTTGCTGTTGTAACAGACTGACTACTGGTTACATCTTTACTGCTTGTTGTGGTACCTGCTGTGGACATGTCTGTAGTTTGGGTAGTAGGTGTCAGTGTTGGCGTTACGGATGGGGTAGAAAATGTAACGGTGGTGGCGGTTGAAATGTCCGGCTGCGTTGAGCTGGACTTTGTGGTTGATGTCTGTGTTGGGAAAACTTCCGTCGCCGTTGGTGTGGACTGCGAAACATCTTGCGTTGTACTTGTATGTACCGAGGCAGTGGTCTGGGTAGACACTGTAGAATCTGTTGTGGTGACAGCGGCAGACACCGTAGATTGTGTGGTAGATGCGGAAGAGGAGGAAGTATCCTGGGACACTGTACTGCTCAAAGTTGTTGATGGTGCAGAAGTGGATGTTGTTTGTGTGGTCGCCTCAACCGTTGTTGGCTCTTGAGTTGTAACAGCCTGAGTACTGGTTGATGTCTGTGTTGAGGAAACTTCCGTCGCCGTTGGTGTGGACTGCGAAACATCTTGCGTTGTACTCTTATGTACTGAGGCAGTTTTCTGAGTAGACACTGTAGAATATGTTGTGGGGACAGCGGCAGACACCGTAGATTGTGTGGTAGCTCCAGAAGAGGAGGAAGTGTCCTGGGACACTGTACTGCTTAAAGCTGTTGATGGTGCAGAAGTGGATGTTGGTTGTGTGGTCGGCTCAACCGTTGTTGGCTCTTGAGTACTTGCTGTTGTAACAGACTGAGTACTGGTTACATCTTTAGTGCTTGTTGTGGTACCTGCTGTGGACAGGTCTGTAGTTTGGGTAGTAGGTGTCAATGTTGGCGTTACGGATGGGGTAGAAAATGTAACGGTGGTGGCGGTTGAAGTGTCCGGCTGCGTTGAGCTGGACTTTGTGGTTGATGTCTGTGTTGAGGAAACTTCCGTCGCCGTTGGTGTGGACTGCGAAACATCTTGCGTTGTACTCGTATGTACCGAGGCAGTGGTCTGGGTAGACACTGTAGAATCTGTTGTGGGGACATCAGCAGACACCGTATATTGTGTGGTCGCTGCGGAAGAGGAGGAAGTGTCCTGGGACACTGTACTGCTGAAAGTTGTTGATGGTGCAGAAGTGGATGTTGGTTGTGTGGTCGGCTCAACCGTTGTTGGCTCTTGAGTACTTGCTGTTGTAACAGACTGAGTACTGGTTACATCTTTACTGCTTGTTGTGGTACCTGCTGTGGACATGTCTGTAGTTTGGGTAGTAGGTGTCAGTGTTGGCGTTACGGATGGGGTAGAAAATGTAACGGTGGTGGCGGTTGAAATGTCCGGCTGCGTTGAGCTGGACTTTGTGGTTGATGTCTGTGTTGAGGAAACTTCTGTCGCCGTTGGTGTGGACTGCGAAACATCTTGCGTTGTACTCGTATGTACGGAGGCAGTTTTCTGGGTAGACACTGTAGAATCTGTTGTGGGGACAGCGGCAGACACCGTAGATTGTGTGGTGGCTGCGGAGGAAGAGGAAGTGTCCTGGGACACTGTACTGCTCAAAGTTGTTGATGGTGCAGAAGTGGATGTTAGTTGTGTGGTCGGCTCAACCGTTGTTGGCTCTTGAGTACTTGCTGTTGTAACAGACTGAGTACTGGTTACATCTTTACTGCTTGTTGTGGTACCTGCTGTGGACATGTCTGTAGTTTGGGTAGTAGGTGTCAGTGTTGGCGTTACGGATGGGGTAGAAAATGTAACGGTGGTGGCGGTTGAAATGTCCGGCTGCGTTGAACTGGACTTTGTGGTTGATGTCTGTGTTAAGGAACCTTCAGTCGCCGTTGGTGTGGACTGCGAAACATCTTGCGTTGTACTCGTATGTACTGAGGCAGTGGTCTGGGTAGACACTGTAGAATCTGTTGTGGGGACAGCGGCAGACACCGTAGATTGTGTGGTAGCTGCGGAAGAGGAGGAAGTGTCCTGGGACACTGTACTGGTCAAAGTTGTTGATGGTGCAGAAGTGGACGTTGGTTGTGTGGTCGGCTCAACCGTTGTTGGCTCTTGAGTACTTGCTGTTGTAACAGACTGAGTACTGGTTACATCTTTACTGCTTGTTGTGGTACCTGCTGTGGACATGTCTGTAGTTTGGGTAGTAGGTGTCAGTGTTGGCGTTACGGATGGGGTAGAAAATGTAACGGTGGTGGCGGTTGAAGTTTCCGGCTGCGTTGAGCTGGACTTTGTGGTTGATGTCTGTGTTGAGGAAACTTCCGTCGCCGTTGGTGTGGACTGCGAAACATCTTGCGTTGTACTCGTATGTACTGAGGCAGTGGTCTGGGTAGACACTGTAGAATCTGTTGTGGGGACAGCGGCAGACACCGTAGATTGTGTGGTAGCTGCGGAAGAGGAGGAAGTGTCCTGGGACACTGTACTGCTCAAAGTTGTTGATGGTGCAGAAGTGGATGTTAGTTGTGTGGTCGGCTCAACCGTTGTTGGCTCTTGAGTACTTGCTGTTGTAACAGACTGAGTACTGGTTACATCTTTACTGCTTGTTGTGGTACCTTCCGTGGACATGTCTGTAGTTTGGGTAGTAGTTGTCAATGTTGGCGTTACGGATGGGGTAGAAAATGTAACGGTGGTGGCGGTTGAAATGTCCGGCTGCGTTGAGCTGGACTTTGTGGTTGATGTCTGTGTTGAGGAAACTTCCGTCGCCGTTGGTGTGGACTGCGAAACATCTTGCGTTGTACTCGTATGTACCGAGGCAGTGGTCTGGGTAGACACTGTAGAATCTGTTGTGGGGACAGCGGCAGACACCGTAGATTGTGTGGTCGCTGCGGAGGAAGAGGAAGTGTCCTGGGACACTGTACTGCTCAAAGTTGTTGATGGTGCAGAAGTGGATGTTAGTTGTGTGGTCGGCTCAACCGTTGTTGGCTCTTGAGTACTTGCTGTTGTAACAGACTGAGTACTGGTTACATCTTTACTGCTTGTTGTGGTACCTGCTGTGGACATGTCTGTAGTTTGGGTAGTAGGTGTCAGTGTTGGCGTTACGGATGGGGTAGAAAATGTAACGGTGGTGGCGGTTGAAATGTCCGGCTGCGTTGAGCTGGACTTTGTGGTTGATGTCTGTGTTGAGGAAATTTCTGTCGCCGTTGGTGTGGACTGCGAAACATCTTGCGTTGTACTCGTATGTACTGTGGCAGTGGTCTGGGTAGACACTGTAGAATCTGTTGTGGGGACAGCGGCAGACACCGTAGATTGTGTGGTAGCTCCAGAAGAGGAGGAAGTGTCCTGGGACACTGTACTGCTTAAAGTTGTTGATGGTGCAGAAGTGGATGTTGGTTGTGTGGTCGGCTCAACCGTTGTTGGCTCTTGAGTACTTGCTGTTGTAACAGACTGAGTACTGGTTACATCTTTACTGCTTGTTGTGGTACCTGCTGTGGACATGTCTGTAGTTTGGGTAGTAGGTGTCAGTGTTGGCGTTACGGATGGGGTAGAAAATGTAACGGTGGTGGCGGTTGAAATGTCCGGCTGCGTTGATCTGGACTTTGTGGTTGATGTCTGTGTTGAGGAAACTTCTGTCGCCGTTGGTGTGGACTGCGAAACATCTTGCGTTGTACTCGTATGTACCGAGGCAGTTTTCTGGGTAGACACTGTATAATCTGTTGTGGGGACAGCGGCAGACACCGTAGATTGTGTGGTCGCTTCGGAAGAGGAGGAAGTGTCCTGGGACACTGTACTGCTCAAAGTTGTTGATGGTGCAGAAGTGGATGTTGGTTGTGTGGTCGGCTCAACCGTTGTTGGCTCTTGAGTACTTGCTGTTGTAACAGACTGAGTACTGGTTACATCTTTACTGCTTGTTGTGGTACCAGCTGTGGACATGTCTGTAGTTTGGGTAGTAGGTGTCAGTGTTGGCGTTACGGATGGGGTAGAAAATGTAACGGTGGTGGCGGTTGAAATGTCCGGCTGCGTTGAGCTGGACTTTGTGGTTGATGTCTGTGTTGAGGAAACTTCTGTCGCCGTTGGTGTGGACTGCGAAACATCTTGCGTTGTACTCGTATGTACTGAGGCAGTGGTCTGGGTAGACACTGTAGAATCTGTTGTGGGGACAGCGGCAGACACCGTAGATTGTGTGGTAGCTGCGGAAGAGGAGGAAGTGTCCTGGGACACTGTACTGCTCAAAGTTGTTGATGGTGCAGAAGTGGACGTTGGTTGTGTGGTCGGCTCAACCGTTGTTGGCTCTTGAGTACTTGCTGTTGTAACAGACTGAGTACTGGTTACATCTTTACTGCTTGTTGTGGTACCTGCTGTGGACATGTCTGTAGTTTGGGTAGTAGGTGTCAGTGTTGGCGTTACGGATGGGGTAGAAAATGTAACGGTGGTGGCGGTTGAAGTTTCCGGCTGCGTTGAGCTGGACTTTGTGGTTGATGTCTGTGTTGAGGAAACTTCCGTCGCCGTTGGTGTGGACTGCGAAACATCTTGCGTTGTACTCGTATGTACTGAGCCAGTGGTCTGGGTAGACACTGTAGAATCTGTTGTGGGGACAGCGGCAGACACCGTAGATTGTGTGGTCGCTGCGGAAGAGGAGGAAGTGTCCTGGGACACTGTACTGCTCAAAGTTGTTGATGGTGCAGAAGTGGACGTTGGTTGTGTGGTCGGCTCAACCGTTGTTGGCTCTTGAGTACTTGCTGTTGTAACAGACTGAGTACTGGTTACATCTTTACTGCTTGTTGTGGTACCTGCTGTGGACATGTCTGTAGTTTGGGTAGTAGGTGTCAGTGTTGGCGTTACGGATGGGGTAGAAAATGTAACGGTGGTGGCGGTTGAAGTTTCCGGCTGCGTTGAGCTGGACTTTGTGGTTGATGTCTGTGTTGAGGAAACTTCCGTCGCCGTTGGTGTGGACTGCGAAACATCTTGCGTTGTACTCGTATGTACCGAGGCAGTTTTCTGGGTAGACACTGTATAATCTGTTGTGGGGACAGCGGCAGACACCGTAGATTGTGTGGTAGCTCCAGAAGAAGAAGAAGTGTCCTGGGACACTGTACTGCTTAAAGTTGTTGATGGTGCAGAAGTGGATGTTGGTTGTGTGGTCGGCTCAACCGTTTTTGGCTCTTGTGTACTTGCTGTTGTAACAGACTGAGTACTGGTTACATCTTTACTGCTTGTTGTGGTACCAGCTGTGGACATGTCTGTAGTTTGGGTAGTAGTTGTCAGTGTTGGCGTTACGGATGGGATAGAAAATGTAACGGTGGTGGCGGTTGAAATGTCCGGCTGCGTTGAGCTGGACTTTGTGGTTGATGTCTGTGTTGAGGAAACTTCCGTCGCCGTTGGTGTGGACTGCGAAACATCTTGCGTTGTACTCGTATGTACCGAGGCAGTTTTCTGGGTAGACACTGTAGAATCTGTTGTGGGGACAGCGGCAGACACCGTAGATTGTGTGGTAGCTGCGAAAGAGGAGGAAGTGTCCTGGGACACTGTACTGCTCAAAGTTGTTGATGGTGCAGAAGTGGATGTTGGTTGTGTGGTCGGCTCAACCGTTGTTGGTTCTTGAGTACTTGCTGTTGTAACAGACTGAGTACTGGTTACATCTTTACTGCTTGTTGTGGTACCTGCTGTGGACATGTCTGTAGTTTGGGTAGTAGGTGTCAGTGTTGGCGTTACGGATGGGGTAGAAAATGTAACGGTGGTGGCGGTTGAAATGTCCGGCTGCGTTGAGCTGGACTTTGTGGTTGATGTCTGTGTTGAGGAAACTTCTGTCGCCGTTGGTGTGGACTGCGAAACATCTTGCGTTGTACTCGTATGTACCGAGGCAGTTTTCTGGGTAGACACTGTAGAATCTGTTATGGGGACAGCGGCAGACACCGTAGATTGTGTGGTCGCTTCGGAAGAGGAGGAAGTGTCCTGGGACACTGTACTGCTCAAAGTTGTTGATGGTGCAGAAGTGGATGTTGGTTGTGTGGTCGGCTCAACCGTTGTTGGCTCTTGAGTACTTGCTGTTGTAACAGACTGAGTACTGGTTACATCTTTACTGCTTGTTGTGGTACCTGCTGTGGACATGTCTGTAGTTTGGGTAGTAGGTGTCAGTGTTGGCGTTACGGATGGGGTAGAAAATGTAACGGTGGTGGCGGTTGAAATGTCCGGCTGCGTTGAGCTGGACTTTGTGGTTGATGTTTGTGTTGAGGAAACTTCTGTCGCCGTTGGTGTGGACTGCGAAACATCTTGCGTTGTACTCGTATGTACTGAGGCAGTTTTCTGGGTAGACACTGTAGAATCTGTTGTGGGGACAGCGGCAGACACCGTAGATTGTGTGGTCGCTTCGGAAGAGGAGGAAGTGTCCTGGGACACTGTACTGCTCAAAGTTGTTGATGGTGCAGAAGTGGATGTTGGTTGTGTGGTCGGCTCAACCGTTGTTGGCTCTTGAGTACTTGCTGTTGTAACAGACTGAGTACTGGTTACATCTTTACTGCTTGTTGTGGTACCTGCTGTGGACATGTCTGTAGTTTGGGTAGTAGGTGTCAGTGTTGGCGTTACGGATGGGGTAGAAAATGTAACGGTGGTGGCGGTTGAAATGTCCGGCTGCGTTGAGCTGGACTTTGTGGTTGATGTCTGTGTTGAGGAAACTTCCGTCGCCGTTGGTGTGGACTGCGAAACATCTTGCGTTGTACTCGTATGTACTGAGGCAGTTTTCTGGGTAGACACTGTAGAATCTGTTGTGGGGACAGCGGCAGACACCGTAGATTGTGTGGTAGCTGCGGAAGAGGAGGAAGTGTCCTGGGACACTGTACTGCTCAAAGTTGTTGATGGTGCAGAAGTGGACGTTGGTTGTGTGGTCGGCTCAACCGTTGTTGGCTCTTGAGTACTTGCTGTTGTAACAGACTGAGTACTGGTTACATCTTTACTGCTTGTTGTGGTACCTGCTGTGGACATGTCTGTAGTTTGGGTAGTAGGTGTCAGTGTTGGCGTTACGGATGGGGTAGAAAATGTAACGGTGGTGGCGGTTGAAGTTTCCGGCTGCGTTGAGCTGGACTTTGTGGTTGATGTCTGTGTTGAGGAAACTTCCGTCGCCGTTGGTGTGGACTGCGAAACATCTTGCGTTGTACTCGTATGTACTGAGCCAGTGGTCTGGGTAGACACTGTAGAATCTGTTGTGGGGACAGCGGCAGACACCGTAGATTGTGTGGTCGCTGCGGAAGAGGAGGAAGTGTCCTGGGACACTGTACTGCTCAAAGTTGTTGATGGTGCAGAAGTGGATGTTGGTTGTGTGGTCGGCTCAACCGTTGTTGGCTCTTGAGTACTTGCTGTTGTAACAGACTGAGTACTGGTTACATCTTTACTGCTTGTTGTGGTACCTGCTGTGGACATGTCTGTAGTTTGGGTAGTAGGTGTCAGTGTTGGCGTTACGGATGGGGTAGAAAATGTAACGGTGGTGGCGGTTGACGTTTCCGGCTGCGTTGAGCTGGACTTTGTGGTTGATGTCTGTGTTGAGGAAACTTCCGTCGCCGTTGGTGTGGACTGCGAAACATCTTGCGTTGTACTCGTATGTACCGAGGCAGTTTTCTGGGTAGACACTGTAGAATCTGTTGTGGGGACAGCGGCAGACACCGTAGATTGTGTGGTAGCTGCAGAAGAGGAGGAAGTGTCCTGGGACACTGTACTGCTCAAAGTTGTTGATGGTGCAGAAGTGGATGTTGGTTGTGTGGTCGGCTCAACCGTTGTTGGCTCTTGAGTACTTGCTGTTGTAACAGACTGAGTACTGGTTACATCTTTACTGCTTGTTGTGGTACCTTCCGTGGACATGTCTGTAGTTTGGGTAGTAGGTGTCAGTGTTGGCGTTACGGATGGGGTAGAAAATGTAACGGTGGTGGCGGTTGAAATGTCCGGCTGCGTTGAGCTGGACTTTGTGGTTGATGTCTGTGTTGAGGAAACTTCTGTCGCCGTTGGTGTGGACTGCGAAACATCTTGCGTTGTACTCGTATGTACCGAGGCAGTGGTCTGGGTAGACACTGTAGAATCTGTTGTGGGGACAGCGGCAGACACCGTAGATTGTGTGGTAGCTCCAGAAGAGGAGGAAGTGTCCTGGGACACTGTACTGCTTAAAGTTGTTGATGGTGCAGAAGTGGATGTTGGTTGTGTGGTCGGCTCAACCGTTGTTGGCTCTTGAGTACTTGCTGTTGTAACAGACTGAGTACTGGTTACATCTTTACTGCTTGTTGTGGTACCAGCTGTGGACATCTCTGTAGTTTGGGTAGTAGTTGTCAGTGTTGGCGTTACGGATGGGGTAGAAAATTTAACGGTGGTGGCGGTTGAAATGTCCGGCTGCGTTGAGCTGGACTTTGTGGTTGATGTCTGTGATGAGGAAACTTCCGTCGCCGTTGGTGTGGACTGCGAAACATCTTGCGTTGTACTCGTATGTACCGAGGCAGTTTTCTGGGTAGACACTGTATAATCTGTTGTGGGGACAGCGGCAGACACCGTAGATTGTGTGGTAGCTCCAGAAGAAGAAGAAGTGTCCTGGGACACTGTACTGCTTAAAGTTGTTGATGGTGCAGAAGTGGATGTTGGTTGTGTGGTCGGCTCAACCGTTGTTGGCTCTTGAGTACTTGCTGTTGTAACAGACTGAGTACTGGTTACATCTTTACTGCTTGTTGTGGTACCTGCTGTGGACATGTCTGTAGTTTGGGTAGTAGGTGTCAGTGTTGGCGTTACGGATGGGGTAGAAAATGTAACGGTGGTGGCGGTTGAAGATTCCGGCTGCGTTGAGCTGGACTTTGTGGTTGATGTCTGTGTTGAGGAAACTTCCGTCGCCGTTGGTGTGGACTGCGAAACATCTTGCGTTGTACTCGTATGTACTGAGGCAGTGGTCTGGGTAGACACTGTAGAATCTGTTGTGGGGACAGCGGCAGACACCGTAGATTGTGTGGTAGCTGCGGAAGAGGAGGAAGTGTCCTGGGACACTGTACTGCTCAAAGTTGTTGATGGTGCAGAAGTGGACGTTGGTTGTGTGGTCGGCTCAACCGTTGTTGGCTCTTGAGTACTTGCTGTTGTAACAGACTGAGTACTGGTTACATCTTTACTGCTTGTTGTGGTACCTGCTGTGGACATGTCTGTAGTTTGGGTAGTAGGTGTCAGTGTTGGCGTTACGGATGGGGTAGAAAATGTAACGGTGGTGGCGGTTGAAGTTTCCGGCTGCGTTGAGCTGGACTTTGTGGTTGATGTCTGTGTTGAGGAAACTTCCGTCGCCGTTGGTGTGGACTGCGAAACATCTTGCGTTGTACTCGTATGTACCGAGGCAGTTTTCTGGGTAGACACTGTAGAATTTGTTGTGGGGACAGCGGCAGACACCGTAGATTGTGTGGTCGCTTCGGAAGAGGAGGAAGTGTCCTGGGACACTGTACTGCTCAAAGTTGTTGATGGTGCAGAAGTGGATGTTGGTTGTGTGGTCGGCTCAACCGTTGTTGGCTCTTGAGTACTTGCTGTTGTAACAGACTGAGTACTGGTTACATCTTTACTGCTTGTTGTGGTACCTGCTGTGGACATGTCTGTAGTTTGGGTAGTAGGTGTCAGTGTTGGCGTTACGGAAGGGGTAGAAAATGTAACGGTGGTGGCGGTTGAAATGTCCGGCTGCGTTGAGCTGGACTTTGTGGTTGATGTCTGTGTTGAGGAAACTTCCGTCGCCGTTGGTGTGGACTGCGAAACATCTTGCGTTGTACTCGTATGTACCGAGGCAGTTTTCTGGGTAGACACTGTAGAATCTGTTGTGGGGACAGCGGCAGACACCGTAGATTGTGTGGTAGCTGCGGAAGAGGAGGAAGTGTCCTGGGACACTGTACTGCTCAAAGTTGTTGATGGTGCAGAAGTGGATGTTGGTTGTGTGGTCGGCTCAACCGTTGTTGGCTCTTGAGTACTTGCTGTTGTAACAGACTGAGTACTGGTTACATCTTTACTGCTTGTTGTGGTACCTGCTGCGGACATGTCTGTAGTTTGGGTAGTAGGTGTCAGTGTTGGCGTTACGGATGGGGTAGAAAATGTAACGGTGGTGGCGGTTGAAGTTTCCGGCTGCGTTGAGCTGGACTTTGTGGTTGATGTCTGTGTTGAGGAAACTTCCGTCGCCGTTGGTGTGGACTGCGAAACATCTTGCGTTGTACTCGTATGTACTGAGGCAGTGGTCTGGGTAGACACTGTAGAATCTGTTGTGGGGACAGCGGCAGACACCGTAGATTGTGTGGTAGCTGCGGAAGAGGAGGAAGTGTCCTGGGACACTGTACTGCTCAAAGTTGTTGATGGTGCAGAAGTGGACGTTGGTTGTGTGGTCGGCTGAACCGTTGTTGGCTCTTGAGTACTTGCTGTTGTAACAGACTGAGTACTGGTTACATCTTTACTGCTTGTTGTGGTACCTGCTGTGGACATGTCTGTAGTTTGGGTAGTAGGTGTCAGTGTTGGCGTTACGGATGGGGTAGAAAATGTAACGGTGGTGGCGGTTGAAGTTTCCGGCTGCGTTGAGCTGGACTTTGTGGTTGATGTCTGTGTTGAGGAAACTTCTGTCGCCGTTGGTGTGGACTGCGAAACATCTTGCGTTGTACTCGTATGTACCGAGGCAGTTTTCTGGGTAGACACTGTAGAATCTGTTGTGGGGACAGCGGCAGACACCGTAGATTGTGTGGTCGCTTCGGAAGAGGAGGAAGTGTCCTGGGACACTGTACTGCTCAAAGTTGTTGATGGTGCAGAAGTGGATGTTGGTTGTGTGGTCGGCTCAACCGTTGTTGGCTCTTGAGTACTTGCTGTTGTAACAGACTGAGTACTGGTTACATCTTTACTGCTTGTTGTGGTACCTGCTGTGGACATGTCTGTAGTTTGGGTAGTAGGTGTCAGTGTTGGCGTTACGGATGGGGTAGAAAATGTAACGGTGGTGGCGGTTGAAGATTCCGGCTGCGTTGAGCTGGACTTTGTGGTTGATGTCTGTGTTGAGGAAACTTCCGTCGCCGTTGGTGTGGACTGCGAAACATCTTGCGTTGTACTCGTATGTACTGAGGCAGTGGTCTGGGTAGACACTGTAGAATCTGTTGTGGGGACAGCGGCAGACACCGTAGATTGTGTGGTAGCTGCGGAAGAGGAGGAAGTGTCCTGGGACACTGTACTGCTCAAAGTTGTTGATGGTGCAGAAGTGGACGTTGGTTGTGTGGTCGGCTCAACCGTTGTTGGCTCTTGAGTACTTGCTGTTGTAACAGACTGAGTACTGGTTACATCTTTACTGCTTGTTGTGGTACCTGCTGTGGACATGTCTGTAGTTTGGGTAGTAGGTGTCAGTGTTGGCGTTACGGATGGGGTAGAAAATGTAACGGTGGTGGCGGTTGAAGTTTCCGGCTGCGTTGAGCTGGACTTTGTGGTTGATGTCTGTGTTGAGGAAACTTCCGTCGCCGTTGGTGTGGACTGCGAAACATCTTGCGTTGTACTCGTATGTACCGAGGCAGTTTTCTGGGTAGACACTGTAGAATTTGTTGTGGGGACAGCGGCAGACACCGTAGATTGTGTGGTCGCTTCGGAAGAGGAGGAAGTGTCCTGGGACACTGTACTGCTCAAAGTTGTTGATGGTGCAGAAGTGGATGTTGGTTGTGTGGTCGGCTCAACCGTTGTTGGCTCTTGAGTACTTGCTGTTGTAACAGACTGAGTACTGGTTACATCTTTACTGCTTGTTGTGGTACCTGCTGTGGACATGTCTGTAGTTTGGGTAGTAGGTGTCAGTGTTGGCGTTACGGATGGGGTAGAAAATGTAACGGTGGTGGCGGTTGAAATGTCCGGCTGCGTTGAGCTGGACTTTGTGGTTGATGTCTGTGTTGAGGAAACTTCCGTCGCCGTTGGTGTGGACTGCGAAACATCTTGCGTTGTACTCGTATGTACCGAGGCAGTTTTCTGGGTAGACACTGTAGAATCTGTTGTGGGGACAGCGGCAGACACCGTAGATTGTGTGGTAGCTGCGGAAGAGGAGGAAGTGTCCTGGGACACTGTACTGCTCAAAGTTGTTGATGGTGCAGAAGTGGATGTTGGTTGTGTGGTCGGCTCAACCGTTGTTGGCTCTTGAGTACTTGCTGTTGTAACAGACTGAGTACTGGTTACATCTTTACTGCTTGTTGTGGTACCTGCTGCGGACATGTCTGTAGTTTGGGTAGTAGGTGTCAGTGTTGGCGTTACGGATGGGGTAGAAAATGTAACGGTGGTGGCGGTTGAAGTTTCCGGCTGCGTTGAGCTGGACTTTGTGGTTGATGTCTGTGTTGAGGAAACTTCCGTCGCCGTTGGTGTGGACTGCGAAACATCTTGCGTTGTACTCGTATGTACTGAGGCAGTGGTCTGGGTAGACACTGTAGAATCTGTTGTGGGGACAGCGGCAGACACCGTAGATTGTGTGGTCGCTGCGGAGGAAGAGGAAGTGTCCTGGGACACTGTACTGCTCAAAGTTGTTGATGGTGCAGAAGTGGATGTTAGTTGTGTGGTCGGCTCAACCGTTGTTGGCTCTTGAGTACTTGCTGTTGTAACAGACTGAGTACTGGTTACATCTTTACTGCTTGTTGTGGTACCTGCTGTGGACATGTCTGTAGTTTGGGTAGTAGGTGTCAGTGTTGGCGTTACGGATGGGGTAGAAAATGTAACGGTGGTGGCGGTTGAAATGTCCGGCTGCGTTGAGCTGGACTTTGTGGTTGATGTCTGTGTTGAGGAAATTTCTGTCGCCGTTGGTGTGGACTGCGAAACATCTTGCGTTGTACTCGTATGTACTGTGGCAGTGGTCTGGGTAGACACTGTAGAATCTGTTGTGGGGACAGCGGCAGACACCGTAGATTGTGTGGTAGCTCCAGAAGAGGAGGAAGTGTCCTGGGACACTGTACTGCTTAAAGTTGTTGATGGTGCAGAAGTGGATGTTGGTTGTGTGGTCGGCTCAACCGTTGTTGGCTCTTGAGTACTTGCTGTTGTAACAGACTGAGTACTGGTTACATCTTTACTGCTTGTTGTGGTACCTGCTGTGGACATGTCTGTAGTTTGGGTAGTAGGTGTCAGTGTTGGCGTTACGGATGGGGTAGAAAATGTAACGGTGGTGGCGGTTGAAATGTCCGGCTGCGTTGATCTGGACTTTGTGGTTATGTCTGTGTTGAGGAAACTTCTGTCGCCGTTGGTGTGGACTGCGAAACATCTTGCGTTGTACTCGTATGTACCGAGGCAGTTTTTCTGGGTAGACACTGTATAATCTGTTGTGGGGGACAGCGGCAGACACCGTAGATTGTGTGGTCGCTTCGGAAGAGGAGGAAGTGTCCTGGGACACTGTACTGCTCAAAGTTGTTGATGGTGCAGAAGTGGATGTTGGTTGTGTGGTCGGCTCAACCGTTGTTGGCTCTTGAGTACTTGCTGTTGTAACAGACTGAGTACTGGTTACATCTTTACTGCTTGTTGTGGTACCAGCTGTGGACATGTCTGTAGTTTGGGTAGTAGGTGTCAGTGTTGGCGTTACGGATGGGGTAGAAAATGTAACGGTGGTGGCGGTTGAAATGTCCGGCTGCGTTGAGCTGGGACTTTGTGGTTGATGTCTGTGTTGAGGAAACTTCTGTCGCCGTTGGTGTGGACTGCGAAACATCTTGCGTTGTACTCGTATGTACTGAGGCAGTGGTCTGGGTAGACACTGTAGAATCTGTTGTGGGGACAGCGGCAGACACCGTAGATTGTGTGGTAGCTGCGGAAGAGGAGGAAGTGTCCTGGGACACTGTACTGCTCAAAGTTGTTGATGGTGCAGAAGTGGACGTTGGTTGTGTGGTCGGCTCAACCGTTGTTGGCTCTTGAGTACTTGCTGTTGACAGACTGAGTACTGGTTACATCTTTACTGCTTGTTGTGGTACCTGCTGTGGACATGTCTGTAGTTTGGGTAGTAGGTGTCAGTGTTGGCGTTACGGATGGGGTAGAAAATGTAACGGTGGTGGCGGTTGAAGTTTCCGGCTGCGTTGAGCTGGACTTTGTGGTTGATGTCTGTGTTGAGGAAACTTCCGTCGCCGTTGGTGTGGACTGCGAAACATCTTGCGTTGTACTCGTATGTACTGAGGCAGTGGTCTGGGTAGACACTGTAGAATCTGTTGTGGGGACAGCGGCAGACACCGTAGATTGTGTGGTAGCTGCGGAAGAGGAGGAAGTGTCCTGGGACACTGTACTGGTCAAAGTTGTTGATGGTGCAGAAGTGGATGTTGGTTGTGTGGTCGGCTCAACCGTTGTTGGCTCTTGAGTACTTGCTGTTGTAACAGACTGAGTACTGGTTACATCTTTACTGCTTGTTGTGGTACCTGCTGTGGACATGTCTGTAGTTTGGGTAGTAGGTGTCAGTGTTGGCGTTACGGATGGGGTAGAAAATGTAACGGTGGTGGCGGTTGAAATGTCCGGCTGCGTTGAGCTGGACTTTGTGGTTGATGTCTGTGTTGAGGAAACTTCCGTCGCCGTTGGTGTGGACTGCGAAACATCTTGCGTTGTACTCGTATGTACCGAGGCAGTTTTCTGGGTAGACACTGTAGAATCTGTTGTGGGGACAGCGGCAGACACCGTAGATTGTGTGGTAGCTGCGGAAGAGGAGGAAGTGTCCTGGGACACTGTACTGCTCAAAGTTGTTGATGGTGCAGAAGTGGATGTTGGTTGTGTGGTCGGCTCAACCGTTGTTGGCTCTTGAGTACTTGCTGTTGTAACAGACTGAGTACTGGTTACATCTTTACTGCTTGTTGTGGTACCTGCTGTGGACATGTCTGTAGTTTGGGTAGTAGGTGTCAGTGTTGGCGTTACGGATGGGGTAGAAAATGTAACGGTGGTGGCGGTTGAAATGTCCGGCTGCGTTGAGCTGGACTTTGTGGTTGATGTCTGTGTTGAGGAAACTTCTGTTGCCGTTGGTGTGGACTGCGAAACATCTTGCGTTGTACTCGTATGTACCGAGGCAGTTTTCTGGGTAGACACTGTAGAATCTGTTGTGGGGACAGCGGCAGACACCGTAGATTGTGTGGTCGCTTCGGAAGAGGAGGAAGTGTCCTGGGACACTGTACTGCTCAAAGTTGTTGATGGTGCAGAAGTGGATGTTGGTTGTGTGGTCGGCTCAACCGTTGTTGGCTCTTGAGTACTTGCTGTTGTAACAGACTGAGTACTGGTTACATCTTTACTGCTTGTTGTGGTACCTGCTGTGGACATGTCTGTAGTTTGGGTAGTAGGTGTCAGTGTTGGCGTTACGGATGGGGTAGAAAATGTAACGGTGGTGGCGGTTGAAGTTTCCGGCTGCGTTGAGCTGGACTTTGTGGTTGATGTCTGTGTTGAGGAAACTTCCGTCGCCGTTGGTGTGGACTGCGAAACATCTTGCGTTGTACTCGTATGTACCGAGGCAGTGGTCTGGGTAGACACTGTAGAATCTGTTGTGGGGACAGCGGCAGACACCGTAGATTGTGTGGTAGCTGCGGAAGAGGAGGAAGTGTCCTGGGACACTGTACTGGTCAAAGTTGTTGATGGTGCAGAAGTGGATGTTGGTTGTGTGGTCGGCTCAACCGTTGTTGGCTCTTGAGTACTTGCTGTTGTAACAGACTGAGTACTGGTTACATCTTTACTGCTTGTTGTGGTACCTGCTGTGGACATGTCTGTAGTTTGGGTAGTAGGTGTCAGTGTTGGCGTTACGGATGGGGTAGAAAATGTAACGGTGGTGGCGGTTGAAATGTCCGGCTGCGTTGAGCTGGACTTTGTGGTTGATGTCTGTGTTGAGGAAACTTCTGTCGCCGTTGGTGTGGACTGCGAAACATCTTGCGTTGTACTCGTATGTACCGAGGCAGTTTTCTGGGTAGACACTGTAGAATCTGTTGTGGGGACAGCGGCAGACACCGTAGATTGTGTGGTCGCTTCGGAAGAGGAGGAAGTGTCCTGGGACACTGTACTGCTCAAAGTTGTTGATGGTGCAGAAGTGGATGTTGGTTGTGTGGTCGGCTCAACCGTTGTTGGCTCTTGAGTACTTGCTGTTGTAACAGACTGAGTACTGGTTACATCTTTACTGCTTGTTGTGGTACCTGCTGTGGACATGTCTGTAGTTTGGGTAGTAGGTGTCAGTGTTGGCGTTACGGATGGGGTAGAAAATGTAACGGTGGTGGCGGTTGAAATGTCCGGCTGCGTTGAGCTGGACTTTGTGGTTGATGTCTGTGTTGAGGAAACTTCCGTCGCCGTTGGTGTGGACTGCGAAACATCTTGCGTTGTACTCGTATGTACTGAGGCAGTGGTCTGGGTAGACACTGTAGAATCTGTTGTGGGGACAGCGGCAGACACCGTAGATTGTGTGGTCGCTGCGGAAGAGGAGGAAGTGTCCTGGGACACTGTACTGCTCAAAGTTGTTGATGGTGCAGAAGTGGATGTTGGTTGTGTGGTCGGCTCAACCGTTGTTGGCTCTTGAGTACTTGCTGTTGTAACAGACTGAGTACTGGTTACATCTTTACTGCTTGTTGTGGTACCTGCTGTGGACATGTCTGTAGTTTGGGTAGTAGGTGTCAGTGTTGGCGTTACGGATGGGGTATAAAATGTAACGGTGGTGGCGGTTGAAGTTTCCGGCTGCGTTGAGCTGGACTTTGTGGTTGATGTCTGTGTTGAGGAAACTTCCGTCGCCGTTGGTGTGGACTGCGAAACATTTTGCGTTGTACTCGTATGTACCGAGGCAGTTTTCTGGGTAGACACTGTAGAATCTGTTGTGGGGACAGCGGCAGACACCGTAGATTGTGTGGTAGCTGCGGAAGAGGAGGAAGTGTCCTGGGACACTGTACTGCTCAAAGTTGTTGATGGTGCAGAAGTGGATGTTGGTTGTGTGGTCGGCTCAACCGTTGTTGGCTCTTGAGTACTTGCTGTTGTAACAGACTGAGTACTGGTTACATCTTTACTGCTTGTTGTGGTACCTTCCGTGGACATGTCTGTAGTTTGGGTAGTAGGTGTCAGTGTTGGCGTTACGGATGGGGTAGAAAATGTAACGGTGGTGGCGGTTGAAATGTCCGGCTGCGTTGAGCTGGACTTTGTGGTTGATGTCTGTGTTGAGGAAACTTCCGTCGCCGTTGGTGTGGACTGCGAAACATCTTGCGTTGTACTCGTATGTACCGAGGCAGTTTTCTGGGTAGACACTGTAGAATCTGTTGTGGGGACAGCGGCAGACACCGTAGATTGTGTGGTAGCTGCGGAGGAAGAGGAAGTGTCCTGGGACACTGTACTGCTCAAAGTTGTTGATGGTGCAGAAGTGGATGTTAGTTGTGTGGTGGGCTCAACCGTTGTTGGCTCTTGAGGACTTGCTGTTGTAACAGACTGAGTACTGGTTACATCTTTACTGCTTGTTGTGGTACCTGCTGTGGACATGTCTGTAGTTTGGGTAGTAGGTGTCAGTGTTGGCGTTACGGATGGGGTAGAAAATGTAACGGTGGTGGCGGTTGAAGTTTCCGGCTGCGTTGAGCTGGACTTTGTGGTTGATGTCTGTGTTGAGGAAACTTCCGTCGCCGTTGGTGTGGACTGCGAAACATCTTGCGTTGTACTCGTATGTACTGAGGAAGTGGTCTGGGTAGACACTGTAGAATCTGTTGTGGGGACAGCGGCAGACACCGTAGATTGTGTGGTCGCTCCAGAAGAGGAGGAAGTGTCCTGGGACATTGTACTGCTCAATGTTGTTGATGGTGCAGAAGTGGATGTTGGTTGTGTGGTCGACTCAATTGGTGTTGGCTCTTGGGTATTTGCGATTGTAATCGACTGACTACTTGTTACATATTTACTGCTTGTTGGCGACTGAGTGGTACTAGCTGTCAACATGTCTGTAGTTTTGGTAGTAGGCGGCAGTGTTGACGTTACAGATGCAGTAGAAAATGTGCTGGTTGTGGCGGTTCTGGCCGTTGAAGTGTCCGGCTGTGTTGAGCTGTATTCTTTTGTTGATATCTTTGTTGACGAAACATCCTTCGCCGTTGGTGTGAACTGCGAAACATCTGGCGTTGTGCTCGGATATACCGAGTCAGTGGTCTGAATGGACACGGTAGAATCTGTTGTTGGGACAGCGGCAGACACCATAGATTGTGTGTTTGTATCGGAAGAAGAGGAGGTGTCCTGGGACACTGTCATTGTTTTTGAAAATAAATTGGACAATATTTTTGTCGTGCTCGATGGAAGATTTGTTGCTGTTGTCGATGCAGGCACATTTTTGGTTTCACTGTTGACAAATGCTGAAAGTAGTAAACTCTGTATTAGTAGCAGGCTTTAATGATTGTAGCAAAGCATGTGTCCTCTTATGAAATCACCAATTGTTTTACTTTTTTTTTAGTTTTAATTTATTGTTTTTATTGGTATCTTGACAACGTAGTTATGAGTAATCCAGTGTTAAATATTCCTCATTTTTTGAGGTTGAAGAACCCCTGGTGGCCAGAATGGATTAACAGGTTTTGACAAGTAAACAGTTAACTTTTTCACATGTGGCGTTCACATAAATTTTAAACACAATGGAAAATGACAAGTAGTGTCAAGTGAATTTACTGATACGATTACGAATTATAAAACCCAAGCAGTATTTGTTTTTTTTAATTATTTCACATTGTCCTTCCTGAAATTGTTCAACTGACAATGATGAAATGAAAATGATCAGGTGTAGGTTGAAGGTATGTTGCGGGTAGTGCTGACATTTCTATGTCGGCTTAATATCTTCCAGAATTAATACTCACGATAAAATGTTTCCACTCGCGTTAAAGACATTGTAAGGCTAGAAAGTAATTGGTGGTAGAAGTAATTCAGGCCTTGGTAAAACTATATTCGCACGGTCTGATATCTTTTAGACCGCATATGTAGAATTATGATACTTGTGAGATAAAACTACTTATGCACAAGTAAGAAATATTTTACAAATGACTTGTGTGTATTGTGTATTAGAATTAACGTTAAACAAAAAGTTAGGGGTTTTATCTAAAAAAGTACCACATGTATTGACTTGAAGATTTACATGTATATAAAGCACAATGACACAAGGGGGATGTTCGATCGCTGATGCTCTTTATGCTTATCATTTACCATAATTACCATATTCACCACTTCGGTACTTTGCCTGTTTGTATCGAGCTGATGTTCTTCATTTATGTGTGTCTTACAAGTGAATTGTTTTGCAGCCTTATTATAAAATATGTCTTCATTTTTCAATTGACAAAAGACGTTTTTTCCCAGGTCCACTGCTTTTATGTTGCTCAAAGGTGTGCAGTTGTTGCTATAAGAGTTGTGAATCTGTTTTCAAGTATAAGCACACTGTTGGTAATGTGAAGTGTTCAAAATTCTCCGTTGATGTATAGGTGTACAGACCATTTTGTCTCCTATAGTGGTATGATCGTTAAAATTGTGTCTTAATATCGAAATGATCAAAGAGCCTGAATGGAGCAACGTTTTGTGTGGGTGACAAAGTGTGGCAAAGTAAGATGAATTACTTCACAAAAGTCAAGTCGGCCTTCATACGGCCTGTAAGGTGTTGTTTTTACATTTTTGACTGGTTGTGCACGTAAATCTAAAATGTCAAAGGCGACCTGAAGAACTCACTACATGGTTTATATTCTGAGGTTTTGGAAATAAAACCTTATGCCTATTAAACTATATCAAAGCATATGTGTGACTGAAAAACATGGAAAAGGGGATCGTCTAAATAAGGAACAATTGTAAAATGTAGTAGTCCAAAATATCTTGGTGCAAGGCGACTGAATTTGAATAAAGAGACCATTGATATAGAATACTCCCTTCTAAGTCAACGGATCACTTCAGCCAACAGAAGCAAAAGGAAATATTTAAGTATAATCCGCAAATGATATTTCTCATGGAGTGTGGACAATATCGACATCATAAAATATTCTGTGGTTCAAAAATTGTGCTTTTGTTACTCCATTGTAAAGGTGTAAAGCTCCTTTCTGAACTGTAACCGCTCTTACCCAAGACGAGGTATATTCCAAATAGAGTCACCGTTACTCTCATTCCAGGCAGGTTCTTCTACGCCATCTTAAAAGTCTACCTGTTAAAAGATAAAACTGTATATATGTAACCCGAATAAGCCTTACCTTATACCAAACAGATATGGTCACAAATTTTTACACACTTAGATACATGTTTCTAGTTTTAAATAAAACCTATGAAAAAAACATTTATCTTTCTTGAGAACAGTTGTTTTCAAAACTTTCCATTCATTTTATTTTATTTATTCGCCAGACTATTTAAAATATCTTTATAACATATAAATAAAGTCGGGAATAAAACCCCAATGGGTTTGTTCCATTCTATAATGGGTTATTGCATGACGTATGACTATTGGGTTTAGGCCTAATGGCCACAAACATATATAGAAGAATTTCCTCTTATTTGTATACCCGAGATATTTGCGATAGCTGCAGGTTGTACGAGCATAAACCAACATTAAACTGGTGCTTAAGATCAATCTGCTATTGTTAAGCCATTCATTGAATTGACCCAGTTTATTAGACATTGAATCATATGGCGCCATAATGTTACCACCACCTAGATAGATACACACTTTTATTTATTTATTTCATTTATTTAATTGTTGTTTTATATCAGCATTATGGTGGAAGCAACTGGCAGGCCTTTACACGTCCGACCGTAGAGGAAGACTTGGACTCACAACGACCGTATGGGTGAAAGGCTCCAGACTTTTTTGTGCCGCACCGGTAAAATGACCATTCGGCCACGTAGGCACCAGCACTTTCGTCGTCAACAGTAAATATATTCAGTCAATTACATTATGTCATTTTAATATACATAGATTACTGTGTGGCTCTGCAGGTTACGAAACATGAGGTAGATAAATAATAATTGAAAATGGTTCTTTATCATTTAAGAAACATCTTAATCATTGGTTGTTTTCATCACGAAATCGGCAGGTGTATAAATTACCCATAGTGATTTGACGATAATTCTGTCGAATGCTTTGGCTAAATCTAGAAATGTTACTACGCTGTATTGTTAACTGATTGATGATTGTGCCAGAGATTTGTAAACTTTGGGATTTTGATTTGTTCATGAAAACAATAATCGTTTCCCACGACATTTGTTTAGTGCTTCGGTTTTACCTTTGCAAGACGCAAAATATGCTTGAGTTTATTTCTGTAAGGTTTGTAGTTAGTGGTAGCATCAAGATTAATACTGCTTATATGTAACGTATTCTTTTTGCGTGTTGACTTTAAGATAGCATGCATGGTGTACGATCACCCACGGTTTGTTTATTTTCACTTTCCACATGGCTATATTTGTAAGTGGAAATCATTCATTATATATAATAGTAATATCATATCTTCAGCCCCTTCCGCTATACTCCAGTCGTGTTGTTGGATTTTAGGAACAAATTGTGCTTGCTGGTCGTCAATAAGTCTTCGATATTTGACATTACGCTGACCTTTGACAGTGGCAATTTTGTGTGTCAAAATGGAAGTGAGGATAATGGTCATTGACATGTGGCAGAAAGACGCCAGATAAAATGTTGTCGTGGAAACTGGTGAATGTTATCGATTGAAGTGGCTTTTTAGGATTTAACTTTGGTTGGTTTCGTCACTGTAGGAAAGTAATAATGGGACTTCATCGTTTCCAGAAATTGCTTGGTTGGATAATGGCGTTCAATTTGGCGAAACCTATATTGAAATCTCACATAACACATTTGGAAGTTTCAGCTTTAATCGTATCTGACACGGTATTACGACATTATCAAAACTTTCAGTAGATTCATCAGTTGAGTGATGCAATACCGCAAATACATACCTCTCAACGGATATGAGTATTTCAACAGTTAAAGACTCATACTCCCTATTTTCGTCAATGTGTGAAATATCTTCACAGTTTTTTTGTCTTAGCCAAAGATTTAACTTTAGTTATTTCGTTCGGACGAACTTCGTAACTTTGCAAATCAACTTTCAATTCGGACGTCTTACCAAGTCATTATTGGGGTCATGTTAGAAAAACCGGAAATACGATGACGCGTCACCGGTATTCCAGACGTTTGACTAAAAACAAGGCCCAGTTGGACGTCAGCGGAAACGGGTGCCTTATCGGGCTATGGAAATAACTCGCGCCATTAAATTCCTCAATGTGTGCGATTTTACTTACTTTGAAATGCGATATCTTGGCTATGTAACATCACAAAAATAATAGGGCATTCAGAGAAGTCCAGTAGGTCGCCTGATTGAGCAGTTTATAATGTTAAAGTCATTTAAATATATTTAAATATTGACCTCTAAACCAAAAAAAAAAGGTGGAATGTTTGACATTGTCATACACAGATATTATGCTGTAATTATATAGTGCTGAGATCTGGTCATCAAATCAACTAGACCAAAATTATTATACTGTCACAACTGCCCCTGTTAATCGTATGAATAAGATTGCACAGCAGTGACCTTATATGTGGTGGTAAAAAGACACTGTGAGGAGTTAGTGCACAAAGGACCTGATACGGTAAGGCGAGAGGTCGGCCCAAGTGCTAGAAACTGTGCACCTCAAGAAGTGAAACTGACTATAGCTGTGATTGACAGCTGCTGACACCTTTGTGAAGCTACTACTTTTTCAGTTCTGTTTTTCGCCTCTTTTCCTGTTGTATGACGAGTGCGTCTTGACGCCCCAAAGACCCACAGAAGCGAATCTATATTACCCGTTAGCGATGTATAGGTCATTAAATGAAGACAGGGTAGCCTACTCCAGTCAAACAAATATATTTGTCTGCATTAGACAGTGTAGAGTGCGGAAAATTACTGTGCGACAAACGTAATCTTTCGAAATTCTTGAGGAAGGCGTTAAACAACAGTCAAATAAACAAATGTATAATATAACTTCCAGGGCTTACAAGTCCTCTAAATATTTAACATATAATGTCACATATAATGTTACATAGAAAGTCACACAGAGTGTCACATAGAATGACAAGCTAACGACAGACGACCACGTACTCTCAAGCAGGATTCACGTATGATTTCGGTATAGTTGTCACATGTTAAGTATTATGATGTGGTAACACTTATTTAATAAAAGTTGACCTGTCTCTTTACTCACACAGAAGTGTGTAGAGAAAAACAGAGACCCACTCGGACTCTAACTCTTGCCAAAAGTTTTACCTGTTCTTCACAGTGACTTGGTTAATACACTGTACTATGACGACTGCCTCACCGATTATGGCACAAATTTTGAGTTAACGTTTGATAAAATACACCAAAACTGATCACGTTATGAAGTTTATGTTTTACATATGAAGACAAACGTTAACCACAACGACATTTTAAAAGCACATAGGACAATATACTTTAAAGTTTCAGCATAAATATCTTTCCGGTTAATGTCTATCTTCATACAGTAAACTAAAAACACAATGTCTCATTTCTACCAAAAATTTCCGTTTTTGATTGAGAGTGCATTATTGGTGGATTATTACTAATAACCAACTCTACTATGGCCCTGTAACTATTTTGGCCACTTCGACCAAATTTTGTGCTTCTGATTGGGAAATTTACAGAATTGTGCTGCAATTTGGAAATTTTCACTTTCTTATCCTAACTCTCAGGGGCGAGTTCCCCGGCTTACCGTACCAGGCCGTTTGCCGCAGAGGTATTTGATATACAAAAGGCGAACTGCATTTGGTAATCCATGTACTATGGAAGGCCATTTCAACCCTTGAGCTTTGAGGTAAAAAGACTTCTTTGGGCTTTGACATGCAAATCGCTACCGATGATTGGCTATTTGTGTACTATGGGTCGCCAGTGTAAACACCTTAACCAACTGGACACCGCCAGCGACAGCGTCTGATCCCCCTCCCCGCCCCCCCAATCACATTCCCTCTCCTTCACTTCGTATGGTGAGCTAAAAGGTTTGCATTTTGCACTTGATGTAAGATATTTTATTGATGCACATATACATTTGGTCTAGCGTTGTTTTGCTTTAAGTAAATTGTACTGGCGTCTTGTTTTGGTATGTGACCTCATATTTCGTGGAAAAGATCAATATTTTTTACAATCTCGAACAAACTCATCACAATAATAAGCATTTTAATAGCTTTTAAGTAATATCCGTACTTCAACCAACGCAATTTTTTTCGCGCACACTTTGTCTCTGATCGGTTGAAAGCGACCCCACGCCTCATACAATGGCGTGTGAATGTTCACAGAATGGCGTTCACTATCAACAAGGAACACAAAACCATCAGAGATAAGTGCTTTATACTGATCTAACACAATTGGTATGTTTCTCTAGACGTGATGACGTTTCAACATGCACTGACATCAGTGCTAAATGGTCATTTCTCTTTCTTTTGCTGATCCCGTTTATTGCAGTAGTTATATACAACGTTAAATCTGCTAGAAAAGTTTCTGTTCTCCCATGGGGAATCCTAAATCCCTTTGGTCATTTACACACGAGTTCTTGTATTAAGTATCACTGTCCTGTTCATCTTTTGCATAAGGAGGGCGAATAAAGTACAATCTATGTGTAAGACCGTAGTCATCAGCCCTACAGTGTCGCTTCACTGAAATTATTGACATTTTACTCGTCTAGGTGAGTTTTCACATCAGTGTACACACACCATTTTAAGTTTTCTAAGTCTCCATCTACATAGATGGAATTAAAACACCACTTATCAAAGAAAATTTCCTTGTTCCCTGCAAAATAATCATTCGTTTCACCCTTCCGCTTTGAGGAATTCAAAATTGTTACATTTTAGCTTTTGGAACGAATCCATATTCTTGTAATGTACACCTCTTGACTGTAAGAACTTTGTTCAATAGAAAATGCCGTGTACACCTCTTGAGGTTTACCTGCAATTTCACTTTGGAGTAATAAGGTCCAGATCTATACAGACAAATTTAAACTACGAAAAGCTTTCTCAAAATGCATGAAATAGCGTCAACTTCACTCTCGTGAAAGGGAGGTTCCAGTTGTATGTGTCTACTGACATCCAAACTTGCTTCGGTCATATCTGGAATGACTAAAATCATGAGTTTGTTATACCTCTAACACATTGATTTTAATACAGGTTTCAAGCTCTCGCTTTAAATACCAACTCTTTTACACACTTTGCCTTCTCAAAATCCATTTCTTTTTCATTTCAAATGCAGAAATGTTCTGCATCCCAGAAAAAAAGTGTTTCAGATTCCAGTCATATTTTTAACACAGTATTCAAAAACCAGTTTCTTAATTTCAAGCTTTTTCATTCCCGGCTTAGCTTCAGAAATTTTATAGTAGCCGGATAATTCCAAAAGTTGATATTTTTTTCATACTGTCAATTTCAGCTACAGAGTTAGATTTTTTTAGAAAATTCGTCTACAGTTACTTTAGCACAAACCATGGTGTTAAATGTACAATGCGACTTTTTGTAATAGCATCGCCCAGTTCAGTAAACTTCTCAGACCAAAGTCGAAACAAAAATGTTTCGATTGTTTTTAAATTGGGTACATACATGTTTACTAAAACAATATATGCCCACAGAATTGCATCAATCGTAGCTTAAGATTGTTCATTTCCCGTACAAGCCTCCAATTGTGTGATACGAACTTCATATGACAGTAATAGTCAAAAAGTAAAAGCTAAGAACAACTGAAAATTGTTCTTTCTACATCACAAATATACCTTTTTTAAAAACCATTTTAATATAACAGTTCCTGTACTTCAGTCTGTCAGGGCCCATGACGCGCGCGTGGGTGGATATCGATGTCCTCGGTAACTGGTATAAATGCGTAGCTGTCACGCAAGTGCTACTTTTTGCACCCGACACTTTGTGGGGACCGTCACACAGTTCCAATAGCAGAGGTCGGGGGTTCCAATCCAAAAGCACTATAGTGCTTGAAAAGATGTATCTGCTTAGCTGAACTGCTAGTTAGTCATTTTTGATGCAATTTTGCAGGATGTGCCATTTAACTGTCTCAAAAGATGTTACCATAACTAGGGTGTTTCTTAATAAAATAAGTTATACTCACTACCAAAATAACCTTTAGTCAGTGACACCTAACCCTGGAAGCTCTACACATTGATATAATGTTCGTCTATATTATTACAAGAAAAATACAGATGGAATACTCTTTCTAAGTAATATTGTTGAACTCAGTGATTGTTTTGGAATACTTATGACGTTACCCGAGGCAATAAGTTCTTAATGTCAAAAACAGGCTTATGGAATTTAACATTATAAAGTATAATAACTGCCATTTCTTTGTAATAAAATGAACGTCCAATATATGGAAATGTAAAGCTTGTGGTGTGACGTGTCACTCCTGAAAGGCTATTTTGGTAGAGAGGATGACTGAATATAGGCGACATGTTAACAGGCCATAAAGGTTTTTCCACATGTTGTTAGCTGCTAAATAATTTATAACTGAGTAGTACATTGTCGACCAGGGTTGCAACATGTATCTAGGCCGGCACGTGTGTCCGTGACTCCGTAGGTATACAGAAAAACTATCAACGCCTCCTTAGGTGTACAGAAAAACTATAAACGCCTGAGGCGAATGCGGTAGCTTATCCAAAGCGGATTGGCCAATCAGAAACCTAGGTTTTTCTTTACATTTTATGACTTAAATAGTTAATTATACCGATTTTCTCTGAATAATGCCTTTTTATGATACGTGCACTGAACGGTATCTACGAAAGTGACTGGTTTTTAACAACTGATTTATCCTTAATAAAGAAATAGTGTCAAGATTTATTATTTATTGATAGTTGGTTACCCGTGTATGTATTGTTACAATGAGATTAAAAATGGGACATTAATCTGAGTAATATGTCTGTCTGAGTAATAAGTCTGTTGCCTGAATGATGCTAGAATGTATTCTGCTATTGCAGCAAATTGTTCTGTTAAATATAACACTTATTAAATATAACATACATATTGTATTAATTCAACATAAAGATTCTATTAGACTAACAGAATGTTATGTTATATAAACAGAGTACATTCTACCATCACTCATACAACAGATTTTTGGTTCAAATTAACAGATTAATTTTTTGAGTGTAAGTACCACAAAATGGAGAGAAAATAAGGTTAATGGTGTTACTAAATATAGAAATGCCCCGTTAGTGTGGGCGCAGGTATTAACTATCGCTGGGTTCTGTGCTCAGGTAAATTACAAGGATTTTAGTATTTTTATTATGTAAGTTTATTATTGAATGTAACTATTTTATGTGATTTATCTATCAACATGGCCATGTACTGCAAACAGGACAATATTTACTATTCGCGAGGTAGTACGATAAAGAGTAACATCTCTACGCGATCAGGAATAGCATTTTACCATGAACTAACGCCGTTAAACGATGTCATTAGGCGCAGCATTATTAACCACCAGAAGGTACTGGTCTTAGGCCTACATTTCTGTCTGTTGGAAATACAAATACTTTGCAAGTTTTTGCAAATACTTTTTATGTCTAGGACTCAAGTTGATAGCATCTAAGCGGACTGCTTCATCCGCTGCATGGCTGTTCTAGATATAAATATCGTCATGAGCCACATACTCGAACCCTTTGGATTCACCCGTGCGTGTGTTGCTTCGGAGTTTGTTTTTCGTGATATGAACTTGATTGTGTTACCCCTCAGTGGTTATATGCGCGATTCCCAATGAAATTTCTTTATAATTTTCTGCTGTTTTCTCTGGTGTTAGTAAATACTTTTTATTGAAACATTTGTCCATTTATATGTATTTTCACAGTGTTAAGTCTTATAGTCTGGTTAAAGCTATGACTGAGCGGGTGTGTAATACAAATGTGTACTCTGTAGAGATGATTTTAAAGCTCAACACGGATAATATATGTTAGCTACATGCATTCTAAGGGTTCCTTTGTCGTCATATGACTGAAAAATTGTTAAGTACGACGTTAAACCCCAAACATTCACTCACTCGCTAATAGCACCACCAATAAACGGACGCATAAAACAGATGTTTTTACGTAGACTTATTATCCGAAAAGAAGAAAAATTAAGATGGTGACTCTGTGGTGTAAAAAGTCATTTTGGCAGGCAGTGTTAGGCAATGCGGCAGGAAATAGGCAAACGAAAGTGAAACAAGTGGACAAGTATTTGGACCATCCTGGTGCCTTTACAACTGGACATTTCGTGAAAGGGGATACATATTGCTTGAAAAAACGATTAGGGGTACTAACAGATAATACTGTAAAATATATAAAAATATTGGCTTCATCCACAGCTGTAATGAAAGGGAAACTTATTTTGATTAGAAGTTGAAGATATCGTGCACGTCATAAAAGTGTCTAACAATAAATCTGTGAGTTTCGAAACCTTCACATCCTACAAGAGAAGCTGATCACAGAACTTATATGCTCAGTGTCGGACGGACGGAAGAACTCATCTCATTCTCAAACTCCAAATCCTTTTGGACGGAGAACAAAACGGACAACGTGCTACAATGGGCTATGTTCTGTGGGAAGGTCCTTGCAAATATGGCGGACCTTACAGGCAATCCCAAAAATGAATATGCACTTCACCCTTTAATAATAGGCTGTGCATTCTGAAAGTGTAATCGAAACGCCATTACGACACGTGCCTTGTGTTTTCTCCTACCTAAATATTATATAGGCGATTTAGAAATTCCGGACGAATCGTTAGCCAGGTACAACTTTGTCTGACAGCGACCAGAAATTACTTGTATGTTTTAGTTGCTCTTTACAGAATTCAGCTGGAAAAGTTGAGGCTTACGAATATTATAGCGAATGGGAATACATATGATACATTCAGGAGAAAGTAGGTGTGTTTAATGATGTTTAAGTATTCAGGCTTCCCAGCACAGACTTCTGACCTAAAGTTTAGTCACGATCTTGAGGTGTAACCCTGACAGGTTTTCCCACAAAAATTTCCCCTGCTATATTACTGTGAACTGACTGACGCCATATCGGTGTCCAGCGTTTACACCATTTTTCAAGCTTATCGCGAAGCAGTGTAATAACGAAAAAGGTTTATTGGTGCACGACAGCTCTGACTTTCTAGCAGTGAGAGTTGACGTCATCCACAAAGGTGTTATGCTAGAAGCTGTCTCACCTTGTGTTGTGCTCTGTCAACCAAAAGGGCGTAAAGTTAATTGAATATAGGCGGCGAAGCAGACGTTCGTATACCAGCCGTCAACCATAATGGGCCTTCCGGATCAAGAATCTCAAAAGTCGAATAAAAAAAAACAAATTCCAAAACAACTTTCGACACAAACCGCCAAAGAGCTAAGAATTGTATAAAGTAAGAAAAGGATTCGTGCAAAGAGAAGCAGTGAGACAGAATATTCTAGGTGCATTGATTAAATTAGTAACTAAATAGTCTACCATGCTACAATAGTTCATGCTTTGTCGTTAAGTATGTTTATGTATGCGATTTGATTGCAGCTACTCATGTATCTAACATTTTCATCTTGCGATCTTAAAAGACGGTTAGGGCCATGCGAGCGCGGCGCAATGACCCAGGAGCCTCTTGCCAATGCGGTCGCTGTGAGTTCAAGTCCAGATCATGCTGGTTTCCAAGCTGGAAGATCTTCCAGCAACCTGCGGATGGCCTTGGGTTTCCCTCGGGCTCTGCCCGAATGCTGGTCACCGTCGTATTAGTGAAATGCTCTTGGGTAAGGGGCTCAAATAAATCTATAAATAAAATATGATCAACACTACATGGGCTTTCTTAGTATTTTAACCAGACATCTAGCCATTATTTTGCCTGCTTCATTCTTTGTGGAAATAGCTTCCAACGCCTACGATAAAACGCATTTGAGTTGATCTTGTCATTTACCACTAATAAATTTGACATCATATTAACTTATTCATTATGGTGGTATCACATTGAATCCAGGATTGATCTTGCATAAGAGTCAAAGAAAATCGATGTTTCGCAACACAAATCCCTATAACAGACAGAAGGAAGATATATGACACGTATCAACAAGATATGTAATTAATTAAGTAATTAATCCAATCAAAGAATTTTTACAACCGCTGAAAAGTAAAAGCTACAGGGGGAAAACACGATTATAACTTACCACAGTGGTGGGAACGAAATCAAATTGCCAGCGTCGGCTGTTCAGTAATATCCCAACTGTCGAAAGAAGGAGCCAGACCCTTCGCTTATTGAACGTCAGTAGACTACTGGGGTATTCAGTTCAGCACGCCCACTTTTGTTATTGTGGGTAAGGGTGACCAAGGGCAGGGAGCTAACTGAAAGGGTCCGCCTTTGCTTGTGAACCACTCCTAGTTATAAAACAAACTTAAACGAGTCAATATCTTTGGACATGATGACTATTGCTGATAGCTTTGGTCTGGTCTCAATCATATAGGATATATCTGCTTTCTCTGGAGAGAATTTAGGGGTTTTAATATGTAAGTATACTGTCATTATAGCCCAGCGTCCAATCCCAGAGACCGGCACAGTTGGTAGAGCGTCCGCTTCAGGAGCGCTAGACCCGAGGTCAATCCTGAGTCGAGTCACACCTAAGACCTTAGAGAGCCTCGCTTGGCGTTCAGCACGAAGGGGATAATACGACTGGTTGACCCGTATCAGTATAATGGCTCGGGCCGGGTGGCTTACTTGGGTAAGGCGCCTCAGTGAAGCAGCACTAGATAAAAGAACGGTGGAAATCCGTCCTGCAACAAGGAGGCACATCACATGCACTCTTTGGATTCCTTCGTCGTCATATGACTGAAAAACGGTTAAGTACGACGTTAAACCCCAAGCACTCACTCACTCCAGTCCCAGACGACAGTATTCATCTCAAATGACCAAATAAGAAAATCTATGAAGAATTGCCCAAATTTTAAAGAGATCATACAGAGTATAGTTTATATATGTTGAAAAGTTCTTGTGTCGTCATCATCAGAAATCAATATAAATATTTTTATAGCAGTTCTTCTGTAAATATTTTCTTCAACGAGTTTTACGTTACACATCAACAGAAAATCATTTGATTTCTGTGTTTTCAGACAATCTGTCAGTGCGTTTGCATGGTATACCCTTCTTTTTGGGAAACACCCTGTAGTGGGGAGAAATTGAACCTTGGTATGTATATATTTGAATGGTGTTATACGCCGTATTCAAGAGTATTTCACTTATACGACGGTGGCTTGTGTTATTTTGGGAGGAATCCGTACAGAGCCCGAGGAAAACCACGATCATCCACAGGTTGCTGGCAAAGCTGCCCACTTACGGCCGGAGAGGAAGTCAGCGTGAACAGGATTTACTTACTTATTTATTTGTTTGATTGGTGTTTCACGCCGTACTCAAGAATATTTCACTTATACGACGGCGGCCAGCATTACGCTGGGTGGAAACCGGGCAAAGCTCGGGGGAAACCCCATTTGCTGAAGACCGTCCCACGTACGCATGAACAGGACTCAAAACGACGGCGTTGGTGAGAGGCTCCTGGGCCATTGCGATGCGCTGGCATGCTAAGACCGTCGGGCTCGGAGGTCCCCTGTATGCATATACTGTGTTTTCTTGTGGCAGGGCGAGTGCACTATACACTGGTAAAAAAAAAACAAGTAAGTATGTAAGCCGATACCTCGCTTCACTACTTCGCTTTCTCGCTGCCTCGGCATCCAACAAAAACAGTCAGGAATCTCCCACTAGCTACGCATGGGTGTTTGGGGCCTGTTATTTGAATGTGAACTACCCCGGTGCCTCATTAAGTATTGTATTGTATTAAACAACACGCTGATGACGAACATACTAACCACGTCTTTTTCATAACACCAGCATCCGGAACTAATATTACGTAACCTCCGTGACCTCAGGACGCCACTTCAAAGCAGAGTGGGAAATGCAGCTGGATGGGGGAGTTCATTGAAACTGTGATGAAGAGGGTTTCCTCCCACCATGTAAGATTACTAAAACATACACCAGTCATTACTCTGAGTCCATGTTTTATTTTCATGCGCACATATGGAAGAGAGATAAATCACTCGGAGATAATCCAATATAATAGTGGCAAACTGACAAAGATGCCATCAAAGCTGTCGGAGGTTCTACAGATACAATAATACTGCATAGCACAACACAGTTATTACCATTACGTTCAGCTCATGCTGGTTTCCTCTCCGACCGTAAGCGGGAAGGTCTGCAGCAACCTGCGGATGGTCGTGGGTTTCCCCCGGGCTCTGCCTGGTTTCCTCCCACCATAATGCTGGCCGCCGTCGTATAAGTGAAATATTCTTGAGTACGGCGTAAAGCAACAATTGAGTAATAAATAAGTAAACAAACAAATAATTAATAAATCAAATTTCAGATTCCTCCCACGAACCAGTACTGAAATATGGTGTAGTCAAGATTAATAAGACGAGCAACGATGGAGGTAAAAGCGATTACTACATATGCTCCAACAAAAATCTTACCCAGCGCCACATCCCCTACCCCCCAACTTTTGGACTCCAATTTCTAAAATTCCCTTCACATCTCAGCTAAATAGAAATACTAACTTAGGTGGGACTATTACATAACAGTTTCAGGGCCTGACAATTAGATTGTGTTTCATTTCAACCGGCATCGCACAGTGGAATGGATGAGCCTAACAGTAAAATGATAAATAACTGCGACCTGGCTGTCTCGCTACTTAGCTGCCTCGCCCCTGCCAAAAGTAGATGTAGCGAGGCAGCGAAGTAGCGAGATGTTCTCTATCAGCTTCCATAATCAAGTTTTAATTGTAGATCTTTGGTGGACACATCGACGTCCTGAAACACTTGTGATATTTCGAAATGCGTAGTCTCTCTCGTAGTCCTCGTGGTCTCTCTGATATTTTATGTTGATTATCCTAAATTAAGTACATAAACTATAGCTCTCAATGAATAAATCAATGAAAGTCTTTGTAGAAAGATTTTCTATAGTAATGATGATGAAGATGTTAAGGCATATCTGTACTAAAATTTCAGACGTTACACAAATTTTCTATAGGGAATCTTTGTCAAGTAAATAACAATTATTTCAAACAGAATAAATAATCTTTATTATTATCATGAGCCCCACGTTGGACTATGATTCTGAGCAGTATATAGTGTCTGTAGTGCTTATTATCATCCATAGTGAAATAATATTACTCCACAGCTCTGCTAGTGCTCAAAGCTGTTCACGATGCAGCGAATAATCATCTGTTCCAGTGACAACTGTTGACACTCTTCACCACAGATCACCATTGTTGATTCATTTCAATGTTTATGTACAGAATGTTCTGGTACAAAATCCGATACATATCCACGATTGTGTTTGTGAGCGAGCTGGATAAAAAGGTTAGTCAGGTATCTGAAATAATATTACGTCTTATTTGGAGTCCGTGACTACAAGCGGATTTGGTGCATTTTGTTGGACACAGAAACTGCATGATGTCATTGTATACAGTTGCCCCACCCGACCGTGGAGTTCACATGTCTGGGTTAAGGACATATTTGCCAAAGATATAAGGCGATTCCGTCTTAATAGACCAGATCATCAACACGTACATGCGGCATAAACCTTGTGGAGGGGTTTGTTGACATTCTGCTGAACTGAACAGGATTAAATGTGTAAGAAAAAAGCAATGTCAGTAATTAAAACTGAATTAGCTATATAGATTTCACGTAAACTGGAATGAATTGATATCGATTTAACACGTTTTTAGGCCTAACCATCAGTAAACGGTAGAAAAAGAAAAAAAACATATTCCCCGTCTTGAGGTCACATTCATAATTTTCATTTTACCCCTGTTCCTGCGTAGCCTACAAACAACATACAACACTAAACCTGTAATTAGGGTGTGTAGGAATCGTTTTCTGAACATTTTGCCTATTGCGTGATGAGAATTTGACATTTTCTTGAAAATTATGATTTGTAAGAGAGACTCCAAGTTCAGCCGAAAGCGAAAAGTTGTATCAGCACATGCGACCAAACAAGGGCCTAATGGCTAATGTAGATTTCCTAAGTAGACTTTTACGGTAGATACAATACCAGACCTGTTTACCATGAATACACGAGAGTTGCACTGTGTGCAGGTATACAAAACCACATTGTTATTCTGATAACTTAAAAACTTACACATGCTTGGCTGACCAATACTGGTAATTCCCTGTTTGTAGTAAATTAGTAACCTGAGTACCCTACCAACGAGAAAGACTGGGTACTTGGTCCTTGCCAATACACACCACAACCACGAACATCAGTCATACTTGGGCCAATTTTCCAGTTTCTCTCAGCTTTTGTGCTTTCTTTTACAACTATGGTATCTGTCACTTCATTCTTACATATGCTATATTTCATTCTAGATGTGAAGGACATTTCTTTGAGATTTCTTATTTATATGTTTAAATAGCGACTTGAAAGTCCGCGCATGTTGTATTTACTGCTTATGTGACAAATCAAAAGACAATTGATCAGCTTAAAATATGAAACAGAACTTGATGATACCATACTACAACTTGAATGCCCTAAGGTTGGAAGGCATGACCTTCTACTGGATTTGTACATAATGACCAAGACGTAAGGCCCAATCTTTGAAGATATTTCAAAGATTTTAGCAGTTGGCTTTAGTTTTGCTTTGTGTTTTGTCGAACTTTTAAGTTGAACCACACAACACAGTGTATATCTTCTACATATCTTGTTTTTTTACCCCAAGGTTAGGGCCTCGTACAGTCCTCTCGACCAAATTTACCGTTAGTAATGTTTGTTTGGGCCTATATATAATCGGAAACACAATGTCGGTACACACATCAGTTTAAAATGAGTTCTTGAGGTAGGCAAACACTCAAGTGGCCTTCTTCTATAAAATCCCATCATACCAATAAGGCAACGCCCATTTAAGTCGTGCTTAAAGTCTGTAAAAACGAGGGAACACAGTTAAATCAAGGCACGAGCGAGAATAGCAGAACTAATATAAAGCTGGCACGCCGAATACGTATATCATACTACGTAGATAGATGATTTGTTATGGAATGGCCAGCTTGTTGATACGATACAATCACGTCCGTTTAAATTTAAATTTAAATCCAGTCTATGCAGAGACACACTCCTTTTCGTGGACAGAATCAGAATCTAAAAAGAAACAGGCAAAACAGAATATAAATAGATCATAACTCATTATATTTGTGCTATTCGAAATAACTTGTATACAATGTCCACACTGAAAATATTAATTAGCATAAAGTAACTTTAACAAAACGTCTGTTGTCTGCCGGAGTGCATGATGCTAGAAGGTATTCTGCTGTTGCAATAGACTATTCTGTTAAATATAGCACACATATTCTGTTAATTCAGCTAAAGACTCCACTAGACTAATAGGATATTATGCTGAATATGACACAGTATTATGTTATACAAACAGAATAATTTTCAGCATAACTCAGACAACAGACGTTCTGTTAAAATTAACAAATTAATGTTTTGAGTGTACGTACAATCATATGTTGATGACGGGCTCTTATATACTTTGTTACTTTCCTTATTTATGTGTACATGCGGTCGTGCGCCATGCTTACGTATTTAGAACGTGTGTACTTTACGACTTACAAAAGTGTCAGGCTAATCCTAATATATTATCTATATAAGTAGTACATTTCTTTTCAAATAGGCAGTGGGTATATCTAGTCATCAAATTACATGTCTAAGCTATACTTATTTCCAGTTATACTTTCTTTATGTATATCTCATATTATTGATTCGTTTTCTGATGAGTGCTTGGGCTTTTGATTTTACATACTCATACGCTCAAAATGCATAAATAGAGCAAATATATCTGACCAACCGCTTTTAGACGTTGCGGTCTGTAGAATACTACAATCGCATGGAATAGCGCATGTCCCATTTTCATTCGACTAGCAGCTTAAGTTGAATAAATGAATATGCATGTCCATCAAAGTTTAAAGCGTCTTAGATGATGCCTTTTTGTCCATACGCAACCAGCTCCGTAGTTAAGCCTTTCATGATTGTAATGTTGTATTGGTGATAAAAAAAACCTGTGTTGTAAGTGAATGACACAACCTAATTGGCTGTTAAAAGGGAAAGATGCTATAGAGAAAACCACCAGCAGTGCTATTGCTGAAAAGTGGTGTAACAAAACTGGATATATGTTGGAACATAACTACCTAATTAAGACAGTGCATGCGACTAACAGCCATAAAATTTCAAATTTTCTGCTAAATAATAAACAAACTGATAGTGACCAATGCCGTGGATTGGATGCATTGACAGCTATATCTTTTTTGCACCAGACTTCACAGTTCACTGTGTACCAGAATGCATAGTTCACTGCTCTTACGCGAATTATTCAAGCGAACATGTGTATCTTTTTTTTTTGTGTTCACTTGAATTTTCGTGGCCCAACGTAGGGGCTACACCCAGTATTGTTGCCATGACAGCCAGTTGAGGGCTTCGTTATCAAAGCACAATTTGCACTGCAGTTGCACAACTGATACGAATGGAACATGATCGTTAAACTAAACACCATGGAATATAATTTACTGTGGACAAGTCTTTGGATGGCGTTAAATGGTTATTAACTCTTTTATTGTGAGGTTTACGGCGCTTGGCTTAAATTATGTTCTGAAGTTCACACGAGAAAGCGGACTTAGTACACAATGCCGTCATGCAGGCGTGACCGGAGTTCGTAGCCTGTTACTGGTGAACAGACAAGTGTTGATTGTGACTATGGTCATGTAGTGCTCTGGGGAATGTTAGTGCATATCACCATCTACAGGACCAACCTTGTTTCCCATGTGTTGTTCCCACGATCTATGTATCATATTAGATTACATCTGTATATATATATATATATATATATATATATATATATATATATATATATATATATATATATATATATATATATACATGTCTTCAACAGATTGCAGGCGTAAATCGTGTGACAGACATTATCAACCCTTATTGCGTTTCATGCCTATAACCTGTAAGCAGGTGACGGCAGTGTGATGATTACCCAAAATATCGGTTAAATCTTACACTGTCTTTAAAGCGAACAAAAGCATCTCTCTTACCTCTATTCTGTGCCTCGCTTAAGTGCACGAAAGTGTCACACTTAATACAGGTTTATTCTTGCTGCTACATGTCAAGTAAGTAATTGTTGTGTTTCGTCCATGTGTGACACAGTGCTATGGCCTGATATTTACAGCATGATACAGGTCGCTAAATTGGTATGGGCTTCAGCTTTACAGGGGAATATTGCTTTATTTATGTTTTTGAACGTATTTTGCTATTACTGGCGACCGCTGCTAAGTAAGATATTTTTATTTGTGTGATGTAAATTACTTTTCATGTTCCTGTACATTAGGTGGGAACAATTTCATATATGCGTTTAAATTATGAATTGTGTTTGTGTGTGGGGGGGGGGGGGGGGCTCCACGGCTCAGTCGTTTAGCGCGCTAGCGCAGCGTAATGACCCAGGAATCTCTCACCAATGCGGTTGGTGTGAGTCCAGGTACAGCTCATGCTGGCTTCCTCTCCGGCCGTACGTGGGAAGGTCTGCCAGCAACCTGCGGATGGTCGTGGGTTTCCTCGGGCTGGTCGCCGTCGTATAAGTGAAATATCCTTGAGTACGGCGTAAAACACCAATCAAATAAATAAATAAAAAAAGTTTTATTACATTTGATTTCTTCATGATAAAGTAGGTTAGGTGGAAATTTATCCATATCATATCGTCTTAATTTACCCATATGGTGCCATCCTAATTTAGCAATATGCATGGCACCGTCTTAGTTAAATCATCAATTAACACATACATATACAATACACCAATCAAATAAATAATATAGTCATTTCTTCATTTAGGTATATGGTTAGGACGAGGTGGTTAGCGTGCCAGCGCGGCAAAATGACCCAGGAGCATCTCACCAATGCGGTGGGTGTGAATTCAAGTCCTGTTCACGATGGTTTCCTCTCCAACCGTACGTGAGAAGGTCTGCGGATAGTTGTCATTTTCCATCCAACTTTGCCCTGTTTCCTCCCACCATAATGCTGGCCGACATCGTATAAGTTAAATATTTTTGAGTGCATTGTGAGACCCCCATCAACTGAATAAATAAATAAATTTAAGTATCTAGTACCGTAGCTTTTTGTGTGTGTTTGTGTATAATGGTAATTGTAGAAGCCATTTTCCTGAAAACAGTCATCTAAATGTAATGTAACCTGTAGTACCCTCAATGTGATGTACATCTGTGTAAAGTGAGTTTTTTTGTGTGTGCGTAGCCCATTTCTACTTGGTACAGGTACACTACACTTGGCGTGCTGCATGTTTCAACTCCTGTGCAGTTGAGGCTCCTGCCCGATGAAGACCTGTGTATAGTCGCTGTTTAGTGAGAGTGGTCCGGTATAGTTTATTCTTCTTTGTAAACAGATGGGGAAAACGTGACATTCTCTACATGGATGGTAGATTGGGAGTTTGCTCAGCTTGTCCTTTCGCACTAGTGGCCTTAGTGAACACAAAAGGGTACAATATTGACATTTTCCCCTGTTGAGAACAGCCAAAGTCACCCGTATCCAATTTTCAGCGCCCAAAGATGATATTCCATGATAAACACACTGACAATCTTTATTTTCCCTCTGAGGTCACGAAACTTTCAGCCGATGACCTTGCTTGACCTTGCTCAGATATAGCTGTCATGCCTGTGGGTTAATACATGCATGTTCTAATTCTGATATAATATACGACGCACGAGGCAATGGAGTCAGTGAGTGATGTGATGACACATGCTACACGAGTAAAAAGCACATCATTTTGCATGATGTAATTGATAACAGATCATTCCATCTGGCCTTTATTCAACCATATCTGTAGAGAAGACAACTCCCATGGCACAGCAGCACAGCCAGCACTGGAGTAGGTGACGAGGAGATGGGAGCATGTGTCGGCATTCGGGAAAATCTCGAATAGATCTAAACTCATACAAACATGCATTTGTAGAAACACAGCTCATCCTATGTTTAACCCGCATTCTTAGACATGTAAACTATTTGAAGAATAAAGACACTGAGCTTTCCGATTTTATGCTTTAAACAGTTATGTGAGACTTCTTGTTGATGACATTAGCCTTAGTTCTCTCATAAGATCGACGGTCTTTCCCGTCCGACTTTACTAGATCAGGGGCTGATAAATATACGTTGATTCTCCGTTAAAGCAGCTTTGTGACAGTTATCAGAGAGTTTTCGACTGGCCAAAATGCCTGGGAGATAGGGAGAATCCATACACAAAATATAATTGGACGGTGTACGTCATGTGATCTGAGTCCACGAGCTAGCCGGGGTAAGAGACTGCCAAGGAGATTAATCTAATTTAACCAATGGATCAGATCCCAGCAATGCAGTAAACAGTGAACTGATAGCTTATCAGGCAAATAGGTCGGAATTGAGTAAAGTTATGTAGATATGACACTTTGTGTGTGCCGAATAGCAGAGGAAAGTCACTGTGCTTCATTCTATAAGATGGCCGGGAAGCTGGATATCACGTGACTGCCGTGTTTGTACTAAAACATCACGTAAGCTGTACGGAAATACGCAGACTATCTGGAAAGCTGAAAGTTATACAACGTATATACTATTGCTGGCAGACACTCAAAAATGGACATTTTCTTATGCTATAACTTTAAAAGGACAATTTTTTTTCGCCCACACCGTCAGGTCACAAGAGCTCTGGCTTCAGGGCTGTCTTACAAAATTGCGTTGTGGATCGACTCAGATTCCAGACAACAAAACAACAGTCGAGCAACCAGTTCGTGCGTAGATCCAGGGTCAATCCTGTGTCCAGTCACATCTAAGACTTTCAAAGAGGAAGTTGTAACTTTCTCGCTTTGCGTTCAGCATGGACAGGATAGTGCAACAACTGGTTGACCCGTATCAGTATAATCGCTCGGGCGGGGTGGCTTATTTGCCTCCTGTAAGGCGTCTCAGTGAAGCAGCACTAAATAAAAGAGCGGTGGAAATCCGTCCTGCAACAAGGAGGCACATTACATGCACTCTAAGGATTCCTTCGTCGTCATATGACTAAAAAATTGTTAAGTACGACTTTAAACCCCCAGCACTCGCTCACCAGTTCGTCCCAAATATTGGAAGGCTATATATTCTTACTGTATGTGGCTAAACTTGCTGCCAGAGGGTTTCCAGACGTGTCATGAAGAAAACCGCTATTGTCTGGGTAAACGTCCTCCGTATAATAGCCGATGTGCTTCATCGGTTGGCTGTTAAACATTAATGTCACGGGAAATTCCACATGTAAGTCTATAACTGAAAATCAAGGTATATTTATCAGCGGTTGATCGAGTAAAGTATTATGATGTAGGCCACATACATTATTAGCGTCATATAAAGAAAGGACAAATTTTTTTATATAGGCTTGTACAAATACATGGAGCGCCAATGACGTCAAGAAGTAAAATCTCGTTTCAAATCGAGAGCGCTGTAAACTTTTTGATTTCCTTGACATCAAGGTAAA
This sequence comes from Liolophura sinensis, assembly GCF_032854445.1. NCBI lineage: Eukaryota > Metazoa > Mollusca > Polyplacophora > Chitonida > Chitonidae > Liolophura > Liolophura sinensis. Next base: position 82,177,647 of record NC_088295.1, read on the forward strand.
TCGAGAAAATTGTTAAGTGCAGTGAAAAACTTTACTGAGGCTACTGTATGCACTATGAATGGCCATTGTACATGTTAGTACGCCCCCTCTTGCAATATGGGGGGCCTCCGTGGCTCAGTTGGTTAGCGCGCTAGCGCAGGGCAATGACACAGAGGCCTCTGAGAGTTCAAGTCCAGCTCATGCTGGCTTCCTCTCTGGTCGTAAGTGGGAAGGTCATCCAGCAACCTGCGGATGGTCATGGGTTTCTGTCGGGCTCTGCCCGGTTTCCTCCCACCATAATGCTGGTCACCGTCATATATGTGAAATATTCTTGAGTACGGCGTAAAACACCAATCAAATAAATAAATAAATAAAACCTTGCAATATGATAAGCAGAAAATTCTAATGGCTAACCATTTATTTCATGTCAGTATTTATTCGTATACATGCACTGAATGTTATATACTATCTCAAGCCACTTAAACAACTTAATATCCCGAAAAGAGGTTTTGTATCTAAAGAAATGCCATTATACCCATAGAAAAGAGAGTATTCAGTGAAGCGTGTATACTATGTTCTTACACACATTTTCCCTCAAAGACCACTTCGAGGGCATACATAATTCAGTCTCTTATAATACCCCCTTATAATCACTTCGCTGAATACTCGCTCAGTTGTGAAAATTAAAGTGTCAGTGCAACTTTTGTGTAAAAATTGCACAATTTTCTATTTCGCTTTGAGCGGTATTGCGAATATATTCTCAGCATTTATTCCAAAGAATTCACACCACGGGCAATTTCTCTAATAAGCTATGGACCACGCCCTGATTGCTGTGTGCACAGGGCGTTTGTAATTTATTGCATTACCTGACAACTGTTGAAACCACACACTCTCAATTCAGTCGGTGTGAGCACACAGCTATATAACCAGTCCTTACACCACTGTGTACTGTACCTTAATTTCTTTAGCCAGCAGTTCTCCAATTCCTTTATCCCACAGAAACGGTAACCGACTGTATTTAACATGTCCTGTCTCCAGAACTACCGAGCCAAAATTGACTTCGTTCGATTTACATCTTAATTACTTGGGTCTGATCCACATCTGGAACATGACCGTCAGTATTATGATATTTTGGCATACCAAGTTTTCTCCATACACAATCTCGGGCAAAGTTAATTGGAGTTAAAGTCAGTGACAGTTTTATCAGCAGGTGGATTAATACAGTATCCGCTGCAAGCCACTAAAATGTAAAATCATTGCGAAATAGGAATGGTGACATATCTAACACCTAAAACGTACTTTTTACAGCTTGAACCAAAACACGTTTTATCGATGATAATACGCTTATTTGGCGGCAGTTAGTTGCATGAATGGAACAGATTGGATTGCCCGGTATCAATCACCGCCGTTTTGGCTAGAAACTGACCGACTATACGTACAGATGACGTACAAATTTTTCACCCGCAGAGCGTTTTTAATGTGGATGGCACACTGACAGGGAATAACTTTGTAGAGCTGCTATTTGTCTTGACGGGATAACTTTGTAGAGCCACTTACCATCATGACGGAATAACTTTGAAGAGCCACTTACCTTCTTGACGGGATAACTTTGTAGAGGCACTTACCATCATGACGGAATAACTTTGAAGAGTCACTTACCATCATGACGGAATAACTTTGAAGAGCCACTTACCCATTGATCGTCTTGATGGGATAAATTTGTAGAGCCACTTTCAATCTTGACCGGATAACTTTGTAGAGCATGTTCATCTTAACTTTGAAGATCTACTTACAACCTTGACGCGGTACTACCTAACATTTTGAGGGGATAATTGAGTAGATACTTGCCCTCCTAATGGAACTATTCTGTAGAGAGGATGATCACGATAACGTGATAACTTTGTACAACTTCTTACCATCATGACGGTAGGCCTATAGCTTTGTACAGCTGCTGGTCGTCTTGACGGGATAACTTTTTAGCGCTATTGAGAATCTGGACATGATAATATTGTAGAGCTGCTGATTGTCTTGACGGGATGACTTTGTAGAGCTATTGAGAATCTTGACATGATAATATTGTAGAGCTGCTGGTCGTCTTGACGGGATAACTTTTTAGCGCTATTGAGAATCTTGACATGATAACATTGTAGAGCTGCTGGTCGTTTTGACGGGATAACTTTAAACAGCTGATGACAATCTTGAAATGAAAACTAACTTTGTAGATCTATTGAGAATCTGGACATGATAATATTGTAGAGCTGCTGATTGTCTTGACGGGATAACTTTGTAGAGCTATTGAGAATATTGACATGATAATATTGTAGAGCTGCTGGTCGTCTTGACAGGATAACTTTTTAGCGCTATTGAGAATCGTGACATGATAACATTGTAGAGCTGCTGGTCGTTTTGACGGGATAACTTTGAACAGCTGATGACAATCTTGAAATGAAAACTAACTTTGTAGAGCTATTGAGAATATTGACATGATAACATTGTAGAGCTGCTGGTTGTCTTGATGGGATAACTTTGAACAGCTGATGACAATCTTGAAATGAAAACTAACTTTGTAGATCTATTGAGAATCTTGACATGATAACATTGTAGAGCTGCTGGTCGTCTTGACGGGATAACTTTGTAGAGCTATTGAAAATCTTGACATGATAACATTGTAGAGCTGCTGGTCGTCTTGACGGGATAACTGTTGAATAACTTACTAACAGTATTTATATAGCTGCTGATAATGTAGGCTTGCAAACTTTACATGGTTATTTTACCATCTTGGTGAGTGAGTGAGTGAGTGCTTGGGATTTAACGTCGTAACAATTTTCTCAGTCATTTGACGACAAAGGAGTCCTTAGAGTGCATGTACGTGTAATGTTCCTCTTTCTTGCAGGACGGATTTCCACCGCTCTTTTATCTTTTGCTGCTTCACTAAGACGACTTACCGAAAGCAAGTAAGCTGCCCCGTCCTGGCCATTATACTGATACAATCTACCAGTGGTTGCATTATCCCTTATACTGAACGCCAAGCGAGAAAGCTACAGCTTCCTCTTTAAGGTCTCGGGTGTAATCCGACCCAGGATTGACCCTGGATCTGCCGCTCCCGAAGTGGACGCTCTATCAACGGGGCCGGTACCTTCTTAGCGGTACAACTTCATAATCATGCTGATCTTTATTTATTTATTTATCTATTTATTTATTTGATTGGTATTTTATGCCGTACTCAAGAATATTTCACTTATTCGACGGCGGCCAGCATTATGATGGGAGGAAACCGGGCAGATCCCGGGGAAAATACAGGACCATCCTGAGGTTGGTTTCAGACCTTCCCACAACAAGTGAGGAATATTAAATATTATTCTGGTTATCATAGTATAAAATTAAGTACCGTAAAGTTACATATTACATTATACCGTGTTATAGTAGCTAATATTTGTTTTAACAATGACACTAATTCTTTTTGGTCTAAAGTGTATCCTATACACATGGGATGGATTAAGTCTTGTTGTCATCGTACAAAAGTAGTTCACTTCACAAGAAAAATTTTCGGAAGCAAATACTATATTAAGCACACAAATTATACACATGAAAATGTAGAGGAGTATCTGCGCTCATGTCAAGGAATTCATATTTTGTGCAATTTCTCTAACAAACTGATTTCCCAGGCCATTGCTATGGACCACGCCCTGTATACTGTGTACATAGGGTATATGTAGTTTACTGCACTACCTGACAACTGATGAAACCACACACATTCAGTTCAGTCAGTGTCTGCACACAACTTTATACAACCAGTCTTTACACTACCCTGTACTGTACTTTAATTTCTTTGGTGAGCAGTGCTTCAATTCCTGTATCCCACAGAAATGGTAGCCGACTTTACTTAAGGCACTGTCATACAGTTGGTGTTTACCTTATGGTCACTGTACACAGAGGCACTTTGCTACCACCATTTGACAAAGAATGATTTACATCTGTAAGTCGGGGTTATGTATGCATGACTTTCATCAACAGATATTTAGTACTGCCCAAATGCTAAGAAACAACTAGGAACTGGTGCCTAGATAATTTTGCCCCATAGACGTTCAAGAAAGACCTTTTCAAGAATCAGTTAACAAACCAGCTTAGTTTGCACATAATATGGTGAGTTATGTATCCTTATCCCTGTGCTTGACAAAGGCTTCAAACATCATAGGGTGCCGTTTCTCAAAAAGTGTCTTAACTTTACATCGACGTAGGGTATTAACGGCGATCTAACTTTTTTTGCTACTTCGCTTTTTCAGAGCAAGTCTTAAATCTCTCCGGCCTTCTGCGATCTACTGCGACCTAAATTTGGACAACACAACAGCAACATAAGCTTCAACTTTTCACTGAAACGTGCATAATGTTTTGTCAGTTGCTTATTACGGCGTCTACGGGCCACATTTACTCACATATTAGCATCTTTGTCACGCCCAAAATAGGACATACGCCACGGCCACCTCTATATTTACGAGGGCGCAGACTTGAAAAGACGGACATATGCTTGAGACCATCGTGTCCCTTTGAGAAACAGCCTCATTTGAATCAATAGGCCTTAAAGGAAAAGAAAGCTAAAATATAAACTAAAACTGATCATACTGACTACTGAAAACTATGCCTTAAAATAAATTCATTTATTTTTTATAGATTTTTTAGGGAATTTAGGAACTCGGACGTCACATCACCTTTTTTCCTGACGTTCAGCAGAAAGAAGGAATTTTGGGGAATCTTTACCAGTAAATCTTTTACTCATGGTTAATCAGAGTTATTCCAACATTCAGTGTTGTGAAAAACTTCCTGTGACGTCAGAGTTCCTAAACTCGGATAGCATGGTCCATAAAGTCCACCTTAGAATTCAGATGTTTGGGCGCTTTTAACTCTCATCACACAAATCTAGAAAAAATAAATGAAAGTATATTTATGCATAGTATTAAGTGTTAAAGTACTGATTTTTAGAGGTCTCTTCCTTTAAAGATCTGACCGAACAAAAAATCAACCCGTCAATCATAAAAGCTCTTAGGTGAACAAGCAGACTGTCCACTGTTGGATCTCCAGAATTAAATTTTGTATATTAAACTCAAAATAAGGATACATCCGCACTGTTTTGTTTTAAGATGGCGTTGACGTCGAAGTCCACATGCTTTCGTTATGTGTACTACATCGATTAAGGAACTCAATCCAGGATTAGGCCTACATGTGAAAATATCACATTGTCGCATCATTTTAACTTGAATATAACACCCACAATGACGCTACGACGACTTTCTTCCAATGAATAAATTAATATTGACCAATGATTCATATCCTATACAGCTCAAGCATGTCGCTCAACTCTCCGTAGTTTACTGTACCTTTCTTAGTTCAACCCGCTGTGGCTTGTATTTGTACTGGAGGTTACATCCCTTTACAACATACAACAATGCCACTTTGACTTCCAAGCTGATATATGTGTCTTCTGTTTTACGGAATATGCTATACCATGTCAAATGTACAACTATACTTGTGTCATGAGTTACAGATTAACACTACTGGCCTACAACATATATGTAGGCCTATGGTTTTGCAGTTCTGACATATAGTTCTCACAGTCAAGTTGCTGACCACATTTCCATTTGTTTGTCAGGCATGATGGAGGTGACACAATAAAACAAGTTCCAGACGGAGAATCGTTTGCATAAACTATTTATATCACTGAAGAACAGGTTTTTGATTCCAAGCATACAGTATATAGCAGGCAAGAATTTGTATTAATCAATGTAACGTTAAAGAGGCTATACGGGAGGATATCGATCAAAAGTAAGGAAATAGTTTCGTAAAATGCTACCACATATGATGTGAAAACAAAGATGTAGGCTTTGATTCGTTCAAGAAAGAGTCATTGTTGGCTTGTTTTTGAGATGCAATATTTACTTATTATTTATTTTATTGGAGATTTACGCCGAACTCAAGAATGTTTCATTTATGCAACGGCGGCAAGCATTGTGGTAGGAGTAGAAAAGGCAAAGCCCGGGAGATAAAGCAGACATGTAAGCCAATCCTCGCCCAGCCGTGGGAATCAGGGCTAAGGCAAGGCCAAGAAATAAGACATTCAAAGGCGCGGGCATCCTTAAATGTTTTATTAGGTTTTGTCAGGCTCACTTGGTTGGATTTTATAGGTTTACGTACGAAAGAATGCATTATCAACACTTGGTATCTAATTTTATGATATATACATTTTTAGATATATATGAAGAAAATTTTTATTTTATGAATGATTACTGATCGTGTTTTTTTCCTAAAAATCTACTGTATAGCCTCTTTAACTTTGGAATACTGTAATACGGTACACAGAGTTATCACTGTTTGTAATGTTATAGCATAACTGGAATTGAAATTTGAAAACAACGTAAGAAATGCATTTACATTTGGTATGTGTAAGTATGCAGAAATTGAAATACATAGGTCAATATCATTTGAAATACAGAAAAATAAATATAACAAAAAATGTGGCTGCAAATAGTGCAAAGTTATAAATTATTATAGTAATATCATTATTCAGATAACCGTGGACGAAAGACTTGTAAAGTGGTAATAAATAGGTTACTTTAAATGTCACGTTAGGTCGATTTGTTGTACTGGGTCTGGAGGTGTCTACTTGACACACTTTGTCATCATTGTAAACTTTGTACAGTTAACATTCATAACTGGAGAAGCAGTGCTAGTCAAGAGGCACACATCAGCGACATGTATCCACACTGAACACTTTGTCAAGAAACACATGTCATCGATGTATATCAATGAGCACTTTGTTAAGCAAGTCATATAAATAAAATCCATTTGTAACGTATAAATGATACGTTTCGGTAAATCACAATATATTTCACGTTAGGTAATTGTAGAATAGCACCAGTTTGAAGTCGTCACATAATCTCTTCCAGACAAAGTCTGATATCACCCGTCCTTAGCTGGGATCTCTGGTGAACCCCATGGTGTTGTACAGGCAAGATTGAGAGTGTATTATGACACAGTATACAAAAGCACAAGTCTGTAAAGAAAGTTTTCCTGTAGCGATGTGAAAGTCTTGAACACCTTGGGATTCACTATCGAACGTACGAAATCAAAACTCTTGCAGAGGCCAGCTGGTTGCATATCCGAAATAGGGGATGTTGTAGAGATAATGAATCTACATTGTGAAAGGTCCACAATCCAAACAGCCTGTCAAAATCTTCTTCCTCCTCCCTGTGGTTGCTATAACTGCTCTTGGGATTAGGTCTTCACAGATTTTCAGGTTAATTTCGCCTGGTTACAAAGGATCGGGTCCGCTCTGTTAGAAATCATGATGAAACAGAATGTCATCTTTAGCTATAGAGTGACGCCAATGGTCTAACCACATGACGCAAGAGTGCAACATTTCTAACGACCATTTTAATTGAGGCATAACTGAGGTAAATTGAACAGACGCCCTATATCACCGGCTACGTGTAATTTTGTCAATTAACACACTGTCGTGGCTTCTCTAGTTTGACTATGTAAGACATTTATATTTTTAAGGCAGTTTGACCACACTTACAATGCATATATATTCCTTTTAACTCAACCGGGGCACCGTTTCAGATTAATCAGTTTCTTGAATAACTCAATTTGTAAATTATGTCACGAACAGCGTCTTTCTCTTCAAAACTTGCAAGCGTTTCAGCCATGTATTTTAATTTGCGAAGGTCTTGAACTGACTATACCGGTTAATGGATACTTACATGTACGTCTGCGCTCAGCAGGTTGTTAATGAGGTCTAGCGTGGACTGTTGGTTGTCATCGGGATCTGCAGATAAATCCACATATAAGTTACAGAGCAAGAAATAAAATATACGGGAATGATAAAACATTCCATAATGCCACATTTTTGTGGCGATTATGCGTGTGACAGGTACTTTTAGTCTCGTCTAAAGGAATTCTCCCAAGAAAGCGACTGTCCCTGAGTGGTGTCCATTGAAACGAAACATTGTTTCTGGTAGCGTTTTGGAATCAGCCTAATCTTTAATCTCATGTGGCTTGATGTCAGTGGCTATATGTCAGGGGTTTTAACGTGAGCCTATCAAGCTAAGATGGTTTCTTCTCTCTGCTTAGCTTCACTAAAGCCAAGCCGTCTTTATATATGTTAGTGAAATATTTCCGCATGCGACTTAAAAAACCCTATCACACAGATAAAAATTCTAACAACTTCGTCTTATCCCATATGTAAGTTTTTGTATGAGAATGAAATATCAAAGGTGGTCATGTTTATGGGTCTTGTGATTATCGAATTAAATTATCGTCCAATGTCCTCAGACTTTACAGGCATACACGGACTTAAATTTATAGATAAATTGCAGTCTTTCAACAAATAGTTCAGCCATAGGTACACAAAACTTTGTTAGTCGGATTTCTTGTAACTTTTTTTCGTAAATGGCTTTGTTCATGTGAAATAAGGCGACGAAATTTCCGAAAAAAGTTATGCAAAATCCATTTACGAATGGAGAGTTGTTCGCCTGACGATAACTCCATTTCAAAAATAAACTCTTCTTCCAGCAAATGCTTTTTACAGATACTGATTTAAGTACTTCTGGCAAAGTTTTCTACTATAAATTAAGAAAACACAAGTCACTGAGAGTTTTCACTCCATGTCAATTCAGTCGGGGAACAGTGGCAATGGCATACCTATGTCTGGTTGTGCCGCAGTGTCGCCGATGTCCTCGTCCGGGAAGTACATGCCCGGAAGAGGGTTGCGGTGGTACAGGTCCGTACCGGTTGTCGTCTCTTCCGTCTCTGCCTCATCCTCGGAATCCTCCCAGGGGTCGGCACCGAAGTCAGACCGCGTGATGATGTGCTTCCAGTTAGGCGGCAGCAGGAAACTTCGAGGGATTCGGAATGACCCGGCTACGTTCGTTGTACTGAGAACACATGACAACAATTCGTGATCCTCTACATTTTCATTTGGGTTTCTACTCCAAACACAAATAGTAACCACAGATAAATCAACTACTACCGCTATGCATGCAAGGTGTCATTGGATCTGGTTAATGAGGTCAGACAATTTACATCCATTTCATACTACCAATTTGGTAAAACTGTTAACTGGCAAAACCCGTCACTGGGTACAACGCAGATCGGATTCACAAGGCCCTCTAAAGACCTTGCGAGCTCGTAACTGACAAGAGGATGTAATGTATACTGTGGTGGTGATAGAATTGCGTGCTTTTAACGTTTAGAGGGCTTTGTGAATCCGTCTACAGGGCATTACATTCAACAAATGTCAGTGAGTGTGTAAATGAAAATGGTGTGTTTGTCATAGGACTTAACTGATGATACCAATGCGTATAATAGTAACTGACTTACAAATCATTCTCCTCTTCCTTTTTCTTCTTCCGTTTTCGTATTGCTGCGACTATTGCGTAACAGGTACAGCAGAGTGCGAGCGAGATACAGAGAGCTAAAGGCACGAACATGGCCACCCAATAGATAGGGTTCCAATCTCTATAGCCGGACAGATGGCAATAGTCTCCATAGAATTCCCCGATACAACTGAATTACAAATGACATTTATGGTCACAGAATATATCAGGCTTATAATCTGGTTGACGAAGGAACCTTCAAACTCATGAGATTTTAAAGTATATAACAAAAAATAGAAATTGTAATACGCTATTTATATTCATATTTTACACCTTGAATTATACATTCAAGCGCAGGTTCGCAGTGCTGAGATCAGTATTTGTATTTTATTAAATATGAAATGCCCATTGCTATCTGGTATAAGAAGTCAACATAAAATGCTCACCTGCAGGCGGGGTATCCGTTATCATCCATGTAACACCTGCCGTCATTCTCACAGACCTGACTGACGTCATAGAAGTAACACACGCTCCATTCCCGCTCCAGTAAAGGTACTGCAGACAAACATCATGTCGGTTACACTTTACTTCTGCACTTTTACAGGCATAATTAGCGCAGTAGTGTGTAATTATCCAACAAAGATGAGACGAGGAGTGTGAAACAAGTTCGTTCTTACAGGATTAAATCCAATAGACAAATTCTCGAGCTATTTAACCTTATAAGACATGACACCATCAAAGTCAAAACACAAAACAAAGTATTACAAATAATTAAATAAAACACACAAAAATGATTTATATATAATAAGTACATGTTGGCAATGCTATAGTCTGTAACATTGAGTGTTTTAATAAAAAGTCCAACAGGATGAAACCGGTAATGCTTTAGTATGATTAACTCGTAATACTAGAATATATTTTACACATCGTTTTGTTATTGTAATATTTCCAATCTAAAAATTCAATAAAAATTCTAAAAAGAAGGACAGACAACGACGTAACAACCCGGTCACAATCCAATTTAACTTACCTCGATGAACAACTACCCCATTCTCAAGAACCAGATAAGTGGCGTTCTCTATGGATCTGTTCAATGATCCCCAATCATAAAAGAGGTTGCTGTTGACGTAGTCCTTTAGTATTAGTGCGGTATCCCATTCCTGCCGTGGGGTGACGGGTCTGTTGTACATAACCCGGTGGGTAATCACCGTTTCTCCACCCTCAGTCCTTCAGCAATAAAACAGAATCATCCAGTAAACTATGTATAACTATATATAGGGCTCTGACGCTTCGCACAAAATTACAAAGCACTTGCATGAGGTACATGTTTTATGTATTGTTATTACACCAAACTATTGGCTTATTTATTTACTGTCGTGGGAAAACGCAGAGAAGGTGTAGCCGACGCGTTTGAGAATACAGTCTTCTGAGTCAAGAAGACGCTTGAGAAAAACTCACGTTACGTTCACGATTTCAACTCCCTGGTAGTAGTCCAAACTTTTATATTTGTTTCCAAGCTGCAACAAATTGGAATAGACATCATAAAATACGTTTAAAATCTTGTAAAATTGCTGAAAAATACATAGTTAACACAGCACAATTTAAAAACAATACTTGTCAGAAAAGTCACGGAGAAAGATGGTGTTCTTTAGAGTAAAGTCTAATCTCATTTACCTTGCCTTCGCACCTACTGTAGTTACTGCGATACCCGTGAAAGAAAAGTCTGACTGTGCTGGTGTACAAAACACATGGTAGGTGTAACAACTTCTATACACAGTCTTACTGTTAGATCTTCCGGAATGATATTCTAACGATAAACAGTGACAGTGGGCAGTCTACTTACAAACGTCTCTATTTCGTTGTATTGGGCATCGGTGAGTGTAAACCTCCCTCCAAGGTGCAGAGTTAGCAAGGATTCTCTGGGGTAGCCAGCAGCTGATGGATGGATAATAGCACAATTATAGACATACCTTTGAAAAAAAGTTTACAATTGCCAGATTTTCCGCCTAATATCAATCATCAATTATTTTGGCGCATTAATGCTACTAGAATTAAACATGTACACGGCATGTATGATGTATTAAAAACAATTAGCGTTTTACAATAGTAAGTTCTATGCTTTATCTTACCATCAAGCACATTGGTGACAGCTCCTAACTGACAGAACGACCCAAACATTCCTTCTGTGCATCTGCAAGAAACGTATCAATTTAAGAATATAGATCACCACAAAGAAATCAGTTGAGACTGAAGCCATGTTATGTATAGGTAACCTATAAAAGTTTTTTTTATACAGGGCTCTAAATAGGGAGCTTTCAACGGAAGTACAATATAATGCTTCAAACTTAGATGTGGTAGCAAGGCTACCAGATAACTCGCCTCCTGGAGACACACGAATGCAAAACTTCAGCTCAATACATTAAGAACTGAAATCGTGAAGTTGGTAATTCACGGTAATTCCTGGCACACAAAGCATCAACGATGGATCATCCCTCTTGCGTCACTGTGTTTTATATGCATGTAAAGCTACAAGTCAATACATGCTGTACTTTCTCACATACCACCCCTAATTTTTTGTTTAACTTTTGTGTTTTGTTTAAATTCTAATACACAATACACTAGGTCAGGACTTCAGTGATTTACGGTATTTAATATGATCACCGTATCAACCCTGATCTCCATAAATGCAGTACTTTTTGAGATATCACTCCTAACATTTTGTTTCTCTGTTATTCGACGCTGGCGCTCAGAGTACGACATAAGCTACAGTAAAGGCGAGTTAAAAATGTACGCGACAAAAAATCTTAAAAGCAGAACGTAGTAGCCTTACCCGCACACTGGAAAGCCAGCTTCATCGATATAACAGCGACCGCCGCTTTTACAAGACTGTTTGAGGTCGTACAGGTAACAAACTTGCCACTCTCTTTCCAATAATGGTACTAAAACATAAGAGGTTATGTGTTATATATAACAGTAACATGTATCCAGATGCCGGAAAGAAAAAAAGCATTAAAAGACATGACAGGAAGTCATGTTGCTTAGTGTGTCTTCACATAGACTGTTCGATGGGAGTGTGCTGATTTGACTACTGGAACATTGAGTTTGAATGGAGAAATGAAGCAATCAGAAGAGAATACAGTGGACAAGAATGAATGAATGATTAAGGCTGTTTGATTCACATCGGCAATATTTCAGCCATATGGTGGCGACAGTGCTCATGAAAATCCATTATTGCGCTACGTATCTGAACGGGAGTAAATACACTTAAACATGCACACATTTAGATTATAGGGAAGATGTATGCTAAATTTCTTGGAAATAGGCTCAGTACTTTAGAAAGAGTTTCATGGACAAAATTAGAATACATGAAAAAGCACTATTACGAATGTCCTAAATGAGGGTAACTATAAAAAATAATCACCCGATTGCCCTTAAATTTAAGGATGCGAAAGTTGAGATGATAGGCAAATTGTATGGTATGTGGTAAGTTTGGAAATCGGCGCAGTAGTTTGGGAGGAGATGCGTGGACAAAATCTTGTCTTCCGACGGACACAAAGCGGACAGATAAGTGATTCCGGTTTCCAGTATTTCCAGTATATTCCCCCCCCTCACCCCCTCCTAACTTCGTTTAATAATACGATAATAATAATAACTAATAATAAGTATCAGTTGTCTTTCTCAGTTTATGAAAGCGACCACATGAATGAGAAATACTATTTTAGTCCTTCACCAGCTTATTGTTCACAGTTATTCTCTAGTCTAGTCTACAGGCGTACCCACCGAACAGCCTGTTATCAGCCGGGTACATGTATATATCAAGTCACGCTGTGCGAAAATAGCCAAGTGACAAAAAAAAAGAAAACACTTTGGACGGTATGACCCAGGGTGTGGCCTATAACAACCAGACCAAAAAATGTTCTCTTTTGAAAGTTTTGGTATCATTCCTATCGTACTGACAAATAGTGGATTATGACCTCAAACCTGTCGGGTGTTGACGGTTTAATACTATGTTCGTGCAAGAAATCTCGGAAGTACTCACTTGACGAAGTAAATATAATTAAACGATAGAAGTGGCACATAAATAAGAACTGCGGTGGGAGGGTGAGAAGGGTGCTTATCTTTTTTGACGATGACTGAACGTAAAGCAAAAGTAGGTTTAGAGTTTGGTGGCCGTCAGTCAGGTAGTCCAACGCTGGGTTCATTGTTGGTGTCAGGGAGATGGCGGGAGTTATGTTTGCACACGTGCTGATTGTGTATGTCCACACCAAGTTACTCCAAACAGCTGATGGGTGAATTACAAAGATTAGAAAGACTATCTGTCCATACTGGCGAGTATATGGTAGAATAAGTTGCAGGTCACCAGTAAGAAGTGTTTGAACTTAACATAACTGGTCCACCATTCTTGACTCTCAAATTGTATTGACAGCCACGCCCTTGAACACCACCAGCAGGCTAAGAAAAACATCATCGATTTCGTCACGAAGACCCTTGCAAGTCTATATCATGTTCAAGCATTTCAGACACCCCGAAACCTACCTTCGTGGACGATTTGTCCCTGAGTATCGAGAACTATGTAGGTGGCGTTCTGAATGGAAGCGTTAAATGCGCCTTGGTCGAAGTATAGGTTTGAGTTGACGTAGTCCTTGAGGATTGTCGCTGTCTGCCATTCCTGACGAGCTGTCACAGGCCGGTTGTAGTTCACAACGTGAGTGATCTTGGTTTCTCCGCCTTCATACCTGAAATCACAAATTGACATCCATATACTGATATAATTCTTACATTGCATTCGTATCTTATATGGTTAAATAGGGTGCAAAATCTGAGAAGCTGGTACAGAAGGTGACTTCAGAAGTAGTCCACGTATGAACACTTAGGAACACTTGTTTTGCTACTAGCTTTCATGATGAAACAAAAACCACTGCCAACCCAGAAGTTTCAACGAATGAAGAATTGGTACTTCATGTGCATGAATTATTTGTTTATTTATTTATTTTTAACGACATTGTTAAGAACTTTCACTTCTACGACTGTAGTAAAATGTAATGTTAAAGGAATCCGGAATTCCCTATGAAAAAGAACGCGTTTTGACAAGTTCGTGATGAACCTACCCACAGTGACGTCTGTGAGTCTACAAATATTTTGGCGGAACATTATACTCACTACATCAAGTGGTGTAACTTAACTTTCTAAGTCGGTTGCCATGGGGGCAACAAAGTCCTAAAACTTGTTGCGCTGAAATATTTCACTCGCCCACAATTTTTCACACCAAAACTCATATAAATAAAGATCCCAAAACAGCATTAAAGTTGGACACGGGACAAAAATCTATCCTTGTAAGCTATGGATTAATGTTAGTATATTGCCCATGTTAGAAAGCTGGCTAAATCCTTGCCGTAAGCCCTCTTTTTTAATTATAATTGAGATTAAAATTTTATTGGATTATTCCAGAGCTGGATAGATATAATCACAATAACGATCAATTAAAAACTCTATGGAGAGATATTACCACGTGATCAGATTATCCTGAAAGGGTTTTCCGATAATTCCATATTGTTGGAGTAAGTAAAAAATGCCACAGTTATTCTCACATATGATAGTTAACGATCTCTGCAGACTGAATAGACTAACTGCCTTCACGTTACCTTGTTTAAAAAATACATCCAAGTCCTGATATGATTTATGGACAGGATTTCCTAACTTCAGGTCAAAATTTATAGGTTTGATTGTCCATAAAGGATGGTCGCTTGGCTCTTTGCCTCTGGACAATCCATGACTCAATTGGCAGGCTCTAGATCAAAGGCCTGGAATGAAGG
Source organism: Liolophura sinensis (assembly GCF_032854445.1). Lineage (NCBI taxonomy): Eukaryota > Metazoa > Mollusca > Polyplacophora > Chitonida > Chitonidae > Liolophura > Liolophura sinensis. The sequence goes on from NC_088295.1 coordinate 82,192,807, forward strand.
GCCCTCAAGTTTTACAAGCAGGTGGTATTGCAAGGGATACTGCTATAGACGGGATCTTTTGTCAGTTTTTACAACTTTCAACTAACTGAAGCCCCTTTCAGTAATAACATAACATAGTAACGCAGTAAGACATATTAATGTTAAAAAGGCATGTCAGATTCTCACTCTCAGACTGAGAAGTCTGACTGAGGATGGAGGACCATGTAATGAGGTCTGTGTGAGCTCAATCGACATTAAGGCGGAGCAACCTTCGCATCAGTGCTCGCCATTCCACCAAGATCTCCCGACACAACTACCCCCTGTCGCTCAAGTTGATCATTAATCCAAATGATTCCCACAAGTTCAATGATTTCACTGTCCATTCTGTCCATCCATTCTGTCCATCCATTCTGTGATTACCCAACTCCTGACACCATTACTGGATACACTTCTTAGAGTGAACAAGTTGTCTTTTTTCTACAACTTTGTGTCCAACAGGGGAGAAAATTTGTCTAATTCATTGGGATGGAATTAGAGCACCTCGTTCTCAGGCAGTCAGCCAGTAAATCAAAAAGAGAAAGTCTGTTGGCTTCATATAGGTGAAGCTTTTTGCGTGTGTTACACTGAGCTAGGTGATCTGCGTAGTCACCTCTGTAGCAATTTTTCCGCTCTATGCCATATAATGGATCTTTTCTCAAAAGCTCTAGGCGGTCAATACAACTCTCTGGTGATGACTGGATTATTGGAAAGCTGATGTTTCTTGTCTGGGTGAAGAGGAAGAAACGAGACAAAGCTTTCAACACACAAAGAGAGAAAAACCATAAACGCTACAAATTAGGTCTCCTCATTTTTTTTTTAAAAGTACCTACACTTAGACCCCTGTGCGGCACTGAATCTGTCAGTATTGTGTAATGTGTCAGGCAATAATGGTGACAGTCAATGGCATTTAGCACATTTGTGAGCGCATTTCCTGATCGTTTCTTAACATCAGCTGCATTTGTAACTGCTGTAAGCACAGCAGTGCTTGGGGTTTAACGTCGTACTCAACAATTTTTCAGTCATATCACGACGAAGGAATCCGTAGGGTGTATATAATGTGCCTCCTTGTCGCAGGACGGATTTCCTTCGCTCTTATTTTAGTGCTGCTTCACTGATACGACTTACCGAATGCAAGTAAGCCGCCCCGCCCGAACCATTATACTGATACGGGTCAACCAGTCGTGCATTATCCCCTTCATATTGAACGCCAAGCGAGGAAGTTACAACTTCCTCTTTTAAAGTCTTAGGTGTGACTCGGCCCAGGATTGATCCTGGATCTACCGCTCCTGAAACGGGCGCTCTACCAACTATGCTATCCTGTCCGGTAACAAAAAACTTTGTGTGAATAACAGCTTGTTTGGCGTATCGGATATAAAGGATTACCTGTTCCAGATGGCTCACATCTGTGGCCTCGTGGGGAATTATGACAAAGAACTTAGCCTCCGTGAACTCCTTTACGAGTTGTTTAACATGGTGTGAACATATGTTTTCCAAATTACTGGTTACTTGTTCGGTTCAAGTAAGTTTTTCCTATGTCTAGCCCTTTTACAACATCCAATAAAAATTCGTAGTCTAACCTAGGTTTGCCCTTCTTCATGACTGCATGTGCATTTTTGAATAAAGTCAGCTGGTCTGCTTTCAAAATCTCACTTCGTTCACCAGAAACTGCATTCTGTTTTTTTGGTGACATACTGAACATGCAGCACACTTTTTATATGCCTCAAGTGATGGTTTTCTGTATGAGCTATAACCATGAATGAAGGGATAGTTTTTGAAGCCCTGTCCACAAGTGTCCGGAGAAAGTTTGACGTCCGTAAATTCATGGCAAATGGAGCACACAATGTATTTACGTGTGTCTGGTTCACGCCCGCATTCCACTTCAGTCGCCCTCGGGAACGTAATTATCCAAGACTCCTTTGTCGCTTGTAGTTGTCATATTCCTCATTTGCAGAAGGCAATTTAGACATCGAAGCCTGCGGGTTTCCGTTAGCCTTTGTAGGTGGGCCTTTTATTCGTCAAAAAGCGTTCCATCGTCACTTAACAATCATGAAGGCGTCATAATCAAAGGCAAAACGGAAATATATTTTCCGAGAATCGTAAAATTCCGCTGCGGTATGTTATCGCAAGTGTGCGCGCCGACACCTACTAGAGCGTGGAGATTACAACAACAAACAATGAAGCCTCTTTCTGGTTATTCTGAAAGGTTTGTCTTGACTATGTCTCAGCGGACGATTTGCTTCAATGAATTTATTTATTTATTTATTTGATAGCATCGATGCTTAAGGCCACATCCAAGAAGCATTGTTTCAGTAAATAGAATGATGGATACACTGCTTATTGCCGACTTGCCCGGCCGGGCAGGCAATTTGGAAAGGTTGGCTGCCCAACACATTTTCTGCTTGCCCCGTGCAATCCGGCAACCGTCAAGTTACATAATTTATATTTTTGAGCGTTAAAGATCTCTAAGAGTTTACTTACACCATATCCAAGATCTCCACATCCCGGTAGTAGCTTAGTCCTCCATACTGCTGGCGGAACTGCAAACAACCATGAAGACAGGTGAATAACCAGATGAAAATAAAGAAATCATTAATCACCCTGTTAATTAGCAAATTTTTAAGACATATGTGAAATATTTCTTGTTTTAAGCACGAGTTATTACTTTTACCAGAGTCTCCATTAGTGTCTCCATACGTCTCCATACGTCGTATCCAACAGTATAGATCTGTTGGATACGCCGTTAACGAACATAATAATGCCATTTACGCATTTATTAAGGAAATAATGATACTTACGAATTCCAAAATAGATTGATATTCGGGTGAGGATGGATCGCTTGATACATTTCCCGCCAGTGTTAATGTCAGAAGTGATTTATCCACATAATCTATTACAGAAGAGAAACACAAAAACAGTACTTGAAAGGTAAGTACAAACGGCAATGTTTACCAGGGCACATGTGATTTGCTTTTGTTTAAAGTAAGTATCAAGTATTGTTAGCGGGTTAAAAAGATCACATTTTTAACAAATCATGAAGGAGTCGTGTCTTATAATGGTTACATAATGACAGAAAAGATTAACTTACCAGCGTATACGATGTTTGGTGTATAATACCGACAATATTCTCCCCAGTAATTGGCAGGACATCTAGAAATAGAAAAACAGTAAACGAGATGATAGAAAAAACAATCAATTATGATTTGTTCTATGTACAGATGCTCAGCATACACTGCTGCTGTGTATGTGTGTGTGTGCATTTACGCTGATGAACCATCTGTGGGTACTACCGCCGATCGTGCATCTATGTGTACTCCTGCTAAACCTTCGCACTGGTGCTGGACGTGCTTCTGTGCGATCGTACATCTGTGTTTGTAATGACGCTGAGCGTAAATTAGCGTGTAGTCATGCTTAACGTCATTGTGTTCTGCAGCGGAACGTAAATCAGTGTGTGCTACAGTTGAACATAAATCAGTGTGTAGGCCTACTACAACTGAGCGTAAACCAGAGTGTATTACATTGTAACGTAAATCAGTGTGTACTACAGCTGCACGTAAATCTGTGTGTAGTGATGCTGATGGTACCTGCATGATGGCCGGTTGTATTGGTCTGCGTAGCAGTAGGCGCCATTCTCACACGCCGCTAACACCTGGTACAGGTAACACGTGCGCCACTCCCGTTCAAGAAGAGACACTGTCACAACACACAAAATATTTCACATCATATTGAGCGAAACGGAAAGAGAAAGTTCACAGAAACTGATTTTATTTAGGTTTATGGACGTGTTTTACTGTGAATCCTTCGAGTAGTTTTAACGCAACAGCCTGTGCCCACTGGACCTCCAAATATGGGGGAAAACTGCACTTTGTCGGGCTTTAATGACAATTCGCAACAAAACTGTGCATCAGAGAAACCAATGAAGACCAGATTCGTGACCAGAACATGAAACTACTCCAATCAGGGTACTTAAAATGTTTAAATTCAGAAAATTTTAATCACGTGACAAATTCGCGATACAAGCCCGGCGCGATCTGCCTGGACCAGGGCATATGTAGGCATCCTTCAATTACCAAAGCCTGGTTATCGTACAATAAAGAGGACAAGGTTTGCTCAAAACAAGGCTAACTTTCAGATATACATGCACAACATACACTGACTGGCCATGCACAAAGTTTAGGTGAACATGTACCGGGGGCGGGGAGCAATGGCACAGGGTGAGCCAATCACAACTGCAGTGTAACCCAAATAATTAAGAAAACATATACATGATACATGATACATATTCTTAGCAGTCATCCAAACACTGTATTACACTACTTGGCATGTGTATGTGAATGTGCCAAAAGTGGTAAATCTGCCTTTGGACATTATTATTGTCCAGTTTTTTTTTGACACAGGTCAGCGAGTTTCACAATACATACAGTACATGTATAGTCCTGTACACAAAGCGATTTTCAGCTTTACAGCTGTAAGTTTTCTGTCACGTGACCTGCCAAAAATGGTGGAAATTGCGCTTTTTCGCCTTTTGATCCCAATTCGCGACAAAAAATATACACCACAGAACAAAAATAGCACCGGACTCGTGATCAGGTAACATGTAAAGAATCATCAAATTCAAATTTTCCGTCACATCATATGTATCCGTCAAAGCCTAATTTGACAACATATTGCATCCCTTTTCTGTCCAAATAGCGTCCATGGAACGTTTGTTATGTATGCTAAATTTTAAGCCAATCGGACATTGCGTTTTGGAAAAACATAGCTGTCAAATGTTTTCACATCAACCAAAAATGGCCACCTGATCACGTGATTCAGATCGCCCAACTTCTACTCGTAAGAGCACAACTCCGGATCTATCACGTACCTAAGTTTCACGCATTTCTGTTGAGACGTTTAAGCTGTATACGTTTTTCAATTTTGAAAAATAAAAAATGGCGATTTTTTTTGGCATGTACTACTTCCGATTTGCTGACGTCACTTCCGGTTATGTATAAGTTGTCTGTTTGTCTCGGGATGATGTTAGGCCTTAAGATTGCATCTCTAGCTTCATTGGTTAAGGAAATATACCTACTTCTAGTTTTGATGAACTCACATCCGATTTCCGATCCGGTAAAATTCTTAACAGTTTAGACAATATTTTGAAAAAAAGCAGTTTTTTCGTCACATGATAATTTCACCCAATATCGAGCTCGTGCAAGTTTCAACGCAGAAAGTTTCCATTTCCACCCTAAATGTACCTAGGCCTTGTGCAATTGCAGTTTGAAGTTCAGCTGAATCGCGTCAGCCATTTTGGAGAAGGAGATGTTTAAAGGTTTTGATCAAAATCCAATACGGACGCCAAGTCGCGTGATCAACAGTTTCCAAAAGCTTAGGTGCAAACCTTCTGGTCTGTAGCTAAAACATACTGAAAATTCATTACTGTGCGACTTGCCGTTTTTTGCTAAAAACGTGGCACAAATTTGTGGAGAATAATAATAATAATCCTAGCGAAAACAATAGGGATTCAAGTCTGAATGGCACGAACCCCTAATAAAATGAACGTAAGGTTTCTTCCACTAAATACATGTAGAGAAATAACGACTTACCAACATCCACTATTTCGCCGTTCTCACGGACAAGGTATGTGGCGTTCTCTATTGGTCTGTTCATCGTGCCGTATTCGTAATATAAGTTTTCATTCACATAGTCCTTCAGGAGTATAGCGGTGTTCCATTCCTCACGTGGTGTCACCGGACGATTGTACAGGACACGGTGCGTGGTCACTGTTTCACCATCAGTTGTCCTATCGTTTTATAAAATTACAGAAGTGAAGTTATGTGAACGATAGTGACACAATTATATAAACTTCACTAGCATACATTCTCGTGTTAAAAAGAATGAAACAGTTATTTATTTATTTATTTATTATTTTATATTTTATATTTGGTGTTTTACGCCTACTCAAGAACATTTCACTCATATGACGGATATGACGGCCTCCAGCATTATGGTGGGAGAAAACCGGGCTATGTTACACAGACAATAAGTATACAGTGGGTCTGGCTTCATGACAGTTTACTTAGAACAAGTGCACTTAGGCTTCTAAAAATACTTACAGAAATTCACATGGCAACAAAGATAAATTGTAGAGTTTATTGTGCCTTTGATCTCGGTAAACTTTTATGAAGCTCACTTGGCAAGAGGTTTAGTGTGGTTTGGAAAGTTAAAAATCGAAATACAGAAAACTTTCATGAAACGGAGGAAATTCTTACGTAATGTTCGCGATCTCCACGCCTCGGTAATATGGAAGCCCACCATACAGGTTCTCCAACTGCAAATAAAGATGGAAAGTACATGAAAACACATGGATATAGTCCCAATGTACTTTGTGTAGCGATATATATATATATATATATATATATATATATATATATATATATATATATATATATATATATATATACACACACATATTCTATCGGTTGTGATACAAGCGCTTTTAGAGATAATAATTGAGTACTCACGAACTGTTCCATTTGCTGATAATCCGTGGAGTCTGGGAATGTATCCATATTACCACCAAGACTGAGAGTCAGCCATGACTCAGTCGCTGTAAATCGCAACATTCGCAAACTTAATACTGGGACATAAATCAAAGCGCCATAACAACCCTAAATGTAGCAGGGCATATTTTAGTTATCAGCCTTTCCAGGAGGGCTACTGGACATAAACATTGTAATTTGAATTTAGAGAAGGGACATTTGAATGTCATTAACGTGCCTTTACACATGTCGAAAATAAATAAACTATATTCAGTAATTCAGTGACTCATATTGGTAAACTCCAAATACCGATAAATAAGTACAGATTACAAAACTAAAACATCCCAGAAAACTTACTGTTGTATCCAGTGTTTGGCAAATTCCATTGACAATAGTCTCCCCAAAATCCTGCTGCACATCTGAAAATACAACGGTTTTGATGACAGGTATATGTGGAAGGAGGGAGGAATTTTCAAATACTGCAGTGTCGTGAGAGAACTAAATACCTTAAAAAAAAACAATATTTAGCTTGAAAGGTCAATTTTTAGATATATCAATGAAAACTGATGCCTGCTTCTGTAGACGAAGTAGTATTTTCCATATACATGAGAAAAGGCTTTAACTATTATGATAGATGTAAGCCTTGCCATTTACTTATTGCATCAAAGAGCCTGTGGGATTTGATTCAAAGTGCTGAAAAGCCACTGTAACAATGATACATTTGAAACAAAAAGCATACAGCAATTGTATCAATGATGCATTTTTTTTCACAAGAGTTAACACCCGGTTTAGTAATGGTGTATATGGTTCTAAAGTCAGCGGAACAATTATGGATTTTGTAATAATTATGGATTTGGTAACAATTATGGATTGGTAATAAAAGTTTACAGCCGTTTTAACAATGGTGCATATGGTTCTAAAGTCTTTATAGCAATTGCAGTTTCAAATTTGTACAAAAGAAACACCTTTATTGTCTAACCTGCATGCGGGATACCCGAATTCGTTGACATAGCAACTTCCCGCGTGCTGACAGGCATAGGTAAAGTCAAACAGCAAACATGCACTGATGTTTCTGTCCAGCAAGGGAACTAAACGGAAGACAAAAATGTTATACACGATTGATACATCAGACGAGATTTGTATATACCTAGATGCATTATATACTTTCCAGGCTGGCAGACCACATCTTTATTATAGACACTGCCATACAGCTGATTTTGGTTGTGGTCTTTATGTAAGTGTTAACTAGGTTCTTTTATATCTACAGAACTGTCGATGCTTTTGTGTTAGGGTTTGCATATCTAACAACAACTGATGTGTAGAGATCGAGACAAAATACGCCTAACAACAATTTCCTAAAGTTACACTTAAAACTTACTGATGTCAATGATGTCATTTCCGCTCTTGATGAGGTAAGTAGCGTTGTCAATGGAGCTGTTTACTGCTGAGTCCAGCTCTAAACGAAGATGAGAATTCACGAAATCTTTCAGTTGTAATGCTGTCAGCCAAGCCTCAAGAGGGTTCACAGGTCTATCATAGTTAACTAGGTGGGACAGAGTGGAGCCGTTACCCTCCGGCCTGAATGAAGACAAACAAACAGATGAAATGTTTCTTAAGTGTCAATATGATAAATGGGTGAAATTTTCAAAGAAACAAAAGCAGAGGTTTTATTTTCCAGAGATCTTTATCATCAGATTTAAACAAAACAATTTACCGAATATAATGACAGCAAGAAAACATGGCAACAGCGAAGTATTTCGCATTTAAACAGCTACCTACTTGATGTCTATGAACTCCACGCTTCTGTAGTACGGCAAGTCCTTGTAGAGAGTGTCCAGCTAAAACATACGGCATAGGCCAGATATATAATCTTTGGACAGTAGATGCTTATTACATTGGAGTCCAGTAACATTTGTAGTCAATATGGACAGGATCTAAAACGTCAGATAAACTCGCTGGTTTTATATGCGAACTAATTCCTTTGTAGGGCGACTGCTGCTGACCATTGTGTCCAAGGTCGTTAACCAGTAACACCCGAGTTTTGAAAGCAGCTCTCTATATTGCATTTATGATCTTACGTCCGATCATTCAGCGGACTGTCAATATAGTTCAATAGGTGCCAATGGCTTTTTACATAGGTCAAACGGTTTGTTGACCTCAGTCAGTTGGTTTGTTAATGTGGGCCAGCTGGTTTGTTAACCCAGGTCAAACTGTTTGTGGACATAGGCCAGGTGCATGTTTGTCAAACTAGGTCAAATAATTTATCAACATGGGCTGTGTCTGGCCTTCTTTATCGATAAATTTCGTAGATCTCATTAATGACCGGTCTTCGATTTGCAAAATACCAATTATAATACATGCAGTTCATGTAATCATTATGAGAAATCTGTGATTATAGGGGAGCTTGACTTACGAAGGACAGGATTGCTTGGTTATCCGGTGACGAACTATTAGACGACACGACATCTCCAAGCGTGAGCGTCAGAAAGGACCCTAGAACTGGAGTAAAAGATACACTGATTAGTTTATGGTGACCAAGTGATAGGCTTGTTCAGTTTTAAGAAAGATTCATTATCAAACGTCACAGCGTCATATAACTTGTCTATAATAGTCTTCATCAAAGATGTCTAATATATCCCTCTTTCCGACACACTTTTCCTCTTTAAATAATGCATGCTTGAAAATGTGGGTACATACATACTTGTACCGTACGCGGTTGATGCCACAGTTCACATATATCTATATAACTCTCTTTATGGACAGAAACTGATAGAAAATCGATGATAAATATTAATGTCTGAAAAGGACCATCTCACCTGAGTAGCCAATGTACTGACAATAGTCACCGAAGTGGTTACTGAAGCACCTGCAAATGTAAGTACAACAATCAACTAAGGTAAGAAGTGTACCTTTTAAAACTATTGAGCAATTTACACAGAGCGTGTCAAAGAAACATCAAAGTTTCCAGTTTATCAGAAGGAAGGATGTAAAGTAAGCAAGAAATAACTAGTTTAAAATCAACTTTCACATGCGCTCATACCTGCATCCTGGATAACCAGTGGCGAGAGCATAGCACTGTCCTTCCGCCCCGCATACGCCGCTGGCATCATACAATCCACATACCGTCCACTGGTCTATCAACAATGGCACTGCAACAACGCACATGAAGGAAACACCATGAGTAAATGTAATAGTCTAATGTAAATCTGGTAACTTTTATTTTGTCAACAAATTTTTTTGAGCCTCTCAAACTGGCGTTAGGCGCTTTTGCTCGTTGTATAATTCCGGGCCTATAAAGTGTAGCTTTGGAGTGATCCCCATAATGTTTGTTTCTTTCCTTGTTTTGCCATCTCAGTCAGTGGCTGGACACACTTTTTTAACGACCAACAAATGAACAATGCCTGTTCCAACGTCAAAAAACACATCAGCAAAGCGTACTCTGAAAGCATAAATACGAGAAAACTTACCGACGTCTACCAATTCCCCGTTGTTGAGAACCAAGTAGGTGCCATTAATAAGAGTTGTTTTAAGTGAGTCCCATTGCAAGATGGTATTTAATTCCAGGTAATTCTTGAGCACACTGACAACTTCCCATTCCTCTACGGGAGTCAAAGGCTGGTTGTAGTTCACATTGTAAGTGATGACGGTTTCACCGCTCTCAACGCTGCAAACGGATTAAAGTATTTTGACGAAATCTAGTTAAAACTTCAACTTGCAAACTGAATAAACATATACCCATTCAACCATTCACCACTCCTGCTTGCTGTGACATACTTGTTACAGTGTATAGCCAATGAATGCTAATTCACGTTCAGATAAAGGGCACTGTTAGCTTTTTGAATTGAAAACTTATCATTATCAGTCGAAAGAATAACATACATTGATTCTTAGCCAAAACTCACCGAATGTCTTGTATAGTGGTGTAGTTGTAATTCGTGCTGTTTCCGTATAGGTTTTGCAACTGTAAAAGAGACAGCATGCGATCATATAAAAACAGTGTACGTTTTGCCTTAAACAAAGCGTTCTGGAAGTATAAACAAATTATGAACATGTAGACATAAGTATACTTACAAAGAGCAGAAGGTCCTGGTAATCACTGGATAGGGGATCCGTTGAGAGGTTTCCCTCCAGGGTTAAGGTAAAGGTGGAATTCATAATGCCTGCAACACAACGCAAACATTATTTATTTGACTGAGTGGGTGTTGCTTAAGGGCTCACTGACAATTTTTTTACTAATACGTTTTATGGGTGGAAGAAACTGGAGTGTCTTTGATAAAACTAACTATACCACGTGAGATTTTCAGAAATACTGGTTCATTGGCGGGAGACAAGCAGTCTTCAACAAACGACTGTGAAAAGGTCCTTACAACCGCCGTTGACCACTTACTATCACCAATTCCCCAAGTACATTAAACCCCACCTCCTGGAAAAGAGTCGTGCACCTTATTCACCAAGCCACACCCCATTCCCATAGGCTCCTCTTCTGTTAACGTGTCGAGTGTAGGTGTCATCATTGACTGTAAACTTCTATTTACATACCATTACCATTTATAACGACTTCTAACTCTCGGTCGTATATCTGAAACAACCACTGTGGTAAATGTAAAAAACTACAGCGCGTAGAGTAAAACCGGATCAAGGACGACAACCTGATATTTGGCAAATGCATCTTATTTAGGTAACAAAGCAGTTCTTCTCACCTGTTGGTTGCTTCTGAATCGCTGAAATGAAAGATTGAAAGAAAAAAATTAAACTTGCAAACAAGAAACATGCACGACTGGAAACAAATTTAGTTTTTTGTATCTTTTCATCTGTGAGAAAAACGGCAACTTTGAGTATGATATAAAATGTTATTTTGTTGAATTTATTCCGATACTTTACCTGGGCATCGAGCTGATGGATAATATCCAAAGTTACAGCGACACCTGTAGCTACCCTGATAGTTCATGCATGTTTCATCTGCCGTGCAATCGTCGAGGCCTTCTGTACACTCATCCACGTCAACATCACAGCGACTGCCTGACCACCCTGACATACATAGGCAACCTTTTGCCTTATCACATATCCGCGCTCCTTGTCCACAGTCGCATGGCTGAGAACAGTTCTCTCCCCATGAATTTCCACGACAGCCTGTGGTCATGAATAATACAGGATCAGGATGATGTGCTCATATAGCTGTTGTAAGCTAAACATCTTCAGAGTAAGAAAAATTTCAAATATTGACAGGCTTTCATTAATTAAGTTTATATGTAATTTCTGGGATGTTTTTCCGGGCGGAAATATCATGGAATCTGGAAATAAATCTGGAACCACCGCTAATTTCAAATGATTACAAGTAAATTTAATTTTACTGGAAAACTAACCGTAGCAATTCAATGGGTCACCGTAAATTGTTTTGCCCACTGGACACTGGCAAAAATACCCTCCCATGGTGTTGATACAAACTCCAGTGGGTCCACAGCGAGGGAAGTTGGTATTGTTACATTCATTTATATCTGAAACATAAGTGTGGAGAAAGTTTTTGTTAAACTAGGTATAATTCTTTTCATCTCTCTCACACACACACACACACACACTATTAAAGCTTAAACAAAAACATGACCCCGGGAGATATGTACAACAGAAGACGCTATACTAAGTGATGGAGAAACTGTCCTTCTCTCCGATCTCTATCTAGAAAACCACATTTTTACAAACGATTGTCATGGCTCAGTTATGATGAATCTCGATCCAAATCAAGTTACCTCCAGATATCTTTCTTTTATCACTAGGAATCGAAAAATTCAGTAAACTCACCCAAACAGGTCAATCCATCCACAGCCAGAGACCAGCCTAATTGACAGAAACACGCGGGATTTCCGTTGACCAGTCGACAGCCGTGTTCACATGACAAGCTATCACATCCTGGTATCACAGCTACCAAAGGATTAAAACAATGTAAAAAAAAATGCACATCATATTAAAATTTCCTGTAAAAGTTTACTCTTGGTAGTTACATACAGCATTCTTAAATCTTCATGAGATTAGATTTGATTTTTTCAACAATTTTACGCAGAAATAATTTTAACGGACAGAGACAGCTACAGAGCGATCTTACTTTTCACGTCATACATAGTTTAACCTGTCGCGTATGTGTATATTACCACGCCACTAATACATTCCTTCACTTACCAACCAGATTACATGTGTACCCATCGGCACTGAGCCCGTAACCATCATAACACCCACAATTGTAGGATCCAGGCGTGTCAAAACATAAATGTTTACACCCACTTATGCTATCGTCACACTCGTTGATATCTAGTACAATAGAAAAGGAAACAATGTAGGGATAGACTATGAACGAGTTAAGTGCAGCGCTTTAAATCTAAACAGCTAACTCAAGAAACATGTTCCAATATACACATAATTACTTTCAAATTCTAACAGACTTGTTACCCATGATAGTACTTTTGAAAGTCAAGGTCATCAACCCAACGTTTACCATGCTTTTAAGAGTTTTGTTGTAACAATAACAATTTCAATTTTATGCTGAAAACTGCTTTAATAGCTGACAGTAGTAAATTCGTTGACGGTACAACAAGAGAATGCGTTCCATGTGATCGGTAAACTTTAATATACTAAATGAGCATTTACGATTCCAACCGTTTTCAAGGTTATATTTACCACTCATGGATCACCGCGAAGAAGCAAATACTGAGTCAGTATATATAACTATAAGGAAGGTTCGATATTTACTCTGACAGCTTTTCCCTCCATTGGTCAGCCTGTAACCTTGATTACACTGGCACATATAATCTCCCGCCGTGTTGATACACGTGTGAACCCCGCATAATGACTTATCAATAAGACATTCGTTCACATCTATAAGAAGAGTATTTCAAAAATTAATGTTTTGTATCACAACCTATATACTCATTCTCTACGCTAACTTATGCTTTACAGTAAAAATTAGACGTTTTTCTCTGGACAAACAATTATTATTAACTCAAACATTTAAAATCTGCAAATGTTGAATTGCAATCTTCTCAAACATAAAGAAGCACTGTTGCCGGCACGTCTAGCACTTTTAACAATTTGTCTGTGAGTTATATATATTATATGTGGTACTTACCGACACAGCCAGATCCTCCAGATGTGTATCCCGTTGGACAGTCGCTGCAGATGTACGGCCACACGGACTGTCTGTGTACATGAGGGGCAAGGTCAATACAGCTGGCGTTCCACCTGCTGCACGGCGCACCGTAACAGCCATCATAATTCACATCACAATGGGGTCCTTGAAGAGAATGCCTTTATGTTTAATAGTCGATTTAACTCTAAGTCAAGTTCCCAACTGGTAAGTTAAATGTGTGGACAAACTGCTACTCTCATATTTGAGCTTATCTAACCAGTAATAGCTGAATTTGGCTTAAGTTGTAGGAATAAAATGAAGTCCTCATCCGAGATGAACATAACCGCCAGACAAGTGGTGCTGACAGTGGCCATTCCACCACAAATAATTTTTCATTGTTTAAATCAGTTACGCAGTAACTCACAACTTTTGCCTTCCAAAGCTAAATAGAAAGGCTTTTATCTTTTACCTAGTTAAATAGTATACATATGTAACCAAATACAAGTGTGAAACATCATGATCTACAACAGTAGCCAACTTAGGGGTTGTCCACCGGTCTTACCTGTCCATCCTCTATCACAGTAACATCCCACAAGGTCAAACCCGAAGGAGATGAAATCGTCCTCCAGAGATATGTCCAGGTCACAACGGCCATGACCAGAACATCCACACAGGTTAATCATCACGTCATGTATGGCTGATCGGCCGTAGTTTCCATCAATCGCCAGAAACCTTCAATTAGATTATACAGTTTTATAAAAATGTTTTTCGACTGTACCGTCGGAATGTCAGGTAGATGAGACGACACCTTCCATAATTAGCAGGAACTCTTCAGTTAAATTATATCGACAATTCAGAATGGTTGTTTATACATGTTTTGCAACTTGACCGTCTCAATGTCAGATATATGTAGCTGAGACCAGAGTGTTCATGATTAGTAATGTAAGTTTTGTTGGATTACATCGACAATTCAAAATGGTTGTTTCAATATGTCTTCTGCCTTAACCGTTTCAATGTGAGGTACATATAAGTGAAAGCCTAGTTTCCACTATTTAGCCGTCGCAATGTCCAAGAGCTTTGGCCATGCATGTGGTCGTGCATATATGCCCAGCCAACAACAATATTCGATTATTCCTTGATATGGACACTCATTATTATATGTTAACTCCAACAAGACAGATGTACCGAAAGGTTTCGCGCTGTAGACTGGTTGGTGTCCACTGGACTTCAATAGTGTCGTCGGATATCCTGCTGTAGGTGGCATTGACTGGCATCTCCTCTTGAATCACTATGTCAGCGTTATTTCCATCTGGGTCGTCTAAGGCCAGTCGGAACACTACCGGCTCATTCACACTTGCAAAGATCTTGACTGGCCCAGTTATAACGGGAGCTTGGTTTTCTGTGGTAATTCAAGGATATAACATTTTTCAAATAGTTAAATCGCCACCGGATAAATGCCATATTCTTACACTTTCAACTGGAGGACATACAATGCAACATGGAACCTAGCCCACATTATTTGAACAAACGAAGTCACAAAGTTGGCTTGGCAGCTGTACGGTGTTTAAGCTCTGGCCCAAGGACACGCCCTGTATTTCGTTCATATCACGACAATATCTCCTTTAACCCCGCTTAAGTAGGGTAACTATTCGTGTGCGACTTGGACTAAGCTGACTTGACCATTATTCTATGGAAATAAATGGTCACCTGGTATAATGCCTTACTAGTTTGTCCAAAAAACGTGATCACGAGGTAGCAATTATGAAATAATAGAAACCTTAAGTTAGAAGTTACAAGTTCAACTTGAAACTTATAACTTCAAACTAGAATACGTAAATTAACATTAGTATGAAGTTACAAGTCACAAGTTACTTGTAGCTTCTAACTGAACGTATCTCGTGTTCCTGCTGCGCCTTCGATCTTATATAATAATCTCGTCCTACTAAGTGTAAAATTACCACCTGATATCCATAGCTGGAACATTATTTCTCCTCTATAACTCTCTCCAAAGCTTTTAATGCCGATCATAAGTAATCAGACAAATAAAAAAAACAACACTTTTGCACCCATGCAAAGTAGGAAGATTTGAACATTGTTACTCTAAATAATGCGCGGCTGGCAACGTCATACACACCAGGCGAAATCATTGCTTCTAACAATCGGGGCAACAGCCTATATGGTCACTGATTTCAGTTCGAACCAGTATCAAACTGATCCCAAATGCGGCTGTTTGAAATAGTCTGTGAATTGTTTTGAACAGTGAAACATTCGTAGTTTCCGATCTGCTCGCAGTCTTTGACAATGGCACATTTGTCATGGAGACAGATGTTGTTGACATATCGTCTGCAACACACCATTTAATACATATACATTCCATATGGCTGTGACGTCACTGCCTTCACCGGGAATGTAATACAAAGTTAAAAATCGTTCATCGTACACTGCTACATATTACATAATATTTCACTACATATTTATAACCTGTCAGTGACGCCATGACGTGACAATAGCTATCACCAAATGAAATTAACAATGTTATGAAAAGTTTTATTGTTTAAACCTCGCGTAATACATCTATCCATTCATTTTTGTCAACAAAAAAACATCCCGTTTAAATAATGACTCGCCTGTTCTATTTACGTCCTAGGTAAGCGTTTTGCACGCGCATCAGGGAGTAAAACATGAGCTTTACAGTCTTTTTATCGCCTTCTTAATATGTAATATGAAAATGGTTGAGGGTATAAAATTAACAACGAACTACACAGCTTTGACCTGAGTTACTTTAGGAGGGAAAAGTGCCCATGTCCGAAGTCCACCGCACCCTAACACCGGGCCAATCAGTCTTTGGCCAGGTAATACGGAGACAGACAAGAATTCGGGTGAACACAACAAATGCGTTTACTTGAAATGTATTAAAAATACCAGCAGCATTGTATTGAGAATAACCCTTGAGGGGAATCTTCATGGGTGTTGATGATAGGTGTGTGGTTACCATGACAACCGTGAAGTGGACAAATGAAAACTTTATGCGGGAAAACACTTGGAGCTGTAGCATGGATAAGGGCTATCCCGTTATTATGACAATCACGATAATGGGCAATTGTAAGTCGCGACACATCATCATCTGTGTATCTATGCATCCACCAAAACTGAAACTCTATGTGGAAAACTGTTGGAGTTATAGCCCGAACACGAATACGGACGGAAAGATGGACAGTCGCTATAACATAATACGCTCCGCCGAATGGCGAGGGCGAATAAAAATTGTAAACGCTTATGCTTTAGCACAGCCATATACTGAAATCCGGCTTCCTTCAAACGGGTCGCACCAGATGGAGATGGGAAGTATGCAATTAGTACTTACCTAGGGTTGTTCGTATAATAGTCAATCCATTAAAGAACTCCAGGCTCTTGATAGCTGCATCTCTTCCTTCACGAAGGTAGTCGTATCTACATAGGGTGTTGTTCCCACATAGTTCATCAACAGCTGCGAGCACATCCGGAGATATACCGCTTTCAAGGTCAGTCAGGAAGGTCGGGGTAAAGTTCAGATAGCCTGAGTGATTCAATGGCTGGTACCACAGGGAGCTATAGTCTAGCTCGTTCACTTGCCCTGAAATCCACAAGCACAGTATATGTTCTTATTTATTTATAAAATAATTCTGGAACCTTTTTTAAACACGATAAAACAGCAAATTTTATTTATAAATTAATTTTGGGACCTTGCTTGAACACGATGAAACACAGATTTTTAACTATATGTTTATATACTAATTTTGTTATTTTGGTTAAAAATGATGAAACAGTATATATATATATATATATATATATATATATATATGCAACTTAACACTAAGTACGCTTCATGAAACCTACCCCAGATAAATACTAAGCGTTAGGAAGCAAACAAATTTTAAGTTGTGCTAATACAGCAAATTCTACTGAACGCTCAATGAAATATACTACATGGAACACTTACACTCTTTAAGAAGGTGGTAAAGTTGACTTTCTGGTTGTCCATCTAACAGTACAATCTCTGATGGGGTAGACACATCATCCAGTGGAAGTCCGTTGTTGTTACCAAAAAGACCTTCTGTGTTGTTGATTCCTGATCGCGGCCCTATGACCATACCTTGAAGGTCTCCATTCACCAAAGTGAAGTTCACGGCGAAATCTGGAATAATTTGCATACAGTATATCTGCATAAGGTAAATGTATATCTTGGCATTATATCAACCAGTAATCTGTCATATGTATCAGGCAACAGAAAAGTTACCAAAGTGCCTGATTCGGTTGCGACTGTTTTACTGTTATTTATATAAATCTACCATCGTTCTCTTTCACCACAGTCTGACAACACTGGATAATTCTAAATATGCGTTCTCAGCCTCTCACGAATGCGGTCGATGAGAGTTGAAGTCCAGCTCATGCTGTTTTCCTCTCCAGCCATACATGGGCAGGTTCTACAGTAACCTGCGGATGGTCGTGGGTTTGTCCCGGGCTTTGCCCGGTTTCCTCCCACCATAATGCTGGCTGCCGTCATATAAGTGAAATATTCTTGAGTACGGCGTAAAAGACCAATCAAATAAATAAATAAATTAGGATGTGTTCTCACCTGACTCGAACAGGGCTATTATACTGTTGTTGTCTGTGAAGATGATAGCGTCTTCTGTCTGTAGCGTGGAAACTGTGCTGAACTGCAGGGTGGTATTCTGTCCATTTACAAGTATTACGAATCCTAGTGTTGGAAAATCGAGATAACAAAAAGCATTGCCATTAATTCTCAAAATATTACAATAAGATTGTACTCCGCGCCATACGTTCTCTGTAAACCACTGTGACTACTTTAGTACTTGATAAATACACAAACATACGTAGGTCCCACATTGTAAACTCAGTAGCTAGATGTAGTCCTGATAGCAATGATGAGCATTTGTCATAGACTATAGTCCACCGAGTTGTTGAATGGTGTGGAATTCACGTAACGGGAAATCATAATTTAGGGTAAGACTTACATGCGTTCACGTGTCAGACTTATCATTTTAAAGAAAATTCACGTTGATAAGAAGGGTTTGACATTTTTCCAACAGAAGGGCGCGTCATTGTGATCCGGTGGAATAGGCTACTACAGGGTTAGAGGGTTGTGTTTATTTATTTTGGGGGCTATAAGGACTAAACCATCGTGAGTTCTTCATGCTTTGACCCTGCAGTTTGGTCACTCTTTCTTAGTCCGTGTTGGACAGGTGAAGCAGTTGTGTCTGAGTTTAGACTTGTTCAGGTACCGTACTGCATGTTTGTCCAGTTCTTCAGAAACCAATTTTATAATGAAACGCAAGGAGTAATTTGTGAATTGGATGCAAGAAACAAATAACTATTTCCTACTCATATTGTTTTACATGCATTTGTTTGCAGATTCAACATGATACGGTAGCAAAACTGTAGTGTAGAGCATCGTCGAGTAACCTGTGTTAGCACATGTGATACTACCGAATTCTGTAGCCGAAAATTTTCTGATGGCAGCCGATACCTATGAGGTAAGTAACAACTGTTTTACATTTTGTTTCTCTATGTTTTGGATTGTCAATCCAGCGTTCATGTGCAGCCACTGGTCGATAGTATGAAACAATCAACCCAGCATTCATGTGCAGCCATTTGTCGATGGTACTGAATTTTTACACACCATATACAATCGACTAAAATCTCATGGGATCTCTCAGATCGGAAGCCATTTTTGGTTTACACGTACATTCGTACATCCGGCCATAACGTATCACAGGCCAGCATGTATTTTTTATCAATAAGTAGGAAGTGCGGTGTGCAGTTTTGCTTTTCAGAACATGTACATGAAAGAATGTTGTATGTCATTAGCGCTTTGTTCTATCCTGTATTCTTTGACAGAACGGGGTATGGGACTAAAGCCGATCGGTTGAGGAGAGAAGAACGATAACTCTACATGTACCTGTGTTGTTTTGATCAGTGTAACTTGCAATGTAGTGTTTCCACCCGCCACATGCAAATGCAGTGAACCTTGAACTGCTGGCGTTATTCATTAGCTCGATCGTCTCCATTCCGCCCTGCAAAATGAACGCCCATCCGTGAATTGACTAGAGTGACTCCCCCTTGACCGGCAAATGTGTAGTTCAAACCGTCAAATGTTGGTAGTGAGTACCGTCCGTAAATGCTGGAACAGAAAAATTTAGAACCACGTTAATTTTGTGAGTGGAGTATTGAGTTAAAATTACACACACATCATAAATATGTATAAATGATTAACCAATTGGTTATCTTCTTACCTATTTGATGGTGGTATATAACCCTCACAGCGGACAGTAGGGCGGTATTGTCTGAATACGTGGCACAAATCTTCAAATATACAACAGCTTTGATAGGCATTATAGTCAGAAGAGAGGCCTGCCCAGATGGGTCTGTTCTGATGAGACTTGTTCTATCCATATCACGCCCAAGAGACTGCCGTACGAAACACTATCCAGGCGACTTTCATAGCAGCAGAACTGTTCAATAGATACATACATTTTTAGATACAAAAATGCTGAACATTTTTCCTTTTTAAATTCTTTGGTATTACCTATCACTTGTCTCCAGTTCAACCACTTAGACATCGTAGAACACTGTGTATCAATACCCCAAGGAAGATGAAACGGGCGAGACTGTTAGTTATGACTGAAATTAGTTACTAGATATTCACAGGTACTAGTTTCTATCTTTTCTGTCAAATATCGCTCAGCCAAGATAGAATTTTCTCATCGTTTAATTGCCTAAAGTGCAAATAGTGAGGTGTAAATGGAGTGAACAAAAGGAACCAACCTGTTGAAAGCCAGAAGAGGATAGCGACAGTGATGTTGCACAGAAGTCGGTCTCATTCCAGCTGAACCATGGGTCTAACAATGCCTGTTTGTGGTTACAAGGGCAACTCAGCAAAGGTATAGCCGATAGTTCACTAGTTTGTTCCATTAAAAACCAGTCTGCACAGATTTTTTTTGTAGTTGGGACCAATGGTACCGCCAGTTGTCAGTTCAAACATCCAAGAACCGACTTGACCTAAAACAACGCAACGACAAAAAACATCAAATAACCGATCTTTTTTTATTTCCCTATATGCAAACAGAAAGATGTACATTACATACTGGTAATACGCCTACATGTCACAACTTTTGTGTTTCTAGAGGCCAAATTCTGTCAATTTCAATCGCACACAAATGCAGTAGGTCATAGGTTTTAGTAAACCGCATAAAACCATAACTGAAAAAAAAACAAACAAAAACACTCAGATCTATGACCATACTGATAAGGTATAATCTAAAACATACTGACTACTACATTGCACATACCTGTATTTCGATGAAAGACCCAATTCCAAAGGCATCTGGGGTGCCCGAAACATACAGTGTTTCACTGTGTAACACCATCATTTGCGTCATACCCAATGATGGCTTTCCTGCTCTCGTCATATCTGTCCCAACTGGAGTAATTGCTGTTGTAATTGAAGATAACAACGGTTCTCTGTCCATCACTGACCAACACAGCTTGAAATGTCATTGTCTACAAGAAAAAAGATGAATGTTGAACGTTTTATAGCCACTTCGTGGGTTTTACACAAACAGATACATATCTCGAGGATGAAGAAAAAATTGGTTAAATACTTACTTCATTTGTGTCAATTTCTTGGGGCATCAACGGTTTGAACGGAATCCCAGGTAACAACTAGACCCCATATAGCACTAAAATTACTTGTTGCATTTGAACCACTTCCAGTCATAAATGCGTCATTCAACCGAACTATTTCGGATAACCCAGTCAAATAATCACTGTCCGTGTTGTTGGGAGCCAGTGTACTGTATTGGTGTAGTAAATCCTAGACGTTGTAGAACTGGTGTCGATGTTAGTCCAAAATGGTGCAATGATTGTGCTGTTGTAGCCCAGTGGTCGGGAATGGATCGGGAAAGTAGCCCAAGGTCTCATTACCTAAAGATATAATTCCATTCGGACTTATCTGTAAAACATAAAACATTCATTACGTAATTGATAAAGGCGTTTAATACTGATCCTATCTTCATGTTATACTTCGCCACAGCAGCGGTGTGATACATGCTTAACGATGCAAAAATATTGTCGAAACTCTTCCCATTGTTTTTCCACTATGATTTAGTTCCATTTTCAGCACACATTGACGCCATATTATCATATGCCGAAAAAAACCTTTGTAATGTATCTAATGCAAAAACCAAACAGAAAAAAAAACACCTTAAAACCGAATACGCCCTTTTTTAATTGTCATGACTATGAAACAAATCCGGACGACAACAATTATTAAGCTGTACATATCTGTACAAGAGGACAGGACACATTGTACCCGTGTATCGACTCACCTCAGCATAGTCGTAGTCCTCCTCATAGACTGTCATTTCAGGGTTCAATGAATTCGATGGGAAGGCCTCATCGCCTGTTATTGTTATTTGTGTATCTCCTGCATTCACTCCAAAGTCAACAAGACCTCCTGCAAATCAATAAATATGTAAACGTATATATCAAATTAAATATAGAAATAGGACAAGCAGGTAACATATCAATATGAAACGTTTCCCCACACGACAATGGCAAAAGTACTATGAAAGAAATTGTAACTTGACGATTGCATTTTGGAAAGAAAAGTTAGCTGATTAAGTCGCCTTCTTTGTGATATGTGCCATGGGTGCATGGGATGGGGGAGTTTCGTAATCGATGATGTTTCCGTGGTACCAAGATAGCTCGTTACAGCTGAGGATGTTTATCATGAAGTTGGTGTCTTGCTTCTGCTGTCGATCTATTTAAAACCAATTAGTTTTTCATGATTGATTGCTGCACAACTACTCTGTCTCAAGCTTCTATTTCAACGAGGCTCAGGGCTTCACGGTATTCGGTTTAATATCAGGTCTCAGAGTAAAAATATCTATTGTGCGAATTATAGTTTGTGAGAGTAAAAATAAAGCCCAAATATATGTAAACTGACAAGAGGCTGGATTTAACGGAATGCACGGGATCATTTGCCTTCGCTGGTCGGTTACTCGAAATGCTCTAGTCTTTATTTTATTGAATGCCTTCATAAACCCGGATAACCAAACCTGGTCCCATTGCCCAGTTTTCATTTTTGTTTAACGAGACAACATAACATTTTGAGTAATTCTAGACCACTGATGTCTAATAAACTGCTACTGCCCAATTTTGCTAAAAGCATAATGCTAGCTGTCTAACCAAGGTAAATTTCATAACAAGCCAGATTTCACCCGTTATTTGCTCCCATTTACTATCACACCGTCGTCGCATCTCTGGTTTTGTTGTCTCTGATATAGCTTCTTATAATGTGTAAAATATTAACTGCTTAAGTATCAGGCGAACTAAGTTTTCTTGACTTGGGCGTTCCCTTTTTCTTACACAGCACAATAGGTAAGGTTTTGATACGAGATGTGGTAGAGTGGAATTTTAAGTCAGGATTAGAGAGGTTCTGACGGTTGAAAGTCGATTTATTTATTTGTTTATTTATTTATTTATTTATTTCAGGAGAGTATTACGACGTACTCATGTATATTTCGCTTATATGAAGGCGACCAGCATTATGGTGGAAGGAAACTGGGCAGAGCCTGGGAGAAACACACGAACATCGGCAGGTTCCACGCGCCATCTTTCTTAGACTAGAAATTTGTCTCTATTAATTAACTAAATGGGATATATATATATATATTATATATATATATATAATATATATATATATATATATATATATATATATATATCAGAGTAAGATGGTAACCGGACGCCACCGACGTCTAGTAGGCTCAGTTAGCACAAATAACTGCGACATCGCGTGGTGCCGGTCTTAAGTCATTTCATACCCTAACTTCTTATATATCTGTAGGAGGGTGGTACGTGGCATGTATAGGGTTTACAGGCTGGATTCGAGCGCCTGTGGGTAAAGGCTATCCGCTCCCTACAGTTAGTGCATAGCCTGCTACCTAAAACAAGCAACCACTTAATTCGGGATCCCGGGAACGAAAATCTAGACTCTCTTTTTGTTTGGCTTTATTTTGGATAAGCCATGGCATTCGCTTGTAGGCATTTCTGGGCCATGTATGTAACTTTAAAATGTCCTGTATTATGTTCTTGTGGTCGCAAGCAATAGATGGGCGTAAATGGTCTCAAAATTACTGTGAAAGTACAGCGATTGTCTCCTGTGGCCTGTGCTGTACACATTAGAGAAGCCTCAGTGTGTGTTCAGGGTTTGATCTGCCTGTAACATCATCTGCCGTAAGGTCGCTCGATAGTAGTGCACTGGATTTCCTTTTTGTTCACAAATTGTACCGGTTTTCTTCCGTGTTAGGCGATTTAAGTGACTGGAATCGATTTTCCTTTGTCTATTCCCGTCACCAATAAAACACAAAGATGCTGCATCATGAGTCAAGCTTTCTTTCCATACATCAGTAATGCGTTGGCGGTTTTAGGGACGCCATATTCCGTGTGTTACAGGCCATGCTAACCCTGCTGTATTCCGTATTTTTGTAACGCATAGGTCACTTCCCTTGATGATGGTATAAGAATTAAATTATCTAATGCTGTCAGAATCTGGAGTTCAATGAACCACAATGATTAACTAAATCACCTGTTTAATTTATTGTGAAATGTATTATTTTGTGAATTTGTGCGATTGTCATGATGGTTTTTGCTTCGGCGAGACTCAGAACAGGTTAGCTGATTATGGAGATTATCGGGTTAATATTGATTTACCCTAGGGAAGCTTTAATGCGCGTGGGAAGATGCGGTAAATGGTCCTTACCGTCGATCCAACACATTAGAGGCAGTTTCTCTCCGAAACTCTCGAAACACTTACTGTGACTCGATTTAAGAGTACATGTTGTCGTGTCAGAGTTGTGATTGTAGCCGTATGTTGTTAGAGCGCCTTTATTAGTTTCTGCATTTTTATTACAGTTATAAATGACTAATACCATGGCGACACTAGACTTTATAAACAAATAACATACCATACAAATACTATCAGTAGAAGGCGGTTGCTTTGTTGTTGTTTACAAACATTTTTTTATCGTTGTTTTCTATCAATTCCGAATTTTCCTTGAAGCAGCAGGGACAAAAGACAATAATTATAAAAATGCTTACCTACGCAGATGATTCAGTACTAGCCTCTGTACTCTGTACTGTTGTTGACGCTGTCGTTCCTCTTGATATACTAACACTAAGACCAATAGAAGAAGCACTGGAGGTTCCAACAGAAATCATGGAAAGAGGTGTTGTGGTAAG
This sequence comes from Liolophura sinensis, assembly GCF_032854445.1. Taxonomy (NCBI): domain Eukaryota; kingdom Metazoa; phylum Mollusca; class Polyplacophora; order Chitonida; family Chitonidae; genus Liolophura; species Liolophura sinensis. The sequence continues at coordinate 82,217,761 of NC_088295.1, forward strand.
AAATCTTTGCGTGAATCCGAGACCTGAAGTTGTCACTGGTGCTGTGGTTGTATTCTGCACAGGTGTTGGCGTAGTTGTTTCTGTGCTCGTGCTTATACTTGAGCCAGCGTTGGTAGAACTGGGAGCTACACCAGATGTCCTTGTAAGTGACGATTGCGTGGGTCCTAGACCTGAAGTTGTCACTGGAGCTGTGGCTGTGTCCGTATTCTGCACGGCCGCTGGCGTGGTTTGTTTCTGTGCTCGTGCTTATAGTGGAGCCAGTGATGGTAGAACTGGGAGCTACACCAGATGTACTTGTAAGTGACGTTTGCGTGGATCCTAGACCTAAAGTTGTCACTGGTGCTATGGTTGTATCTGTATTCTGCCACAGCCGTTGGCGTGGTCGTTTCTGTGGTCGTGGTATTACTAGGGCCAGTGATGGTAGAACTGGGAGCTACCCCAGATGTACTTGTGGGTGACGTTTGCGTGGATCCTAGACCTAAAGTTGTCACTGGTGCTATGGCTGTATCTGTATTCTGCGCAGCCGTTGGCGTGGTCGTTTCTGTGGTCGTGGTAATACTAGGGCCAGTGATGGTAGAACTGGGAGCTACACCGATGTACTTGTGGGTGACGTTTGCGTGGATCCTCGACCCGAAGTTGTCACTGGTGCTGTGGTTGTCTCTGTATTCTGCACAGGTGTTGCCGTGGTTGTTTTTGTGCTCGTGCTTATACTGGAGCCAGTGATGGCAGAACTGGAGCTACACCAGATGTACTTGCAAGTAACGTTTGCGTGGATCCTACACCCGAAGTTGTCACTGGTGCTGTGGTTGTATCTGTATTCTGCACAGGTGCTGGCGTGGTTGTTTCTGTGCTCGTGCTTATACTGGAGCCAGTTATGGTAGAACTGTGAACTACACCAGGTGTATTTGTAAGTGACGTTTGCGTGGATCCTAGACCTGAAGTTGTCACTGGTGCTATGGTTGTGTCTGTATTCTGCACGGCCGTTGGCGTTTTTGTTTCTGTGCTCGTGCTTATACTGGAGCCAGTGATGCTAGAACTGGGAGCTACACCAGATGTACCTGTGGGTGACGTTTGCGTGGATCCTAGACCCGAAGTTGTCACTGGTGCTGTGGTTGTATCTGTATTCTGCACAGGTGCTGGCGTGGTTGTTTCTGTGCTGGTGCTTATACTGGAGCCAATTATGGTAGAACTGGGAGCTACACCAGATGTACTTGTAAGTAAAATTTGCGTGGATCCTGCACCCGAAGTTGTCACTGGTGCTGTGGTTGTGTCTGTATTCTGCACGGCCGTTGGCGTTTTTGTTTTTGTGCTCGTGCTTATACTGGAGCCAGAGATGCTAGAACTGGGAGCTACACCAGGTGTACTTGTAAGTGACGTTTGCGTGGATCCTAGACCCGAAGTTGTCATTGGTGCTGTGGTTGTGTCTGTATTCTGCACAGCCGCTGGCGTGGCTGTTTCTGTGCTCGTGCTTATACTGGAGCCAGTGATGGTAGAACTGGGAGCTACACCAGGTGTACTTGTAAGTGACGTTTGCGTGGGTCCTAGGCCCGAAGTTGTCACTGGTGCTGTGGTTGTGTCTGTATTCTGCACAGATGTTGGCGTGGTTGTTTCTGTGCTCGTGCTTATACTGGAGCCAGTGATGCTAGAACTGGGAGCTACACCAGATGTACTTGTGGGTGATGTTTGCGTGGATCCTAGACCCAAAGTTGTCACTGGTGCTGTGGTTGTGTCTGTATTCTGCACGGCCGTTGGCGTTTTTGTTTCTGTGCTCGTGCTTATACTGGAACCAGTGATGCTAGAACTGGGAGCTACACCAGGTGTACTTGTAAGTGACGTTTGCGTGGACCGTAGACCCGAAGTTGTCACTGGTGCTGTGGTTGTGTCCGTATTCTGCACAGGTGTTGTCGTGGTTGTTTCTGTGCTCGTGCTTACACTTGAGCCAGCGTTGGTAGAACTGGGAGCTACAGCAGAGGTCCTTGTAAGTGAAATTTGCGTGGATCCTAGACCCGAAGATGTCACTGGTACTGTGGTTGTGTCTGTATACTGCACAGCCGTTGGCGTGGTCGTTTCTGTGGTCGTGCGTATACTGGAGCCAGTGATGGTAGAACTGTGATCTACACCAGGTGTATTTGTAAGTGACGTTTGCGTGGATCCTAGACCTGAAGTTGTCACAGGTGCTGTGGTTGTATCTGTATTCTGCACAGCCGTTGGCGTGTACGTTTCTGTGGTCGTGGTAATACTGGAGCCAGTGATGGTAGAACTGGGAGCTACACCAGATGTACTTGTGGGTGACGTTTGCGTGGATCCTAGACCCGAAGTTGTCACTGGTGCTGTGGTTGTATCTGTATTCTGCACAGATGTTGGCGTGGTTGTTTTTGTGCCCGTGCTTATACTGGAGCCAGTGATGCCGAAACTGGGAGCTACACCAGATGTACTTGCAAGTAACCTTTGCGTGGATCCTAGACCCGAAGTTGTCACTGGTGCTGTGGTCGTGTCTGTATTCTGCACGGCCGTTGGCGTTTTTGTTTCTGTGCTCGTGCTTATACTGGAGCCAGTGATGGTAGAACTGGGAGCTACACCAGATGTACTTGTAAGTGACGTTTGCGTGGATCCTAGACCCAAAGTTGTCACTGGTGCTATGGTTGTATCTGTATTCTGCACAGCCGTTGGCGTGGTCGTTTCTGTGCTCGTGGTAATACTGGAGCCAGTGATGCTAGAACTGGGAGCTACACCAGATGTACTTGCAAGTAACGTTTGCGTGGATCCTAGACTCAAACTTGTCACTGGTGCTGTGGTTGTGTCCGTATTCTGCACAGGTGTTGGCGTGGTTGTTTCTGTGCTCGTGCTTACACTTGAGCCAGCGTTGGTAGAACTGGGAGCTACACCAGATGTCCTTGTAAGTGACGTTTCCGTGGATCCTAGACCTGAAGTTGTCACTGGTGCTGTGGTTGTATCTGTATTCTGCACAGCCGTTGGCGTGGTCGTTTCTGTGGTCGTGGTAACACTGGAGCCAGTAATGGTAGAACTGGGAGCTACACCAGATTTACCTGTGAATGACGTTTGCGTGGATCCTAGGCCCGAAGTTGTCACTGGTACTGTGGTTGTGTCTGTATTCTGCACAGATGCTGGCGTGGTTGTTTCTGTGCTCGTGCTTATACTGGAGCCAGTTATGGTAGAACTGGGAGCTACACCAGATGTACTTGTAAGTGAAATTTGCGTGGATCCTAGACCCGAAGTTGTCACTGGTGCTGTGGTTGTGTCTGTATTCTGCACGGCTGTTGGCGTTTTTGTTTCTGTTCTCGTGCTTATACTGGAGCCAGTGATGCTAAAACTGGGAGCTACACCAGGTGTACTTGTAAGTGACGTTTGCGTGGACCGTAGACCCGAAGTTGTCATTGGTGCTGTAGTTGTGTCTGTATTCTGCACAGCCGTTGGCGTGGTTGTTTCTGTGCTCGTGCTTACACTGGAGCCAGTGATGGTAGAACTGGGAACTACACCAGGTGTACTTGTAAGTGACGTTTGCGTGGATCCTAGACCCGAAGTTGTCACTGGTGCTGTGGTTGTGTCTGTATTCTGCATAGATGTTGGCGTGGTCGTTTCTGTGCTCGTGCTTATACTGGAGCCAGTGATGTTAGAAATGGGAGCTACACCAGATGTACTTGTAAGTGAAATTTGCGTGGATCCTAGACCCGAAGTTGTCACTGGTGCTGTGGTTGTATCTGTATTCTGCACAGCCGATGGTGTGTACGTTTCTATGGTCGTGGTAACACTGGTGCCAGTGATGGAAGAACTGGGAGCTACACCAGATGTACCTGTGGGTGACGTTTGCGTGGATCCTAGACCTGAAGTTGTCACTGGTGCTGTGGTTGTATCTGTATTCTGCACAGGTGCTGGCGTGGTTGTTTCTGTGCTGGTGCTTATACTGGAGCCAGTGATGGTAGAACTGGGAGCTACACCAGGTGTACTTGTAAGTAACGTTTCCGTGGATCCTACACCCGAAGTTGTCACTGGTGCTGTGGTTGTATCTGTATTCTGCACAGATGTTGGCGTGGTTGTTTCTGTGCTCGTGTTTATACTGGAGCCAGTGATGGTAGAACTGGGAGCTACACCAGATGTACTTGTGGCTGACGTTTGCGTGGATCCTAAACCTGATGTTGTTTTTTCTGTTTCTATGCTGACAGTCGGGCTACTGGTGCTTGCAGTGGAAGTTACAGCAGACGTCCTTGTAAAAGGAAAGGAGCTTGCCGTACTTAGACCGGACGTTGCAGATGTAGTTTCCGTCGTTGTGCTAATACTAGGGCCAGTCGATGTCGCACTTAAAGTTACAGAAATACTTGTAGAAGGCAATGCTTGTGTAGATGGTACAGTTGAAGTTGTTGTACTCTGCACTGAATATGGTGTTGTAGTTTTAGCTGTTGTAGATCCGGTTGCTGTATTAGCTTCCGTTGTGCTAATGTATGGGCCAGTGGTAGTAGCACTCGGAGTTAAAGCAAAAGTACTTGCAGAAGGCAATGCTTGTGTAGAAGGTACAGTTGAAATTGTTGTACTCTGCACTGATGATGGTGTTGTAGTTCTAACTGTTGTAGTTTCAGCTGTTGTAGTTCCAGTTGTTGTACTTGGTGTCGTTGTGCTAAAACTTGGGCCAGTGTTCGTAACACTGGGAGGTACACCAGAAATACTTGTAGAAAGGAATGATTGTGTAGATGCTGCACTTGAAGCTGTGCTCAGCACTAACGTTGGCGTTGTTGTTTCTGTTGCTGTGCTCAAAGTTGGGCTACTGGAGCTTGCAGTGGAAGTTACAGCAGACGTACTTGCAAAAGGTGATGAGATTGCCGTACTTAGAAAAGACGTTGCAGATGTAGTTCTTCCCGTAGTGCTGCTACTACGGCCAGGCGATGTCGCACTTGAAGTTACACCAGAAGGACTTGTAGAAGGCAATGCTTGTGTAGATGGTACAGTTGAAGTTGTTGTACTCTGCACTGATGATGGTGTTGTAGTTCCAGCTCTTGTAGTTCCACTTGTTGTACTTGGTGTCGTTGTGCTAATACTTGGGCCAGTGTTGTTAGCACTGAGACGTACACCAGAAGTACTTTTAGAAAGGAATGATTGTGTAGATGCTACACTTAAAGTTGTGCTCGGTACTGACGTTGGCATTTTTGTTTCTGTCCCTGTGCTTACAGTTGGGCTACTGGTGCTTGCACTTGGAGTTATAGACGTACTTGTAAAAGGTGATGAAGTTGTCGCATTTAGACCAGTCTTCGCTGATGTAGTTCCTGTCCTTGTGGTGATACTAGGACCAGTGGTAGTAGTTCTTAAAGTTACACCAGAAGGACTTGTAGCAAGCAATGCTTGTGTAGATGGTACAGATGAAATTGTTGTACTCTGCACTGATGATGGTGTTGTAGTTCCAGCTGTTGTAGTTCCAGATGTTGTACTTGGTGTCGTTGTGCTAATACTTGGGCCAGTGTTGGTAGCACTGGGAGGTACACCAGAAGTACTTGTAGAAAGGAATGATTGTGTAGATGCTACACTTAAAGTTGTGCTGGGCACTGACGTTGGCGTTGTTGTTTCTGTTGCTGTGCTTACAGTTGGGCTACTGGTGCTTGTACTTGGAGTTACAGACGTACTTGTAAAAGGTAATGAAGTTGTCGTACTTAGACCAGTCGTCCCAGATGTAGTTCCTGTCGTTGTGCTGATACTAGGGCCAGTGGTAGTAGCACTTGAAGTTACACCAGAAGAACTTGTAGAAGGGAATGCTTTTGTAGATGGTACAGTTGAAGTTGTCGTACTCTGCACTGATGATGGTGTTGTAGTTCCAGCTGTTGTAGTTCCACTTGTTGTACTTGGTGTCGTTGTGCTAATACTTGGGCCAGTGTTGGTAACACTGGGAGGTACACCAGAAGTGCTTGTAGATAGGAATGATTGTGTAGGTGCTACACTTGAAGTTGTGCTCGGCACTGACGTTGGCGTTTTTGTTTCTGATGCTGTCCTTACAGTTGGGCTACTGGTGCTTGTACTTGGAGTTACAGACGTACTTGAAAAAGGTGATGAAGTTGTCGTACTTAGACTAGTCGTCGCAGATGTAGTTCCTGTCGTTGTGCTGATACTAGGGCCAGTGGTAGTAGCACTTGAAGTTACACCAGAAGAACTTGTAGAAGGCAATGCTTGTGTAGATGGTACAGTTGAAGTTGTCGTACTCTGCACTGATAATGGTGTTGTAGTTTCAGCTGTTGTAGTTCCACTTGTTGTACTTGGTGTCGTTGTGCTAATACTTGGACCAGCGTTGGTAGCACTGGGAGGTACACCAGAAATACTTGTAGAAAGGAATAATTGTGTAGATGCTACACTTGAAGTTGTGCTGGGCACTGACGTTGGCGTTGTTGTTTCTGTTGCTATGCTGACAGTTGGGCTACTGGAGCTTGCAGTGGAAGTTACAGCAGACGTACTTGTAAAAGGTGAGGAGATTGCCGTACTTAGAAAAGACGTTGCAGATGTAGTTCTTCCCGTAGTGCTGCTACTACGGCCAGGCGATGTCGCACTTGAAGTTACACCAGAAGGACTTGTAGAAGGCAATGCTTGTGTAGATGGTACAGTTGAAGTGTTTGTACTCTGCACTGATGATGGTGTTGTAGTTCCAGCTGTTGTATTTCCAGTTGTTGTACTTGGTGTCGTTGTGCTAATACTTGGGCCAGCGTTGGTAGCACTGGAAGGTACACCAGAAGTACTTGTAGAAAAAAATGATTGTGTAGATGCTACACTAGAAGTTGTGCTCGGTACTGACGTTGGCGTTGTTGTTTCTGTCCCTGTGCTTACAGTTGGGCTACTGGTGCTTGCACTTGGAGTTACAGACGTACTTGTGAAAGGTGATGAAGTTCTCGTACTTAGACCAGTCGTCGCAGATGTAGTTCCTGTCGTTGTGCTGATACTAGGACCAGTGGTAGTAGCACTTGAAGTTAAACCAAAAGGACTTGTAGAAGGCAATGCTTGTGTAGATGGTACAGTTGAAGTTGTAGTACTCTGCACTGATGATGGTGTTGTAGTTCCAGCTGTTGTAGTTCCACTTGTTGTACTTGGTGTCGTTGTGCTAATACTTGGTCCAGTGGTGGTAGCACTGGGGGGTACACCAGAAGTACTTGTAGAAAGGAATGATTGTGTAGATGCTACACTTGAAATTGTGCTGGGCACTGACGTTGGCGTTTTTGTTTCTGTCCCTGTGCTTACAGTTGGGCTACTGGTGCTTGCACTTGGAGTGACAGACGTACTTGTGAAAGATGATGAAGTTGTCGTACTTAGACCAGACGTTGCAGATGTAGTTCCTGTCGTTGTGCTGATACTTGGGCCAGTGGTAGTAGCACCTAAACTTACATCAGAAAAACTTGTAGAAGGCAATGCTTGTGTAGATGGTACAGTTAAAGTTGTCGTACTCTGCACTGATGATGGTGTTGTAGTTCCAGCTGTTGTAGTTCCACTTGCTGTACTTGGTGTCGTTGTGCTAATACTTGGTCCAGTGGTGGTAGCACTGGAAGGTACACCAGAAGTGCTTGTAGAAAGGAATGATTGTGTAGATGCTACACTTGAAATTGTGCTGGGCACTGACGTTGGCGTTTTTGTTTCTGTCCCTGTGCTTACAGTTGGGCTACTGGTGCTTCCACTTGGAGTTACAGACGTACTTGTGAAAGGTGATAAAGTTGTCGCACTTAGACCAGATGTTGCATATGTAGTTCCTGCCGTTGTGCTGATACTTGGGCCAGTGGTAGTAGCACTTGAAATTACACCAGAAAGACTTGTAGAAGGCAATGCTTGTGTAGATGGTACAGTTGAAGTTGTCGTACTCTGCACTGATGATGATGTTGTAGTTCCAGCTGTTGTAGTTCTACTTCTTGTACTTGGTGTCGTTGTGCTAATACTTGGGCCAGTGGTGGTAGCACTTGAAGGTACACCAGAAGTACTTGTAGAAAGGAATGATTGTGTAGATGCTACACTAGAAGTTGTGCTCGGTACTGACGTTGGCGTTTTTGTTTCTGTTGCCGTGCTTATAGTTGGGCTACTGGTGCTTGTACTTGGAGTTACAGACGTACTTGTAAAAGGTGATGAAGTTCTCGTACTTAGACCAATCGTCCCAGATGTAGTTTCTGTCGTTGTGCTGATACTAGGACCAGTGGTAGTAGCACTTGAAGTTACACCAGAAGAACTTGTAGAAGGCAATGCTTGTGTAGATGGTACAGTTGAAGTTGTCGTACTCTGCACTGATGATGGTGTTGTAGTTCCAGCTGTTGTAGTTCCACTTCTTGTACTTGGTGTCGTTGTGCTAACACTTGGGCCAGTGTTGGTAGCATTGGAAGGTAGACCAGAAGTACTTGTAGAAAGGAATGATTGTGTAGATGCTACACTAGAAGTTGTGCTCGGCACTGACGTTGGCGTTGTTGTTTCTGTCCCTGTGCTTCCAGTTGGGCTACTGTTGCTTGCACTTGGAATTACAGACGTACTTGTGAAAGGTGATGAAGTTGTCGTACTTAGACCAGACGTTGCAGATGTAGTTCCTGTCGTTGTGCTGATACTTGGGCCAGTGGTAGTAGCACCTAAACTTACATCAGAAAAACTTGTAGAAGGCAATGCTTGTGTAGATGGTACAGTTAAAGTTGTCGTACTCTGCACTGATGATGGTGTTGTAGTTCCAGCTCTTGTAGTTCTACTTGCTGTACTTGGTGTCGTTGTGCTAATATTTGGTCCAGTGGTGGTAGCACTGGAAGGTACACCAGAAGTACTTGTAGAAAGGAATGATTGTGTAGATGCTACACTTGAAATTGTGCTGGGCACTGACGTTGGCGTTTTTGTTTCTGTCCCTGTGCTTACAGTTGGGCTACTGGTGCTTCCACTTGGAGTTACAGACGTACTTGTGAAAGGTGATAAAGTTGTCGCACTTAGACCAGATGTTGCAGATGTAGTTCCTGCCGTTGTGCTGATACTTGGGCCAGTGGTAGTAGCACTTGAAATTACACCAGAAAGACTTGTAGAAGGGAATGCTTGTGTAGATGGGACAGTTGAAGTTGTCGTACTCTGCACTGATGATGATGTTGTAGTTCCAGCTGTTGTAGTTCTACTTCTTGTACTTGGTGTCGTTGTGCTAATACTTGGGCCAGTGGTGGTAGCACTGGAAGGTACACCAGAAGTACTTGTAGAAAGGAATGATTGTGTAGATGCTACACTAGAAGTTGTGCTCGGTACTGACGTTGGCGTTTTTGTTTCTGTTGCTGTGCTTATAGTTGGGCTACTGGTGCTTGTACTTGGAGTTACAGACGTACTTGTAAAAGGTGATGAAGTTCTCGTACTTAGACCAATCGTCCCAGATGTAGTTTCTGTCGTTCTGCTGATACTAGGACCAGTGGTAGTAGCACTTGAAGTTACACCAGAAGAACTTGTAGAAGACAATGCTTGTGTAGATGGTACAGTTGAAGTTGTCGTACTCTGCACTGATGATGGTGTTGTAGTTCCAGCTGTTGTAGTTCCACTTGTTGTACTTGGTGTCGTTGTGCTAATACTTGGGCCAGTGTTGGTAACACTGGAAGGTACACCAGAATTACTTGTAGAAAGGAATGATTGTGTAGATGCTACACTTGAAGTTGTGCTCGGCACTGACGATGGCGTTGTTGTTTCTGTCAATGTGCTTACAGTTGGGCTACTGGTGCTTGCAATTGTAGTTACAGACGTACTTGAGAAAGGTGATGAAGTTGTCGTACTTAGACCAGACGTTGCAGATGTAGTTCCTGTCGTTGTGCTGATACTAGGACCAGTGGTAGTAGCACTTGAAGTTACACCAAAAGGACTTGTAGAAAGCAATGCTTGTGTAGATGGTACAGTTAAAGTTGTCGTACTCTGCACTGATGATGGTGTTGTAGTTCCAGCTGTTGTAGTTCCAATTGTTGTACTTGGTGTCGTTGTGCTAATACTTGGGCCAGTGTTGGTAGCACTGGGAGGTACACCAGAAGTACTTGTAGAAAGGAATGATTGTGTAGATGCTACACTTGAAGTTGTGCTCGGCACTGACGTTGGCGTTGTTGTTTCTGTCCCTGTGCTTACAGTTGGGCTACTGGTGCTTGCACTTGGAGATACAGACGTACTTGTGAAAGGAGATGAGCTTGCCGTACTTAGACCAGTCGTCGCAGATGTAGTTCCTGTCGTTGTGCTGATACTAGGACCAGTGGTGGTAGCACTTGAAGTTACACCAGAAGAACTTGTAGAAGGGAATGCTTGTGTAGATGGTACAGTTGAAGTTGTCGTACTCTGCACTGATGATGGTGTTGTAGTTCCAGCTGTTGTAGTTCCACTTGTTGTACTTGGTGTCGTTGTGCTAATACTTGGGCCAGTGTTGGTAACACTGGGAGGTACACCAGAAGTGCTTGTAGATAGGAATGATTGTGTAGGTGCTACACTTGAAGTTGTGCTCGGCACTGACGTTGGCGTTTTTGTTTCTGATGCTGTCCTTACAGTTGGGCTACTGGTGCTTGTACTTGGAGTTACAGACGTACTTGTAAAAGGTGATGAAGTTGTCGTACTTAGACTAGTCGTCGCAGATGTAGTTCCTGTCGTTGTGCTGATACTAGGGCCAGTGGTAGTAGCACTTGAAGTTACACCAGAAGAACTTGTAGAAGGCAATGCTTGTGTAGATGGTACAGTTGAAGTTGTCGTACTCTGCACTGATAATGGTGTTGTATGTTCAGCTGTTGTAGTTCCACTTGTTGTACTTGGTGTCGTTGTGCTAATACTTGGACCAGCGTTGGTAGCACTGGGAGGTACACCAGAAATACTTGTAGAAAGGAATAATTGTGTAGATGCTACACTTGAAGTTGTGCTGGGCACTGACGTTGGCGTTGTTGTTTCTGTTGCTATGCTGACAGTTGGGCTACTGGAGCTTGCAGTGGAAGTTACAGCAGACGTACTTGTAAAAGGTGAGGAGATTGCCGTACTTAGAAAAGACGTTGCAGATGTAGTTCTTCCCGTAGTGCTGCTACTACGGCCAGGCGATGTCGCACTTGAAGTTACACCAGAAGGACTTGTAGAAGGCAATGCTTGTGTAGATGGTACAGTTGAAGTTGTTGTACTCTGCACTGATGATGGTGTTGTAGTTCCAGCTGTTGTATTTCCAGTTGTTGTACTTGGTGTCGTTGTGCTAATACTTGGGCCAGCGTTGGTAGCACTGGAAGGTACACCAGAAGTACTTGTAGAAAAAAATGATTGTGTAGATGCTACACTAGAAGTTGTGCTCGGTACTGACGTTGGCGTTGTTGTTTCTGTCCCTGTGCTTACAGTTGGGCTACTGGTGCTTGCACTTGGTGTTACAGACGTACTTGTGAAAGGTGATGAAGTTCTCGTACTTAGACCAGTCGTCGCAGATGTAGTTCCTGTCGTTGTGCTGATACTAGGACCAGTGGTAGTAGCACTTGAAGTTAAACCAAAAGGACTTGTAGAAGGCAATGCTTGTGTAGATGGTACAGTTGAAGTTGTAGTACTCTGCACTGATGATGGTGTTGTAGTTCCAGCTGTTGTAGTTCCACTTGTTGTACTTGGTGTCGTTGTGCTAATACTTGGTCCAGTGGTGGTAGCACTGGGGGGTACACCAGAAGTACTTGTAGAAAGGAATGATTGTGTAGATGCTACACTTGAAATTGTGCTGGGCACTGACGTTGGCGTTTTTGTTTCTGTCCCTGTGCTTACAGTTGGGCTACTGGTGCTTGCACTTGGAGTGACAGACGTACTTGTGAAAGATGATGAAGTTGTCGTACTTAGACCAGACGTTGCAGATGTAGTTCCTGTCGTTGTGCTGATACTTGGGCCAGTGGTAGTAGCACCTAAACTTACATCAGAAAAACTTGTAGAAGGCAATGCTTGTGTAGATGGTACAGTTAAAGTTGTCGTACTCTGCACTGATGATGGTGTTGTAGTTCCAGCTGTTGTAGTTCCACTTGCTGTACTTGGTGTCGTTGTGCTAATACTTGGTCCAGTGGTGGTAGCACTGGAAGGTACACCAGAAGTGCTTGTAGAAAGGAATGATTGTGTAGATGCTACACTTGAAATTGTGCTGGGCACTGACGTTGGCGTTTTTGTTTCTGTCCCTGTGCTTACAGTTGGGCTACTGGTGCTTCCACTTGGAGTTACAGACGTACTTGTGAAAGGTGATAAAGTTGTCGCACTTAGACCAGATGTTGCATATGTAGTTCCTGCCGTTGTGCTGATACTTGGGCCAGTGGTAGTAGCACTTGAAATTACACCAGAAAGACTTGTAGAAGGCAATGCTTGTGTAGATGGTACAGTTGAAGTTGTCGTACTCTGCACTGATGATGATGTTGTAGTTCCAGCTGTTGTAGTTCTACTTCTTGTACTTGGTGTCGTTGTGCTAATACTTGGGCCAGTGGTGGTAGCACTTGAAGGTACACCAGAAGTACTTGTAGAAAGGAATGATTGTGTAGATGCTACACTAGAAGTTGTGCTCGGTACTGACGTTGGCGTTTTTGTTTCTGTTGCCGTGCTTATAGTTGGGCTACTGGTGCTTGTACTTGGAGTTACAGACGTACTTGTAAAAGGTGATGAAGTTCTCGTACTTAGACCAATCGTCCCAGATGTAGTTTCTGTCGTTGTGCTGATACTAGGACCAGTGGTAGTAGCACTTGAAGTTACACCAGAAGAACTTGTAGAAGGCAATGCTTGTGTAGATGGTACAGTTGAAGTTGTCGTACTCTGCACTGATGATGGTGTTGTAGTTCCAGCTGTTGTAGTTCCATTTCTTGTACTTGGTGTCGTTGTGCTAACACTTGGGCCAGTGTTGGTAGCATTGGAAGGTAGACCAGAAGTACTTGTAGAAAGGAATGATTGTGTAGATGCTACACTAGAAGTTGTGCTCGGCACTGACGTTGGCGTTGTTGTTTCTGTCCCTGTGCTTCCAGTTGGGCTACTGTTGCTTGCACTTGGAATTACAGACGTACTTGTGAAAGGTGATGAAGTTGTCGTACTTAGACCAGACGTTGCAGATGTAGTTCCTGTCGTTGTGCTGATACTTGGGCCAGTGGTAGTAGCACCTAAACTTACATCAGAAAAACTTGTAGAAGGCAATGCTTGTGTAGATGGTACAGTTAAAGTTGTCGTACTCTGCACTGATGATGGTGTTGTAGTTCCAGCTCTTGTAGTTCTACTTGCTGTACTTGGTGTCGTTGTGCTAATATTTGGTCCAGTGGTGGTAGCACTGGAAGGTACACCAGAAGTACTTGTAGAAAGGAATGATTGTGTAGGTGCTACACTTGAAATTGTGCTGGGCACTGACGTTGGCGTTTTTGTTTCTGTCCCTGTGCTTACAGTTGGGCTACTGGTGCTTCCACTTGGAGTTACAGACGTACTTGTGAAAGGTGATAAAGTTGTCGCACTTAGACCAGATGTTGCAGATGTAGTTTCTGCCGTTGTGCTGATACTTGGGCCAGTGGTAGTAGCACTTGAAATTACACCAGAAAGACTTGTAGAAGGCAATGCTTGTGTAGATGGGACAGTTGAAGTTGTCGTACTCTGCACTGATGATGATGTTGTAGTTCCAGCTGTTGTAGTTCTACTTCTTGTACTTGGTGTCGTTGTGCTAATACTTCGGCCAGTGGTGGTAGCACTGGAAGGTACACCAGAAGTACTTGTAGAAAGGAATGATTGTGTAGATGCTACACTAGAAGTTGTGCTCGGTACTGACGTTGGCGTTTTTGTTTCTGTTGCTGTGCTTATAGTTGGGCTACTGGTGCTTGTACTTGGAGTTACAGACGTACTTGTAAAAGGTGATGAAGTTCTCGTACTTAGACCAATCGTCCCAGATGTAGTTTCTGTCGTTCTGCTGATACTAGGACCAGTGGTAGTAGCACTTGAAGTTACACCAGAAGAACTTGTAGAAGACAATGCTTGTGTAGATGGTACAGTTGAAGTTGTCGTACTCTGCACTGATGATGGTGTTGTAGTTCCAGCTGTTGTAGTTCCACTTGTTGTACTTGGTGTCGTTGTGCTAATACTTGGGCCAGTGTTGGTAACACTGGAAGGTACACCAGAATTACTTGTAGAAAGGAATGATTGTGTAGATGCTACACTTGAAGTTGTGCTCGGCACTGACGATGGCGTTGTTGTTTCTGTCAATGTGCTTACAGTTGGGCTACTGGTGCTTGCAATTGTAGTTACAGACGTACTTGAGAAAGGTGATGAAGTTGTCGTACTTAGACCAGACGTTGCAGATGTAGTTCCTGTCGTTGTGCTGATACTAGGACCAGTGGTAGTAGCACTTGAAGTTACACCAAAAGGACTTGTAGAAAGCAATGCTTGTGTAGATGGTACAGTTAAAGTTGTCGTACTCTGCACTGATGATGGTGTTGTAGTTCCAGCTGTTGTAGTTCCAATTGTTGTACTTGGTGTCGTTGTGCTAATACTTGGGCCAGTGTTGGTAGCACTGGGAGGTACACCAGAAGTACTTGTAGAAAGGAATGATTGTGTAGATGCTACACTTGAAGTTGTGCTCGGCACTGACGTTGGCGTTGTTGTTTCTGTCCCTGTGCTTACAGTTGGGCTACTGGTGCTTGCACTTGGAGATACAGACGTACTTGTGAAAGGAGATGAGCTTGCCGTACTTAGACCAGTCGTCGCAGATGTAGTTCCTGTCGTTGTGCTGATACTAGGACCAGTGGTGGTAGCACTTGAAGTTACACCAGAAGAACTTGTAGAAGGGAATGCTTTTGTAGATGGTACAGTTGAAGTTGTTGTACTCTGCACTGATAATAGTGTTGTAGTTCCAATTGTTGTACTTGGTGTCGTTGTGCTAATACTTGGGCTAGTGTTGGTAGCACTGGGAGGTACACCAGAAGTACTTGTAGAAAGGAATGATTGTGTAGATGCTACACCTGAAGTTGTGCTGGGCACTGACGTTGGCGTTGTTGTTTCTGTCCCTGTGCTTACAGTTGGGCTACTGGTGCTTGCCCTTGTAGTCACAGACGTACTTGTGAAAGGTGTTGAAGTTGTCGTACTTAGACCAGACGTTGCAGATGTAGTTCCCGCCGTTGTGCTGATAATAGGGCCAGTGGTAGTAGCACTTGAAGTTACACCAGAAGAACTTGTAGAAGGCAATGCTTGTGTAGATGGTACAGTTGAAGTTGTCGTACTCTGCACTGATGATGGTGTTGTAGTTTCAGCTCTTGTAGTTCCAGTTGTTGTACTTGGTGTCGTTGTGCTAATACTTGGGCCAGTGTTGGTAGCACTGGGAGGTACACCAGAAGTACTTGTAGAAAGGAATGATTGTGTAGATGCTACACTTGAAGTTGTGCTTGGCACTGACGTTGGCGTTGTTGTTTCTGTCCCTGTGCTTACAGTTGGGCTACTGGTGCTTGCACTTGTAGTTACAGACGTACTTGTGAAAGGTGATGAAGTTGTCGTACTTAGAGAAGGCGTTGCAGATGTAGTTCCTGTCGTTGTGGTGATACTAGGGTCAGTGGTAGTGGCACTCGAAGTCACAGGAAAAGGACTTGTAGAAGGCAATGCTTGGGTAGATAGTACAGTTGAAGTTGTTGTACTCTGCACTGATGATGGTGTTGTAGTTTCAGCTGTTGTAGTTCCACTTGTTGTACTTGGTGTCGTTGTGCTAACACTTGGGCCAGTGTTGGTAACACTGGGAGGTACACCAGAAGTGCTTGTAGATAGGAATGATTGTGTAGGTGCTACACTTGAAGTTGTGCTCGGCACTGACGTTGGCGTTTTTGTTTCTGTCCCTGTGCTTACAGTTGGGCTACTGGTGCTTGCACTTGTAGTTATAGACGTACTTGTGAAAGGTGATGAAGTTGTCGTACATAGACCAAACGTTGGAGAGATAGTTCCTGTCGTTGTGCTGACACTAGGGCCAGTGGTAGTAGCACTTAAAGTTACACCAGAAGGACTTGTAGAAAGCAATGCTTGTGTAGATGGTATAGTTGAAGTTGTCGTACTCTGCACTGATAATGGTGTTGTAGTTCCAGCTTTTGTAGTTCCAATTGTTGTACTTGGGCCAGTGTTGGTAACACTGGGAGGTACACCAGAAGTACTTGTAGATAGGAATGATTGTGTAGATGCTACACTTGAAGTTGTGCTAGGTACTAACGTTGGCGTTGTTGTTTCTGTTGCTGTGCTTACAGTTGGGCTACTGGTGCTTGTACTTGGAGATACAGACGTACTTGTGAAAGGTGATGAGCTTGCCGTACTTAGACCAGTCGTCGCAGATGTAGTTCCTGCCGTTGTGCTGATACTAGGGTCAGTCGATGTCGCCCTTGAAGTTACACCAGTAGGACTTGTAGAAGGCAATGCTTGTGTAGATGGTACAGTTGAAGTTGTCGTATTCTGCACTGATGATGGTGTTGTAGTTCCAGCTGTTGTAGTTTCACTTCTTGTACTTGGTGTCGTTGTGCTAATACTTGGGCCAGTGTTGGTAGCACTGGAAGGTACACCAGAAGTACTTGTAGAAAGGAATGATTGTGTGGATGCTACACTTGAAGTTGTGCTCGGCACTGACGTTAGCGTTGTTGTTTCTGTCCCTGTGCTTACAGTTGGGCTACTGGTGCTTGCACTTGGAGTTACAGACGTATTTGTAAAAGGTGATAAAGTTGTCGCACTTAGACCAGTCGTCGGAGATGTAGTTCCTATCGTTGTGCTGATACTAGGACCAGTGGTAGTAGTACTTAAAGTTACACCAAAATGACTTGTAGAAGGCAATGCTTGTGTAGATGGTACAGTTGAAGTTGTCGTACTCTGCACTGATAATGGTGTTGTAGTTCCAGCTGTTGTAGTTCCAACTGTTGTACTTGGGCCAGTGTTGGTAACACTGGGAGGTACACCAGAAGTACTTGTAGAAAGGAATAATTGTGTAGATGTTACACCTGAAGTTGTGCTCGGTACTAACGTTGGCGTTTTTGTTTCTGTTGCTGTGCTTACAGTTGGGCTACTGGTGCTTGTACTTGGAGATACAGACGTACTTGTGAAAGGTGATGAACTTGCCGAACTTAGAACAGTCGTCGCAGATGTAATTCCTGTCGTTGTGGTAATACTAGGGCCATTGGTAGTAGCACTTGAAGTTACACCAGAAGAACTTGTGGAAGGCAATGCTTGTGTAGATGGTACAGTTGAAGTTGCCGTACTCTGCACTGATGATGGTGTTGTAGTTCCAGCCGTTGTAGTTCCACTTGTTGCACTTGGTGTCGTTGTGCTAATACTTGGGCCAGTGTTGGTAGCACTGGGAGTTAAAGCAAAAGTACTTGTAGAAAGGAATGATTGTGTAGGTGCTACACTTGAAGTTGTGCTGTGCACTGACGTTGGCGTTGTTGTTTCTGTCCCTGTGCTTACAGTTGGGCTACTGGTGCTTGCACTTGTAGTTACAGACGCACTTGTGAAAAGTGATGAAGTTGTCGTACTAAGAGAAGGAGTCGCAGATGTAGTTTCTGTCGTTGTGCTGATACTAGGGTCAGTGGTAGTGGCACTTGAAGTCACACCAGAAGGACTTGTAGAAGGCAATGCTTGTGTAGATGGTACAGTTGAAGTTGTTGTACTCTGCACTGATGATGGTGTTGTAGTTTCAGCTGTTGTAGTTCCACTTCTTGTACTTGGCGTGGTTGTGCTAACACTTGGGCCAGTGTTGGTAACACTGGGAGGTACACCAGAAGTACTTGTACATAGGAATGATTGTGTAGGTGCTACACCTGAAGTTGTGCTCGGCACTGACGTTGGCGTTGTTGTGCTTACAGTTGGGCTACTGGTGCTTGCACTTGTAGTTACAGATGTACTTGTGAAAGGTGATGAAGTTGTCGTACTTAGACCAGACGTTGCAGATGTAGTTCCTGTCGTTGTGCTGATACTAGGACCAGTGGTAGTAGCACTTAAAGTTACACCAGAAGAACTTGTAGAAAGCAATGCTTGTGTAGATGGTACAGTTGAAGTTGCCGTACTCTGCACTGATGATGGTGTTGTAGTTCCAGCTATTGTAGTTCCAATTGTTGTACTTGGTGTCGTTGTGCTAATACTTGGGCCAGTGTTGGTAGCACTGGGAGGTACACCAGAAGTACTTGTAGAAAGGAATGATTGTGTAGATGCTACACTTGAAGTTGTGCTCGGCACTGACGTTAGCGTTGTTGTTTCTGTTGCTATTTTGACAGTCGGGCTACTGGTGCTTGCAGTGGAAATTACAGCAGACGTACTTGTAAAAGATGATGAAGTTGTCGCACTTAGACCAGACGTTGCAGATGTAGTTCCCGCCGTTGTGGTGATACTAGGGTCAGTCGATGTCGCACTTGAAGTTACACCAGTAGGACTTGTAGAAGGCAATGCTGGTGTAGATGGTACAGTTGAAGTTGTCGTACTCTGCACTGATGATGGTGTTGTAGTTCCAGCTGTTGTAGTTCCACTTGTTGTACTTGGTATCGTTGTGCTAATACTTGGGCCAGTGTTGGTAGCACTGGGAGGTACACCAGAAGTACTTGTAGAAAGGAATGATTCTGTAGATGCTACACTTGAAGTTGTGCTCGGCATTGACGTTGGCTTTGTTGTTTCTGTCCCTGTGCTTACAGTTGGGCTACTGGTGCTTGCACTTGGAGTTACAGACGTACTTGTGAAAGGTGATAAAGTTGTCGCACTTAGACCAGTCGTCGCAGATGTAGTTCCTGTCGTTATGCTGATACTAGGACCAGTGGTTGTAGCACTAAAAGTTACACCAGAAGGACTTGTAGAAGGCAATGCTTGTGTAGATGGTACAGTTGAAGTTGTCGTACTCTGCACTGATGATGGTGTTGTAGTTCCAGCTGTAGTAGTTCCACTTGTTGTACTTGGTGTCGTTGTGCTAATACTTAGGCCAGTGTTGGTAGCACTGGGAGGTACACCAGAAGTACTTGTAGAAAGGAATAATTGTGTGGATGCTACACTTGAAGTTGTGCTCGGCACTGACGTTAGCGTTGTTGTTTCTGTCCCTGTGCTTACAGTTGGGCTACTGGTGCTTCCACTTGGAGTTACAGATGTACTTGTGAAAGGTGATGAAGTTCTCGTACTTAGACCAGTCGTCGCAGATGTAGTTCCTGTCGTTGTGCTGATACTAGGACCAGTGGTAGCAGCACTTGAAGTTAAACCAAAAGGACTTGTAGAAGGCAATGCTTGTGTAGATGGTACAGTTGAAGTTGTAGTACTCTGCACTGATGATGGTGTTGTAGTTCCAGCTGTTGTAGTTCCACTTGTTGTACTTGGTGTCGTTGTGCTAATACTTGGTCCAGTGGTGGTAGCACTGGGGAGTACACCAGAAGTACTTGTAGAAAGGAATGATTGTGTAGATGCTACACTTGAAATTGTGCTAGGCACTGACGTTGGCGTTCTTGTTTCTGTCCCTGTGGTTACAGTTGGGCCACTGGTGCTTGTACTTGAGGTGACAGACGTACTTGTGAAAGATGATGAAGTTGTCGTACTTAGACCAGACGTTGCAGATGTAGTTCCTGTCGTTGTACTGATACTAAGACCAGTGGTAGTAGCACTTGAAGTTACACCAGAAGGACTTGTAGAAGGCAATGCTTGTGTAGATGGTACAGTTAAAGTTGTTGTACTCTGCACTGATGATGGTGTTGTAATTCCAGCTGTTGTAGTTCCACTTGTTGCACTTAGTGTCGTTGTGCTAATACTTGGGCCAGTGTTGGTAGCACTGGGAGGTACACCAGAAGTACTTGTAGAAAGGAATGATTGTGTAGATGCTACACTTGAAATTTTGCTGGGCACTGACGTTGGCGTTTTTGTTTCTGTCCCTGTGCTTACAGTTGGGCTACTGGTGCTTCCACTTGGAGTTACAGACGTACTTGTGAAAGGTGATAAATTTGTCGCACTTAGACCAGATGTTGCAGATGTAGTTCCTGCCGTTGTGCTGATACTTGGGCCAGTGGTAGTAGCACTTGAAATTATACCAGAAGGACTTGTAGAAGGCAATGCTTGTGTAGATGGTACAGTTGAAGTTGTCGTACTCTGCACTGATGATGGTATTGTAGTTCCAGCTGTTGTAGTTCCACTTCTTGTACTTGGTGTCGTTGTGCTAATACTTGGGCCAGTGGTGGTAGCACTGGAAGGTACACCAGAAGTACTTGTAGAAAGGAATGATTCTGTAGATGCTACACTTGAAGTTGTGCTCGGCACAGACGTTGGCGTTGTTGTTTCTGTCCCTGTGCTTACAGTCGGACTACTGGTGCTTGCAGTGGAAATTACAGCAGACGTACTTGTAAAAGGTGATAAAGTTGTCGCACTTAGACCAGACGTTGCAGATGTAGTTCCTGCAGTTGTGCTGATACTAGGGTCAGTCGATGTCGCACGTGAAGTTACAACAGAAGGACTTGTAGACGGCAATGCTTGTGTAGATGGTACAGTTGAAGTTGTCGTACTCTGCACTGATGATGGGGTTGTAGTTCCAGCTTTTGTAGTTCCACTTCTTGTACTTGGTGTCGTTGTGCTAATACTTGGGCGAGTGTTGGTAGCACTTGAAGGTACACCAGAAGTACTTGTAGAAAGGAATGATTGTGTAGATGCTACACTTGAAGTTGTGCTCGGCACTGACGTTGGCGTTGTTGTTTCTGTCCCTGTGCTTACAGTTGGGCTACTGGTGCTTGCACTGGGAGTTACAGACGTACTTGTGAAAGGTGATAAGGTTGTCGCACTTAGACCAGTCGTCGCAGATGTAGTTCCTGTCGTTGTGCTGATACTAGGACCAGTGGTAGTAGCACTTAAACTTACACCAGAAGGACTTGTAGAAGGCAATGCTTGTGTAGATGGTACAGTTGAAGTTGTCGTACTCTGCACTGATGATGGTGTTGTAGTTCCAGCTGTTGTAGTTCCAATTGTTGTACTTGGTGTCGTTGTGCTAATACTTGGGCCAGTGTTGGTAGCACTGGAAGGTACACCAGAAGTACTTGTAGAAAGGAATGATTGTGTAGATGCTACACTTGAAGTTGTGCTCGGCACTGACGTTGGCGTTGTTGTTTCTATCACTGTGCTTACAGTTGGGCTACTGGTGCTTGCACTGGGAGTTACAGACGTACTTGTGAAAGGTGATAAGGTTGTCGCACTTAGACCAGTCGTCGCAGATGTAGTTCTTGTCGTTGTGCTGATACTAGGACCAGTGGTAGTAGCACTTAAAGTTACACCAGAAGGACTTGTAGAAGGCAATGCTTGTGTAGATGGTACAGTTGAAGTTGTCGTACTCTGCACTGATGATGGTGTTGTAGTTCCAGCTGTTGTAGTTCCAATTGTTGTACTTGGTGTCGTTGTGCTTACACTTGGGCCAGTGTTGGTAGCACTGGAAGGTACACCAGAAGTACTTGTAGAAAGGAATGATTGTGTGGATACTACACTTGAAGTTGTGCTCGGCACTGACGTTGGCGTTGTTGTTTCAATCACTGTGCTTACAGTTTGGCTACTGGTGGTTGCACTTGGAGTTACAGACGTACTTGTAAAAGGTGATAAAGTTGTCTCACTTAGACCAGTCGTCGCAGATGTAGTTCTTGTCGTTGTGCTGATACTAGGACCAGTGGTAGTAGCACTTAAAGTTACACCAGAAGGACTTGTAGAAGGCAATGCTTGTGTAGATGGTACAGTTGAAGTTGTCGTACTCTGCACTGATAATGGTGTTGTAGTTCCAGCTGTTGTAGTTCCAATTGTTGTACTTGGGCCAGTGTTGGTAGCACTGGGAGGTACACCAGAAGTACTTGTAGAAAGGAATGATTGTGTAGATGCTACACTTGAAGTTGTGCTCGGTACTAACGTTGGCGTTGTTGTTTCTGTTGCTGTGCTTACAGTTGGGCTACTGGTGCTTGCACTTGGAGATACAGACGTACTTGTGAAAGGTGATGAGCTTGCCGTACTGAGACCAGTCGTCGCAGATGTAGTTCCTGTCGTTGTGCTGATACTAGGGCCAGTGTTGGTAGCACTTGAAGTTACACCAGAAGTACTTGTAGAAAGGAATGATTGTGTGGGTGCTACACTTGAAGTTGTGCTCGGCACTGACGTTGGCGTTGTTGTTTCTGTCCCTGTGCTTACAGTCGGACTACTGGTGCTTGCACTTGGAGTTACAGACGTACTTGTGAAAGGTGATGAAGTTGTCGTACTAAGAGAAGGAGTCACAGATGTAGTTCCTGTCGTTGTGGTAATACTAGGGTCAGTGGTAGTGGCATTTGAAGTCACAGGAAAAGTACTTGTAGAAGGCAATGCTTGTGTAGATGGTACAGTTGAAGTTGTCGTACTCTGCACTGATGATAGTGTTGTAGTTTCAGCTGTTGTAGTTCCAGTTGTTGTACTTGGTGTCGTTGTGCTAATACTTGGGCCAGTGTTGGTAACACTGGGCGGTACACCAGAAGTACTTGTAGAAAGGAATGATTGTGTAGATGCTACACTTGAGGTTGTGCTCGGCACAGACGTTGGCGTTGTTGTTTCTGTCCCTGTGCTTACAGTTGGGCTACTGGTGCTTGCACTTGGAGTTACAGACGTACTTGTGAAAGGTGATGAAGTTGTCGTACTCAGACCAGACGTTGCAGATGTAGTTCCTATCGTTGTGCTGATACTAGGACCAGTGGTAGTAGCACTTGAAGTTACACCAGCAGGACTTGTAGAAGGCAATGCTTGTGTAGATGGTACAGATGAAGTTGTTGTACTCTGCACTGATGATAGTGTTGTAGTTCCACTTGTTGTACTTGGTGTCGTTGTGCTAATACTTGGGCCAGTGTTGGTAGCACTGGGAGGTACACCAGAAGTACTTGTAGAAAGGAATGATTCTGTAGAGGCTACACTTGAAGTTGTGCTCGGCACTGACGTTAGCGTTGTTGTTTCTGTTGCTATGCTGACAGTTGGGCTACTGGTGCTTGCAGTGGAAAGTACAGCAGACGTACTTGTAAAAGATGATGAAGTTGTCCTACTTAGACCAGACGTTGCAGATGTAGTTCCTGCAGTTGTGCTGATACTAGGGTCAGTCGATGTCGCACTTGAAGTTACACCAGAAGGACTTGTAGAAGGCAATGCTTGTGTAGATGGTACAGTTGAAGTTGTCGTACTCTGCACTGATGATGGTGTTGTAGTTCCAGCTGTTGTAGTTCCAATTGTTGTACTTGGTGTCGTTGTGCTTACACTTGGGCCAGTGTTGGTAGCACTGGAAGGTACACCAGAAGTACTTGTAGAAAGGAATGATTGTGTGGATACTACACTTGAAGTTGTGCTCGGCACTGACGTTGGCGTTGTTGTTTCTATCCCTGTGCTTACAGTTGGGCTACTGGTGCTTGCACTTGGAGTGACAGACGTACTTGTAAAAGGTGATAAAGTTGTCGTACTTAGACCAGACGTTGCAGATGTAGTTCCTGTCGTTGTGCTGATACTAGGACCAGTGGTAGTAGCACTTGAAGTTACACCAGAAGGACTGGTAGAAAGCAATGCTTGTGTAGATGGTACAGTTGAAGTTGTTGTACTCTGCACTGATGATAGTGTTGTAGTTCCATTTGTTGTACTTGGTTTCGTTGTGTTAACACTTGGGCCAGTGTTGGTAACACTAGGAGGTACATCAGAAGTGCTTGTAGATAGGAATGATTGTGTAGGTGCTACACTTGAAGTTGTGCTCGGCACTGACATTGGCGTTGTTGTTTCTGTCCCTGTGCTTACAGTTGGGCTACTGGTGCTTGCACTTGTAGTTACAGATGTACTTGTGAAAGGTGATGAAGTTGTCGTACTTAGACCAGACGTTGCAGATGTAGTTCCTGTCGTGGTGCTGATACTAGGACCAGTGGTAGTAGCACTTGAAGTTACACCAGAAGGACTTGTAGAAGGCAATGCTTGTGTAGATGGTACAGTTGAAGTTGTCGTACTCTGCACTGATGATGGTGTTGTAGTTCCAGCTGTTGTAGTTCCAATTGTTGTACTTGGTGTCGTTGTGCTTACACTTGGGCCAGTGTTGGTAGCACTGGAAGGTACACCAGAAGTACTTGTAGAAAGGAATGATTGTGTGGATACTACACTTGAAGTTGTGCTCGGCACTGACGTTGGCGTTGTTGTTTCAATCACTGTGCTTACAGTTTGGCTACTGGTGGTTGCACTTGGAGTTACAGACGTACTTGTAAAAGGTGATAAAGTTGTCTCACTTAGACCAGTCGTCGCAGATGTAGTTCTTGTCGTTGTGCTGATACTAGGACCAGTGGTAGTAGCACTTAAAGTTACACCAGAAGGACTTGTAGAAGGCAATGCTTGTGTAGATGGTACAGTTGAAGTTGTCGTACTCTGCACTGATAATGGTGTTGTAGTTCCAGCTGTTGTAGTTCCAATTGTTGTACTTGGGCCAGTGTTGGTAGCACTGGGAGGTACACCAGAAGTACTTGTAGAAAGGAATGATTGTGTAGATGCTACACTTGAAGTTGTGCTCGGTACTAACGTTGGCGTTGTTGTTTCTGTTGCTGTGCTTACAGTTGGGCTACTGGTGCTTGCACTTGGAGATACAGACGTACTTGTGAAAGGTGATGAGCTTGCCGTACTGAGACCAGTCGTCGCAGATGTAGTTCCTGTCGTTGTGCTGATACTAGGGCCAGTGTTGGTAGCACTTGAAGTTACACCAGAAGTACTTGTAGAAAGGAATGATTGTGTGGGTGCTACACTTGAAGTTGTGCTCGGCACTGACGTTGGCGTTGTTGTTTCTGTCCCTGTGCTTACAGTCGGACTACTGGTGCTTGCACTTGGAGTTACAGACGTACTTGTGAAAGGTGATGAAGTTGTCGTACTAAGAGAAGGAGTCACAGATGTAGTTCCTGTCGTTGTGGTAATACTAGGGTCAGTGGTAGTGGCATTTGAAGTCACAGGAAAAGTACTTGTAGAAGGCAATGCTTGTGTATATGGTACAGTTGAAGTTGTCGTACTCTGCACTGATGATAGTGTTGTAGTTTCAGCTGTTGTAGTTCCAGTTGTTGTACTTGGTGTCGTTGTGCTAATACTTGGGCCAGTGTTGGTAACACTGGGCGGTACACCAGAAGTACTTGTAGAAAGGAATGATTGTGTAGATGCTACACTTGAGGTTGTGCTCGGCACAGACGTTGGCGTTGTTGTTTCTGTCCCTGTGCTTACAGTTGGGCTACTGGTGCTTGCACTTGGAGTTACAGACGTACTTGTGAAAGGTGATGAAGTTGTCGTACTCAGACCAGACGTTGCAGATGTAGTTCCTATCGTTGTGCTGATACTAGGACCAGTGGTAGTAGCACTTGAAGTTACACCAGCAGGACTTGTAGAAGGCAATGCTTGTGTAGATGGTACAGATGAAGTTGTTGTACTCTGCACTGATGATAGTGTTGTAGTTCCACTTGTTGTACTTGGTGTCGTTGTGCTAATACTTGGGCCAGTGTTGGTAGCACTGGGAGGTACACCAGAAGTACTTGTAGAAAGGAATGATTCTGTAGAGGCTACACTTGAAGTTGTGCTCGGCACTGACGTTAGCGTTGTTGTTTCTGTTGCTATGCTGACAGTTGGGCTACTGGTGCTTGCAGTGGAAAGTACAGCAGACGTACTTGTAAAAGATGATGAAGTTGTCCTACTTAGACCAAACGTTGCAGATGTAGTTCCTGCAGTTGTGCTGATACTAGGGTCAGTCGATGTCGCACTTGAAGTTACACCAGAAGGACTTGTAGAAGGCAATGCTTGTGTAGATGGTACAGTTGAAGTTGTCGTACTCTGCACTGATGATGGTGTTGTAGTTCCAGCTGTTGTAGTTCCAATTGTTGTACTTGGTGTCGTTGTGCTTACACTTGGGCCAGTGTTGGTAGCACTGGAAGGTACACCAGAAGTACTTGTAGAAAGGAATGATTGTGTGGATACTACACTTGAAGTTGTGCTCGGCACTGACGTTGGCGTTGTTGTTTCTATCCCTGTGCTTACAGTTGGGCTACTGGTGCTTGCACTTGGAGTGACAGACGTACTTGTAAAAGGTGATAAAGTTGTCGTACTTAGACCAGACGTTGCAGATGTAGTTCCTGTCGTTGTGCTGATACTAGGACCAGTGGTAGTAGCACTTGAAGTTACACCAGAAGGACTGGTAGAAAGCAATGCTTGTGTAGATGGTACAGTTGAAGTTGTTGTACTCTGCACTGATGATAGTGTTGTAGTTCCACTTGTTGTACTTGGTTTCGTTGTGTTAACACTTGGGCCAGTGTTGGTAACACTAGGAGGTACATCAGAAGTGCTTGTAGATAGGAATGATTGTGTAGGTGCTACACTTGAAGTTGTGCTCGGCACTGACATTGGCGTTGTTGTTTCTGTCCCTGTGCTTACAGTTGGGCTACTGGTGCTTGCACTTGTAGTTACAGATGTACTTGTGAAAGGTGATGAAGTTGTCGTACTTAGACCAGACGTTGCAGATGCAGTTCCTGTCGTGGTGCTGATACTAGGACCAGTGGTAGTAGCACTTGAAGTTACACCAGAAGGACTTGTAGAAGGCAATGCTTGTGTAGATGGTACAGTTGAAGTTGTCGTACTCTGCACTGATGATGGTGTTGTAGTTCCAGCTGTTGTAGTTCGAATTGTTGTACTTGGTGTCGTTGTGCTAATACTTGGGCCAGTGTTGGTAGCACTGGGAGGTACACCAGAAGTACTTGTAGAAAGGAATGATTCTGTAGATGCTACACTTGAAGTTGTGCTCGGCACTGACGTTAGCGTTGTTGTTTCTGTCCCTGTGCTTACAGTCGGACTACTGGTGCTTGCAGTGGAAAGTACAGCAGACGTACTTGTAAAAGATGATGAAATTGTCCTACTTAGACCAGACGTTGCAGATGTAGTTCCTGCAGTTGTGCTGATACTAGGGTCAGTCGATGTCGCACTTGAAGTTACACCAGAAGGACTTGTAGAAGGCAATGCTTGTGTAGATGGTACAGTTGAAGTTGTCGTACTCTGCACTGATGATGGTGTTGTAGTTCCAGCTGTTGTAGTTCCACTTGTTGCACTTGGTGTCGTTGTGCTAATACTTGGGCCAGTGTTGGTAACACTGGGAGGTACACCAGAAGTACTTGTAGAAAGAAATGATTGTGTGGATGCTACACTTGAAGTTGTGCTCGGCACTGACGTTGGCGTTGTTGTTTCTGTCCCTCTGCTTACAGTTGGGCTACCGGTGCTTGCACTAGGAGTTACAGACGTACTTGTGAAAGGTGATAGAGTTGTCGCACTTAGACCAGTCGTCGCAGATGTAGTTCCTGTCGTTGTGCTGATACTAGGACCAGTGGTAGTAGTACTTAAAGTTACACCAGAAGGACTTGTAGAAGGCAATGCTTGTGTAGATGGTACAGTTGAAGTTGTCGTACTCTGCACTGATGATGGTGTTGTAGTTCCAGCTGTTGTAGTTCGAATTGTTGTACTTGGTGTCGTTGTGCTAATACTTGGGCCAGTGTTGGTAGCACTGGGAGGTACACCAGAAGTACTTGTAGAAAGGAATGATTCTGTAGATGCTACACTTGAAGTTGTGCTCGGCACAGACGTTGGCGTTGTTGTTTCTGTCCCTGTGCTTACAGTCGGACTACTGGTGCTTGCAGTGGAAATTACAGCAGACGTACTTGTAAAAGGTGATAAAGTTGTCGCACTTAGACCAGACGTTGCAGATGTAGTTCCTGCAGTTGTGCTGATACTAGGGTCAGTCGATGTCGCACGTGAAGTTACAACAGAAGGACTTGTAGAAGGCAATGCTTGTGTAGATGGTACAGTTGAAGTTGTCGGACTCTGCACTGATGATGGGGTTGTAGTTCCAGCTTTTGTAGTTCCACTTGTTGTACTTGGTGTCGTTGTGCTAATACTTGGGCGAGTGTTGGTAGCACTTGAAGGTACACCAGAAGTACTTGTAGAAAGGAATGATTGTGTAGATGCTACACTTGAAGTTGTGCTCGGCACTGACGTTGGCGTTGTTGTTTCTGTCCCTGTGCTTACAGTTGGGCTACTGGTGCTTGCACTGGGAGTTACAGACGTACTTGTGAAAGGTGATAAGGTTGTCGCACTTAGACCAGTCGTCGCAGATGTAGTTCTTGTCGTTGTGCTGATACTAGGACCAGTGGTAGTAGCACTTAAAGTTACACCAGAAGGACTTGTAGAAGGCAATGCTTGTGTAGATGGTACAGTTGAAGTTGTCGTACTCTGCACTGATGATGGTGTTGTAGTTCCAGCTGTTGTAGTTCCAATTGTTGTACTTGGTGTCGTTGTGCTAATACTTGGGCCAGTGTTGGTAGCACTGGAAGGTACACCAGAAGTACTTGTAGAAAGGAATGATTGTGTAGATGCTACACTTGAAGTTGTGCTCGGCACTGACGTTGGCGTTTTTGTTTCTATCACTGTGCTTACAGTTGGGCTACTGGTGCTTGCACTGGGAGTTACAGACGTACTTGTGAAAGGTGATAAGGTTGTCGCACTTAGACCAGTCGTCGCAGATGTAGTTCTTGTCGTTGTGCTGATACTAGGACCAGTGGTAGTAGCACTTAAAGTTACACCAGAAGGACTTGTAGAAGGCAATGCTTGTGTAGATGGTACAGTTGAAGTTGTCGTACTCTGCACTGATGATGGTGTTGTAGTTCCAGCTGTTGTAGTTCCAATTGTTGTACTTGGTGTCGTTGTGCTTACACTTGGGCCAGTGTTGGTAGCACTGGAAGGTACACCAGAAGTACTTGTAGAAAGGAATGATTGTGTGGATACTACACTTGAAGTTGTGCTCGGCACTGACGTTGGCGTTGTTGTTTCAATCACTGTGCTTACAGTTTGGCTACTGGTGGTTGCACTTGGAGTTACAGACGTACTTGTAAAAGGTGATAAAGTTGTCTCACTTAGACCAGTCGTCGCAGATGTAGTTCTTGTCGTTGTGCTGATACTAGGACCAGTGGTAGTAGCACTTAAAGTTACACCAGAAGGACTTGTAGAAGGCAATGCTTGTGTAGATGGTACAGTTGAAGTTGTCGTACTCTGCACTGATAATGGTGTTGTAGTTCCAGCTGTTGTAGTTCCAATTGTTGTACTTGGGCCAGTGTTGGTAGCACTGGGAGGTACACCAGAAGTACTTGTAGAAAGGAATGATTGTGTAGATGCTACACTTGAAGTTGTGCTCGGTACTAACGTTGGCGTTGTTGTTTCTGTTGCTGTGCTTACAGTTGGGCTACTGGTGCTTGCACTTGGAGATACAGACGTACTTGTGAAAGGTGATGAGCTTGCCGTACTGAGACCAGTCGTCGCAGATGTAGTTCCTGTCGTTGTGCTGATACTAGGGCCAGTGTTGGTAGCACTTGAAGTTACACCAGAAGTACTTGTAGAAAGGAATGATTGTGTGGGTGCTACACTTGAAGTTGTGCTCGGCACTGACGTTGGCGTTGTTGTTTCTGTCCCTGTGCTTACAGTCGGACTACTGGTGCTTGCACTTGGAGTTACAGACGTACTTGTAAAAGGTGATGAAGTTGTCGTACTAAGAGAAGGAGTCACAGATGTAGTTCCTGTCGTTGTGGTAATACTAGGGTCAGTGGTAGTGGCATTTGAAGTCACAGGAAAAGAACTTGTAGAAGGCAATGCTTGTGTAGATGGTACAGTTGAAGTTGTCGTACTCTGCACTGATGATAGTGTTGTAGTTTCAGCTGTTGTAGTTCCAGTTGTTGTACTTGGTGTCGTTGTGCTAATACTTGGGCCAGTGTTGGTAACACTGGGCGGTACACCAGAATTACTTGTAGAAAGGAATGATTGTGTAGATGCTACACTTGAGGTTGTGCTCGGCACAGACGTTGGCGTTGTTGTTTCTGTCCCTGTGCTTACAGTTGGGCTACTGGTGCTTGCACTTGGAGTTACAGACGTACTTGTGAAAGGTGATGAAGTTGTCGTACTCAGACCAGACGTTGCAGATGTAGTTCCTATCGTTGTGCTGATACTAGGACCAGTGGTAGTAGCACTTGAAGTTACACCAGCAGGACTTGTAGAAGGCAATGCTTGTGTAGATGGTACAGATGAAGTTGTTGTACTCTGCACTGATGATAGTGTTGTAGTTCCACTTGTTGTACTTGGTGTCGTTGTGCTCATACTTGGGCCAGTGTTGGTAGCACTGGGAGGTACACCAGAAGTACTTGTAGAAAGGAATGATTCTGTAGAGGCTACACTTGAAGTTGTGCTCGGCACTGACGTTAGCGTTGTTGTTTCTGTTGCTATGCTGACAGTTGGGCTACTGGTGCTTGCAGTGGAAAGTACAGCAGACGTACTTGTAAAAGATGATGAAGTTGTCCTACTTAGACCAGACGTTGCAGATGTAGTTCCTGCAGTTGTGCTGATACTAGGGTCAGTCGATGTCGCACTTGAAGTTACACCAGAAGGACTTGTAGAAGGCAATGCTTGTGTAGATGGTACAGTTGAAGTTGTCGTACTCTGCACTGATGATGGTGTTGTAGTTCCAGCTGTTGTAGTTCCAATTGTTGTACTTGGTGTCGTTGTGCTTACACTTGGGCCAGTGTTGGTAGCACTGGAAGGTACACCAGAAGTACTTGTAGAAAGGAATGATTGTGTGGATACTACACTTGAAGTTGTGCTCGGCACTGACGTTGGCGTTGTTGTTTCTATCCCTGTGCTTACAGTTGGGCTACTGGTGCTTGCACTTGGAGTGACAGACGTACTTGTAAAAGGTGATAAAGTTGTCGCACTTAGACCAGTCGTCGCAGATGTAATTTTTGTCGTTGTGCTGATACTAGGACCAGTGGTAGTAGCACTTGAAGTTACACCAGAAGGACTTGTAAAAGGCAATGCTTGTGTAGATGGTACAGTTGAAGTTGTCGTACTCTGCACCGATAATGGTGTTGTAGTTCCAGCTGTTGTAGTTCCAATTGTTGTACTTGGTGTCGTTGTGCTCATACTTGGGCCAGTGTTGGTAGCACTGGGAGGTACACCAGATGTACTTGTAGAAAGGAATGATTGTGTGGATGCTACACTTGAAGTTGTGCTCGGCACTGACGTTGGCGTTGCTGTTTCTGTCCCTGTGCTTACAGTTGGGCTACTGGTGCTTGCACTGGGCGTTACAGACGTACTTGTGAAAGGTGATAAAGTTGTCGCACTTAGACCAGTCGTCGCAGATGTAGTTCTTGTCGTTGTGCTGATACTAGGACCAGTGGTAGTAGCACTTAAAGTTACACCAGAAGGACTTGTAGAAGGCAATGCTTGTGTAGATGGTACAGTTGAAGTTGTCGTACTCTGCACTGATGATGGTGTTGTAGTTCCAGCTGTTGTAGTTCCAATTGTTGTACTTGGTGTCGTTGTGCTAATACTTGGGCCAGTGTTGGTAGCACTGGGAGGTACACCAGAAGTACTTGTAGAAAGGAATGATTCTGTAGATGCTACACTTGAAGTTGTGCTCGGCACTGACGATAGCGTTGTTGTTTCTGTTGCTATGCTGACAGTTGGGCTACTGGTGCTTGCAGTGGAAAGTACAGCAGACGTAGTTGTAAAAGATGATGAAGTTGTCCTACTTAGACCAGACGTTGCAGGTGTAGTTCCTGCAGTTGTGCTGATACTAGGGTCAGTCGATGTCGCACTTGAAGTTACACCAGAAGGACTTGTAGAAGGCAATGCTTGTGTAGATGGTACAGTTGAAGTTGTCGTACTCTGCACTGATGATGGTGTTGTAGTTCCAGCTGTTGTAGTTCCACTTGTTGCACTTGGTGTCGTTGTGCTAATACTTGGGCCAGTGTTGGTAACACTGGGAGGTACACCAGAGATACTTGTAGAAAGAAATGATTGTGTGGATGCTACACTTGAAGTTGTGCTCGGCACTGACGTTGGCGTTGCTGTTTCTGTCCCTGTGCTTACAGTTGGGCTACTGGTGCTTGCACTGGGCGTTACAGACGTACTTGTGAAAGGTGATAAAGTTGTCGCACTTAGACCAGTCGTCGCAGATGTAGTTCTTGTCGTTGTGCTGATACTAGGACCAGTGGTAGTAGCACTTAAAGTTACACCAGAAGGACTTGTAGAAGGCAATGCTTGTGTAGATGGTACAGTTGAAGTTGTCGTACTCTGCACTGATGATGGTGTTGTAGTTCCAGCTGTTGTAGTTCCAATTGTTGTACTTGGTGTCGTTGTGCTAATACTTGGGCCAGTGTTGGTAGCACTGGGAGGTACACCAGAAGTACTTGTAGAAAGGAATGATTCTGTAGATGCTACACTTGAAGTTGTGCTCGGCACTGACGATAGCGTTGTTGTTTCTGTTGCTATGCGGACAGTTGGGCTACTGGTGCTTGCAGTGGAAAGTACAGCAGACGCACTTGTAAAAGATGATGAAGTTGTCCTACTTAGACCAGACGTTGCAGATGTAGTTCCTGCAGTTGTGCTGATACTAGGGTCAGTCGATGTCGCACTTGAAGTTACACCAGAAGGACTTGTAGAAGGCAATGCTTGTGTAGATGGTACAGTTGAAGTTGTCGTACTCTGCACTGATGATGGTGTTGTAGTTCCAGCTGTTGTAGTTCCAACTGTTGTACTTGGTGTCGCTGTGCTTACACTTGGGCCAGTATTGGTAGCACTGGAAGGTACACCAGAAGGACCTGTAGAAAGGAATGATTGTGTGGATACTACACTTGAAGTTGTGCTCGGCACTGACGTTGGCGTTTTTGTTTCTATCCCTGTGCTTACAGTTGGGCTACTGGTGCTTGCACTTGGAGTTACAGACGTACTTGTAAAAGGTGATAAAGTTGTCGCACTTAGACCAGTCGTCGCAGATGTAGTTCCTGTCGTTGTGCTGATACTAGGATCAGTGGTAGTAGTACTTAAAGTTACACCAGAAGGACTTGTAGAAGGCAATGCTTGTGTAGATGGTACAGTTGAAGTTGTCGTAGTCTGCACTGATGATGGTGTTGTAGTTCCAGCTGTTGTAGTTCCAATTGTTGTACTTGGTGTCGTTGTGCTTACACTTGGGCCAGTGTTGGTAGCACTGGAAGGTACACCAGAAGTACTTGTAGAAAGGAATGATTGTGTGGATACTACACTTGAAATTGTGCTCGGCACTGACGTTGGCGTTGTTGTTTCTATCCCTGTGCTTACAGTTGGGCTACTGGTGCTTGCACTTGGAGTTACAGACGTACTTGTAAAAGGTGATAAAGTTGTCGCACTTAGACCAGTCGTCGCAGATGTAGTTCCTGTCGTTGTGGTGATACTAGGACCAGTGGTAGTAGTACTTAAAGTTACACCAGAAGGACTTGTAGAAGGCAATGCTTGTGTAGATGGTACAGTTGAAGTTGTCGTACTCTGCACTGACAATGGTGTTGTAGTTCCAGCTGTTGTAGTTCCAATTGTTGTACTTGGGCCAGTGTTGGTAGCACTGGGAGGTACACCAGAAGTACTTGTAGAAAGGAATGATTGTGTAGATTCTACACTTGAAGTTGTGCTCGGTACTAACGTTGGCGTTGTTGTTTCTGTTGCTGTGCTTACAGTTCGGCTACTGGTGCTTGCACTTGGAGATACAGACGTACTTGTGAAAGGTGATGAGCTTGCCGTACTGAGACCAGTCGTAGCAGATGCAGTTCCTGTCGTTGTGCTGATACTAGGGCCAGTGTTGGTAGCACTTGAAGTTACACCTGAAGTACTTGTAGAAAGGAATGATTGTGTGGGTGCTACACTTGATGTTGTGCTCGGCACTGACGTTGGCGTTGTTGTTTCTGTCCCTGTGCTTACAGTCGGGCTACTGGTGCTTGCACTTGGAGTTACAGACGTACTTGTGAAAGGTGATGAAGTTGTCGTACTAAGAGAAGGAGTCACAGATGTAGTTCCTGTCGTTGTGGTAATACTAGGGTCAGTGGTAGTGGCACTTGAAGTCACAGGAAAGGTACTTGTAGAAAGCAATGCTTGGGTAGATGGTACAGTTGAAGTTGTTGTACTCTGCACTGATGATGGTGTTGTAGTTTCAGCTGTTGTAGTTCGAATTGTTGTACTTGGTGTCGTTGTGCTAATACTTGGGCCAGTGTTGGTAGCACTGGGAGGTACACCAGAAGTACTTGTAGAAAGGAATGATTCTGTAGATGCTACACTTGAAGTTGTGCTCGGCACTGACGTTAGCGTTGTTGTTTCTGTCCCTGTGCTTACAGTCGGACTACTGGTGCTTGCAGTGGAAAGTACAGCAGACGTACTTGTAAAAGATGATGAAATTGTCCTACTTAGACCAGACGTTGCAGATGTAGTTCCTGCAGTTGTGCTGATACTAGGGTCAGTCGATGTCGCACTTGAAGTTACACCAGAAGGACTTGTAGAAGGCAATGCTTGTGTAGATGGTACAGTTGAAGTTGTCGTACTCTGCACTGATGATGGTGTTGTAGTTCCAGCTGTTGTAGTTCCAATTGTTGCACTTGGTGTCGTTGTGCTAATACTTGGGCCAGTGTTGGTAACACTGGGAGGTACACCAGAAGTACTTGTAGAAAGAAATGATTGTGTGGATGCTACACTTGAAGTTGTGCTCGGCACTGACGTTGGCGTTGTTGTTTCTGTCCCTGTGCTTACAGTTGGGCTACCGGTGCTTGCACTGGGAGTTACAGACGTACTTGTGAAAGGTGATAGAGTTGTCGCACTTAGACCAGTCGTCGCAGATGTAGTTCCTGTCGTTGTGCTGATACTAGGACCAGTGGTAGTAGTACTTAAAGTTACACCAGAAGGACTTGTAGAAGGCAATGCTTGTGTAGATGGTACAGTTGAAGTTGTCGTACTCTGCACTGATGATGGTGTTGTAGTTCCAGCTGTTGTAGTTCCAATTGTTGTACTTGGTGTCGTTGTGCTAATACTTGGGCCAGTGTTGGTAGCACTGGGAGGTACACCAGAAGTACTTGTAGAAAGGAATGATTCTGTAGATGCTACACTTGAAGTTGTGCTCGGCACAGACGTTGGCGTTGTTGTTTCTGTCCCTGTGCTTACAGTCGGACTACTGGTGCTTGCAATGGAAATTACAGCAGACGTACTTGTAAAAGGTGATAAAGTTGTCGCACTTAGACCAGACGTTGCAGATGTAGTTCCTGCAGTTGTGCTGATACTAGGGTCAGTCGATGTCGCACGTGAAGTTACAACAGAAGGACTTGTAGACGGCAATGCTTGTGTAGATGGTACAGTTGAAGTTGTCGTACTCTGCACTGATAATGGTGTTGTAGTTCCAGCTGTTGTAGTTCCAATTGTTGTACTTGGACCAGTGTTGGTAGCACTGGGAGGTACACCAGAAGTACTTGTAGAAAGGAATGATTGTGTAGATGCTACACTTGAAGTTGTGCTCGGTACTAACGTTGGCGTTGTTGTTTCTGTTGCTGTGCTTACAGTTGGGCTACTGGTGCTTGCACTTGGAGATACAGACGTACTTGTGAAAGGTGATGAGCTTGCCGTACTGAGACCAGTCGTCGCAGATGTAGTTCCTGTCGTTGTGCTGATACTAGGGCCAGTGTTGGTAGCACTTGAAGTTACACCAGAAGTACTTGTAGAAAGGAATGATTGTGTGGGTGCTACACTTGAAGTTGTGCTCGGCACTGACGTTGGCGTTGTTGTTTCTGTCCCTGTGCTTACAGTCGGACTACTGGTGCTTGCACTTGGAGTTACAGACGTACTTGTGAAAGGTGATGAAGTTGTCGTACTAAGAGAAGGAGTCACAGATGTAGTTCCTGTCGTTGTGGTAATACTAGGGTCAGTGGTAGTGGCATTTGAAGTCACAGGAAAAGTACTTGTAGAAGGCAATGCCTGTGTAGATGGTACAGTTGAAGTTGTCGTACTCTGCACTGATGATAGTGTTGTAGTTTCAGCTGTTGTAGTTCCAGTTGTTGTACTTGGTGTCGTTGTGCTCATACTTGGGCCAGTGTTGGTAACACTGGGCGGTACACCAGAAGTACTTGTAGAAAGGAATGATTGTGTAGATGCTACACTTGAGGTTGTGCTCGGCACAGACGTTGGCGTTGTTGTTTCTGTCCCTGTGCTTACAGTTGGGCTACTGGTGCTTGCACTTGGAGTTACAGACGTACTTGTGAAAGGTGATGAAGTTGTCGTACTCAGACCAGACGTTGCAGATGTAGTTCCTATCGTTGTGCTGATACTAGGACCAGTGGTAGTAGCACTTGAAGTTACACCAGCAGGACTTGTAGAAGGCAATGCTTGTGTAGATGGTACAGATGAAGTTGTTGTACTCTGCACTGATGATAGTGTTGTAGTTCCACTTGTTGTACTTGGTGTCGTTGTGCTAATACTTGGGCCAGTGTTGGTAGCACTGGGAGGTACACCAGAAGTACTTGTAGAAAGGAATGATTCTGTAGAGGCTACACTTGAAGTTGTGCTCGGCACTGACGTTAGCGTTGTTGTTTCTGTTGCTATGCTGACAGTTGGGCTACTGGTGCTTGCAGTGGAAAGTACAGCAGACGTACTTGTAAAAGATGATGAAGTTGTCCTACTTAGACCAGACGTTGCAGATGTAGTTCCTGCAGTTGTGCTGATACTAGGGTCAGTCGATGTCGCACTTGAAGTTACACCAGAAGGACTTGTAGAAGGCAATGCTTGTGTAGATGGTACAGTTGAAGTTGTCGTACTCTGCACTGATGATGGTGTTGTAGTTCCAGCTGTTGTAGTTCCAATTGTTGTACTTGGTGTCGTTGTGCTTACACTTGGGCCAGTGTTGGTAGCACTGGAAGGTACACCAGAAGTACTTGTAGAAAGGAATGATTGTGTGGATACTACACTTGAAGTTGTGCTCGGCACTGACGTTGGCGTTGTTGTTTCTATCCCTGTGCTTACAGTTGGGCTACTGGTGCTTGCACTTGGAGTGACAGACGTACTTGTAAAAGGTGATAAAGTTGTCGCACTTAGACCAGTCGTCGCAGATGTAATTTTTGTCGTTGTGCTGATACTAGGACCAGTGGTAGTAGCACTTGAAGTTACACCAGAAGGACTTGTAAAAGGCAATGCTTGTGTAGATGGTACAGTTGAAGTTGTCGTACTCTGCACCGATGATGGTGTTGTAGTTCCAGCTGTTGTAGTTCCAATTGTTGTACTTGGTGTCGTTGTGCTAATACTTGGGCCAGTGTTGGTAGCACTGGGAGGTACACCAGAAGTACTTGTAGAAAGGAATGATTCTGTAGATTCTACACTTGAAGTTGTGCTCGGCACTGACGTTAGCGTTGTTGTTTCTGTTGCTATGCTGACAGTTGGGCTACTGGTGTTTGCAGTGGAAAGTACAGCAGACGTAGTTGTAAAAGATGATGAAGTTGTCCTACTTAGACCAGACGTTGCAGATGTAGTTCCTGCAGTTGTGCTGATACTAGAGTCAGTCGATGTCGCACTTGAAGTTACACCAGAAGGACTTGTAGAAGGCAATGCTTGTGTAGATGGTACAGTTGAAGTTGTCGTACTCTGCACTGATGATGGTGTTGTAGTTCCAGCTGTTGTAGTTCCACTTGTTGCACTTGGTGTCGTTGTGCTAATACTTGGGCCAGTGTTGGTAACACTGGGAGGTACACCAGAGATACTTGTAGAAAGAAATGATTGTGTGGATGCTACACTTGAAGTTGTGCTCGGCACTGACGTTGGCGTTGCTGTTTCTGTCCCTGTGCTTACAGTTGGGCTACTGGTGCTTGCACTGGGCGTTACAGACGTACTTGTGAAAGGTGATAAAGTTGTCGCACTTAGACCAGTCGTCGCAGATGTAGTTCTTGTCGTTGTGCTGATACTAGGACCAGTGGTAGTAGCACTTAAAGTTACACCAGAAGGACTTGTAGAAGGCAATGCTTGTGTAGATGGTACAGTTGAAGTTGTCGTACTCTGCACTGATGATGGTGTTGTAGTTCCAGCTGTTGTAGTTCCAATTGTTGTACTTGGTGTCGTTGTGCTAATACTTGGGCCAGTGTTGGTAGCACTGGGAGGTACACCAGAAGTACTTGTAGAAAGGAATGATTCTGTAGATGCTACACTTGAAGTTGTGCTCGGCACTGACGATAGCGTTGTTGTTTCTGTTGCTATGCGGACAGTTGGGCTACTGGTGCTTGCAGTGGAAAGTACAGCAGACGCACTTGTAAAAGATGATGAAGTTGTCCTACTTAGACCAGACGTTGCAGATGTAGTTCCTGCAGTTGTGCTGATACTAGGGTCAGTCGATGTCGCACTTGAAGTTACACCAGAAGGACTTGTAGAAGGCAATGCTTGTGTAGATGGTACAGTTGAAGTTGTCGTACTCTGCACTGATGATGGTGTTGTAGTTCCAGCTGTTGTAGTTCCAATTGTTGTACTTGGTGTCGCTGTGCTTACACTTGGGCCAGTGTTGGTAGCACTGGAAGGTACACCAGAAGTACCTGTAGAAAGGAATGATTGTGTGGATACTACACTTGAAGTTGTGCTCGGCACTGACGTTGGCGTTTTTGTTTCTATCCCTGTGCTTACAGTTGGGCTACTGGTGCTTGCACTTGGAGTTACAGACGTACTTGTAAAAGGTGATAAAGTTGTCGCACTTAGACCAGTCGTCGCAGATGTAGTTCCTGTCGTTGTGCTGATACTAGGCCCAGTGGTAGTAGTACTTAAAGTTACACCAGAAGGACTTGTAGAAGGCAATGCTTGTGTAGATGGTACAGTTGAAGTTGTCGTACTCTGCACTGATGATGGTGTTGTAGTTCCAGCTGTTGTAGTTCCAATTGTTGTACTTGGTGTCGTTGTGCTTACACTTGGGCCAGTGTTGGTAGCACTGGAAGGTACACCAGAAGTACTTGTAGAAAGGAATGATTGTGTGGATACTACACTTGAAATTGTGCTCGGCACTGACGTTGGCGTTGTTGTTTCTATCCCTGTGCTTACAGTTGGGCTACTGGTGCTAGCACTTGGAGTTACAGACGTACTTGTAAAAGGTGATAAAGTGGTCGCACTTAGACCAGTCGTCGCAGATGTAGTTCCTGTCGTTGTGGTGATACTAGGACCAGTGGTAGTAGTACTTAAAGTTACACCAGAAGGACTTGTAGAAGGCAATGCTTGTGTAGATGGTACAGTTGAAGTTGTCGTACTCTGCACTGACAATGGTGTTGTAG
The DNA here is from genome assembly GCF_032854445.1 of Liolophura sinensis. Taxonomy (NCBI): domain Eukaryota; kingdom Metazoa; phylum Mollusca; class Polyplacophora; order Chitonida; family Chitonidae; genus Liolophura; species Liolophura sinensis. The sequence continues at coordinate 82,256,805 of NC_088295.1, forward strand.
TTCCAGCTGTTGTAGTTCCAATTGTTGTACTTGGGCCAGTGTTGGTAGCACTGGGAGGTACACCAGAAGTACTTGTAGAAAGGAATGATTGTGTAGATGCTACACTTGAAGTTGTGCTCGGTACTAACGTTGGCGTTGTTGTTTCTGTTGCTGTGCTTACAGTTGGGCTACTGGTGCTTGCACTTGGAGATACAGACGTACTTGTGAAAGGTGATGAGCTTGCCGTACTGAGACCAGTCGTAGCAGATGCAGTTCCTGTCGTTGTGCTGATACTAGGGCCAGTGTTGGTAGCACTTGAAGTTACACCAGAAGTACTTGTAGAAAGGAATGATTGTGTGGGTGCTACACTTGATGTTGTGCTCGGCACTGACGTTGGCGTTGTTGTTTCTGTCCCTGTGCTTACAGTCGGGCTACTGGTGCTTGCACTTGGAGTTACAGACGTACTTGTGAAAGGTGATGAAGTTGTCGTACTAAGAGAAGGAGTCACAGATGTAGTTCCTGTCGTTGTGGTAATACTAGGGTCAGTGGTAGTGGCACTTGAAGTCACAGGAAAGGTACTTGTAGAAAGCAATGCTTGGGTAGATGGTACAGTTGAAGTTGTTGTACTCTGCACTGATGATGGTGTTGTAGTTTCAGCTGTTGTAGTTACATTTGTTGTACTTGGTGTCGTTGTTCTACCACTTGGGCCAGTGTTGGTAACACTGGGAGGTACACCAGAAGAGCTTGTAGATAGGAATGATTGAGTAGGTGCTACACTTGAAGTTGTGCTCGGCACTGACGTTCGCGTTGTTGTTTCTGTTGCTGTGCTTACAGTTGGTCTACTGGTGGTTGCACTTGTAGTTACAGACGTACTTGTAAAAGATGATGAAGTTGTCCTACTTAGACCAGACGTTGCAGATGTAGTTCCTGCAGTTGTGCTGATATTAGGGTCAGTCGATGTCGCACTTGAAGTTACACCAGAAGAACTTGTAGAAGGCAATGCTTGTGTAGATGGTACAGTTGAAGTTGTCGTACTCTGCACTGATGATGGTGTTGTAGTTCCAGCTGTTGTAGTTCCAATTGTTGTACTTGGTGTCGTTGTGCTTACACTTGGGCCAGTGTTGGTAGCACTGGAAGGTACACCAGAAGTACTTGTAGAAAGGAATGATTGTGTGGATACTACACTTGAAGTTGTGCTCGGCACTGACGTTGGCGTTGTTGTTTCTATCCCTGTGCTTACAGTTGGGCTACTGGTGCTTGCACTTGGAGTTACAGACGTACTTGTAAAAGGTGATAAAGTTGTCGCACTTAGACCAGTCGTCGCAGATGTAGTTCTTGTCGTTGTGCTGATACTAGGACCAGTGGTAGTAGCACTTAAAGTTACACCAGAAGGACTTGTAGAAGGCAATGCTTGTGTAGATGGTACAGTTAAAGTTGTCGTACTCTGCACTGATGATGGTGTTGTAGTTCCAGCTGTTGTACTTCCAATTGTTGTACTTGGTGTCGTTGTGCTAATACTTGGGCCAGTGTTGGTAGCACTGGAAGGTACACCAGAAGTACTTGTAGAAAGGAATGATTCTGTAGATGGTACACTTGAAGTTGTGCTCGGCACTGACGTTAGCGTTGTTGTTTCTGTTGCTATGCTGACAGTTGGGCTACTGGTGCTTGCAGTGGAAAGTACAGCAGACGCACTTGTAAAAGATGATGAAGTTGTCCTACTTAGACCAGACGTTGCAGATGTAGTTCCTGCAGTTGTGCTGATACTAGGGTCAGTCGATGTCGCACTTGAAGTTACACCAGAAGGACTTGTAGAAGGCAATGCTTGTGTAGATGGTACAGTTGAAGTTGTCGTACTCTGCACTGATGATGGTGTTGTAGTTCCAGCTGTTGTAGTTCCAATTCTTGTACTTGGTGTCGCTGTGCTTACACTTGGGCCAGTGTTGGTAGCACTGGAAGGTACACCAGAAGTAATTGTAGAAAGGAATGATTGTGTGGATACTACACTTGAAGTTGTGCTCGGCACTGACGTTGGCGTTGTTGTTTCTATCCCTGTGCTTACAGTTGGGCTACTGGTGCTTGCACTTGGAGTTACAGACGTACTTGTAAAAGATGATAAAGTTGTCGCACTTAGACCAGTCGTCGCAGATGTAGTTCCTGTCGTTGTGCTGATACTAGGACCAGTGGTAGTAGTACTTAAAGTTACACCAGAAGGACTTGTAGAAGGCAATGCTTGTGTAGATGGTACAGTTGAAGTTGTCGTACTCTGCACTGATGATGGTGTTGTAGTTCCAGCTGTTGTAGTTCCAATTGTTGTACTTGGTGTCGTTGTGCTTACACTTGGGCCAGTGTTGGTAGCACTGGAAGGTACACCAGAAGTACTTGTAGAAAGGAATGATTGTGTGGATACTACACTTGAAATTGTGCTCGGCACTGACGTTGGCGTTGTTGTTTCTATCCCTGTGCTTACAGTTGGGCTACTGGTGCTTGCACTTGGAGTTACAGACGTACTTGTAAAAGGTGATAAAGTTGTCGCACTTAGACCAGTCGTCGCAGATGTAGTTCCTGTCGTTTTGGTGATACTAGGACCAGTGGTAGTAGTACTTAAAGTTACACCAGAAGGACTTGTAGAAGGCAATGCTTGTGTAGATGGTACAGTTGAAGTTGTCGTACTCTGCACTGATGATGGTGTTGTAGTTCCAGCTGTTGTAGTTCCAATTGTTGTACTTGGTGTCGTTGTGCTTACACTTGGGCCAGTGTTGGTAGCACTGGAAGGTACACCAGAAGTACTTGTAGAAAGGAATGATTGTGTGGATACTACACTTGAAGTTGTGCTCGGCACTGACGTTGGCGTTGTTGTTTCTATCCCTGTTCTTTCAGTTGGGCTACTGGTGCTTGCACTTGGAGTTACAGACGTACTTGTAAAAGGTGATAAAGTTGTCGCACTTAGACCAGTCGTCGCAGATGTAGTTCTTGTCGTTGTGCTGATACTAGGACCAGTGGTAGTAGCACTTGAAGTTACACCAGAAGGACTTGTAAAAGGCAATGCTTGTGTAGATGGTACAGTTGAAGTTGTCGTACTCTGCACCGATGATGGTGTTGTAGTTCCAGCTGTTGTAGTTCGAATTGTTGTACTTGGTGTCGTTGTGCTAATACTTTGGCCAGTGTTGGTAGCACTGGGAGGTACAACAGAAGTACTTGTAGAAAGGAATGATTCTGTAGATTCTACACTTGAAGTTGTGCTCGGCACTGACGTTGGCGTTGTTGTTTCTGTTGCTATGCTGACAGTTGGGCTACTGGTGCTTGCGGTGGAAAGTACAGTAGACGTAGTTGTAAAAGATGATGAAGTTGTCCTACTTAGACCAGTCGTCGCAGATGTAGTTCCTGCAGTTGTGCTGATACTAGGGTCAGTCGATGTCGCACTTGAAGTTACACCAGAAGGACTTGTAGAAGGCAATGCTTGTGTAGATGGTACAGTTGAAGTTGTCGTACTCTGCACTGATGATGGTGTTGTAGTTCCAGCTGTTGTAGTTCCACTTGTTGCACTTGGTGTCGTTGTGCTAATACTTGGGCCAGTGTTGGTAACACTGGGAGGTACACCAGAGATACTTGTAGAAAGAAATGATTGTGTGGATGCTACACTTGAAGTTGTGCTCGGCACTGACGTTGGCGTTGTTGTTTCTGTCCCTGTGCTTACAGTTGGGCTACCGGTGCTTGCACTTGGAGTTACAGACGTACTTGTGAAAGGTGATAGAGTTGTCGCACTTAGACCAGTCGTCGCAGATGTAGTTCCTGTCGTTGTGCTGATACTAGGACCAGTGGTAGTAGTACTTAAAGTTACACCTGAAGGACTTGTAGAAGGCAATGCTTGTGTAGATGGTACAGTTGAAGTTGTCGTACTCTGCACTGATGATGGTGTTGTAGTTCCAGCTGTTGTAGTTCCACTTGTTGTACTTGGTGTCGTTGTGCTAATACTTGGGTCAGTGTTGGTAGCACTGGGAGGTACACCAGAAGTACTTGTAGAAAGGAATGATTCTGTAGATTCTACACTTGAAGTTGTGCTCGGCACTGACGTTGGCGTTGTTGTTTCTGTCCCTGTGCTTACAGTCGGACTACTGGTGCTTGCAGTGGAAATTATAGCAGACGTACTTGTAAAAGATGATGAAGTTGTCCTACTTAGACCAGACGTTGCAGATGTAGTTCCTGCAGTTGTGCTGATACTAGGGTCAGTCGATGTCGCACTTGAAGTTACACCAGAAGGACTTGTAGAAGGCAATGCTTGTGTAGATGGTACAGTTGAAGTTGTCGTACTCTGCACTGATGATGGGGTTGTAGTTCCAGCTGTTGTAGTTCCACTTGTTGTACTTGGTGTCGCTGTGCTTACACTTGGGCGAGTGTTGGAAGCACTTGAAGGTACACCAGAAGTACTTGTAGAAAGGAATGATTGTGTAGATGCTACACTTGAAGTTGTGCTCGGCACTGACGTTAGCGTTGTTGTTTCTGTCCCTGTGCTTACAGTTGGGCTACTGGTGCTTGCACTGGGAGTTACAGACGTACTTGTGAAAGGTGATAAAGTTGTCGCACTTAGACCAGTCGTCGCAGGTGTAGTTCTTGGCGTTGTGCTGATACTAGGACCAGTGGTAGTAGCACTTAAAGTTACACCAGAAGGACTTGTAGAAGGCAATGCTTGTGTAGATGGTACAGTTAAAGTTGTCGTACTCTGCACTGATGATGGTGTTGTAGTTCCAGCTGTTGTACTTCCAATTGTTGTACTTGGTGTTGTTGTGCTAATACTTGGGCCAGTGTTGGTAGCACTGGGAGGTACACCAGAAGTACTTGTAGAAAGGAATGATTCTGTAGATTCTACACTTGAAGTTGTGCTCGGCACTGACGTTAGCGTTGTTGTTTCTGTTGCTATGCTGACAGTTGGGCTACTGGTGCTTGCAGTGGAAAGTACAGCAGACGTACTTGTAAAAGATGATGAAGTTGTCCTACTTAGACCAGACGTTGCAGATGTATTTCCTGCAGTTGTGCTGATACTAGGGTCAGTCGATGTCGCACTTGAAGTCACACCAGAAGGACTTGTAGAAGGCAATGCTTGTGTAGATGGTACAGTTGAAGTTGTCGTACTCTGCACTGATGATGGTGTTGTAGTTCCAGCTGTTGTAGTTCCAATTGTTGTACTTGGTGTCGCTGTGCTTACACTTGGGCCAGTGTTGGTAGCACTGGGAGGTACACCAGAAGTACTTGTAGAAAGGAATGATTGTGTGGATACTAGACTTGAAGTTGTGCTCGGCACTGACGTTGGCGTTGTTGTTTCTATCCCTGTGCTTACAGTTGGGCTACTGGTGCTTGCACTTGGAGTTACAGACGTACTTGTAAAAGATGATAAAGTTGTCGCACTTAGACCAGTCGTCGCAGATGTAGTTCCTGTCGTTGTGCTGATACTAGGACCAGTGGTAATAGTACTTAAAGTTACACCAGAAGGACTTGTAGAAGGCAATGCTTGTGTAGATGGTACAGTTGAAGTTGTCGTACTCTGCACTGATGATGGTGTTGTAGTTCCAGCTGTTGTAGTTCCAATTGTTGTACTTGGTGTCGTTGTGGTTACACTTGGGCCAGTGTTGGTAGCACTGGAAGGTACACCAGAAGTACTTGTAGAAAGGAATGATTGTGTGGATACTACACTTGAAATTGTGCTCGGCACTGACGTTGGCGTTGTTGTTTCTATCCCTGTGCTTACAGTTGGGCTACTGGTGCTTGCACTTGGAGTTACAGACGTACTTGTAAAAGGTGACAAAGTTGTCGCACTTAGACCAGTCGTCGCAGATGTAGTTCCTGTCGTTGTGGTAATACTAGGGTCAGTGGTAGTGGCACTTGAAGTCACAGGAAAAGTATTTGTAGAAAGCAATGCTTGTGTAGATGGTACAGTTGAAGTTGTCGTACTCTGCACTGATGATGGTGTTGTAGTTCCAGCTGTTGTAGTTCCAATTGTTGTACTTGGTGTCGTTGTGCTTACACTTGGGCCAGTGTTGGTAGCACTGGAAGGTACACCAGAAGTACTTGTAGAAAGGAATGATTGTGTGGATACTACACTTGAAGTTGTGCTCGGCACTGACGTTGGCGTTGTTGTTTCTATCCCTGTTCTTTCAGTTGGGCTACTGGTGCTTGCACTTGGAGTTACAGACGTACTTGTAAAAGGTGATAAAGTTGTCGCACTTAGACCAGTCGTCGCAGATGTAGTTCTTGTCGTTGTGCTGATACTAGGACCAGTGGTAGTAGCACTTGAAGTTACACCAGAAGGACTTGTAAAAGGCAATGCTTGTGTAGATGGTACAGTTGAAGTTGTCGTACTCTGCACCGATGATGGTGTTGTAGTTCCAGCTGTTGTAGTTCGAATTGTTGTACTTGGTGTCGTTGTGCTAATACTTTGGCCAGTGTTGGTAGCACTGGGAGGTACACCAGAAGTACTTGTAGAAAGGAATGATTCTGTAGATTCTACACTTGAAGTTGTGCTCGGCACTGACGTTAGCGTTGTTGTTTCTGTTGCTATGCTGACAGTTGGGCTACTGGTGCTTGCGGTGGAAAGTACAGTAGACGTAGTTGTAAAAGATGATGAAGTTGTCCTACTTAGACCAGACGTTGCAGATGTAGTTCCTGCAGTTGTGCTGATACTAGGGTCAGTCGATGTCGCACTTGAAGTTACACCAGAAGGACTTGTAGAAGGCAATGCTTGTGTAGATGGTACAGTTGAAGTTGTCGTACTCTGCACTGATGATGGTGTTGTAGTTCCAGCTGTTGTAGTTCCAATTGTTGTACTTGGTGTCGCTGTGCTTACACTTGGGCCAGTGTTGGTAGCACTGGGAGGTACACCAGAAGTACTTGTAGAAAGGAATGATTGTGTGGATACTAGACTTGAAGTTGTGCTCGGCACTGACGTTGGCGTTGTTGTTTCTATCCCTGTGCTTACAGTTGGGCTACTGGTGCTTGCACTTGGAGTTACAGACGTACTTGTAAAAGATGATAAAGTTGTCGCACTTAGACCAGTCGTCGCAGATGTAGTTCCTGTCGTTGTGCTGATACTAGGACCAGTGGTAGTAGTACTTAAAGTTACACCAGAAGGACTTGTAGAAGGCAATGCTTGTGTAGATGGTACAGTTGAAGTTGTCGTACTCTGCACTGATGATGGTGTTGTAGTTCCAGCTGTTGTAGTTCCAATTGTTGTACTTGGTGTCGTTGTGGTTACACTTGGGCCAGTGTTGGTAGCACTGGAAGGTACACCAGAAGTACTTGTAGAAAGGAATGATTGTGTGGATACTACACTTGAAATTGTGCTCGGCACTGACGTTGGCGTTGTTGTTTCTATCCCTGTGCTTACAGTTGGGCTACTGGTGCTTGCACTTGGAGTTACAGACGTACTTGTAAAAGGTGACAAAGTTGTCGCACTTAGACCAGTCGTCGCAGATGTAGTTCCTGTCGTTGTGGTAATACTAGGGTCAGTGGTAGTGGCACTTGAAGTCACAGGAAAAGTATTTGTAGAAAGCAATGCTTGTGTAGATGGTACAGTTGAAGTTGTCGTACTCTGCACTGATGATGGTGTTGTAGTTCCAGCTGTTGTAGTTCCAATTGTTGTACTTGGTGTCGTTGTGCTTACACTTGGGCCAGTGTTGGTAGCACTGGAAGGTACACCAGAAGTACTTGTAGAAAGGAATGATTGTGTGGATACTACACTTGAAGTTGTGCTCGGCACTGACGTTGGCGTTGTTGTTTCTATCCCTGTTCTTTCAGTTGGGCTACTGGTGCTTGCACTTGGAGTTACAGACGTACTTGTAAAAGGTGATAAAGTTGTCGCACTTAGACCAGTCGTCGCAGATGTAGTTCTTGTCGTTGTGCTGATACTAGGACCAGTGGTAGTAGCACTTGAAGTTACACCAGAAGGACTTGTAAAAGGCAATGCTTGTGTAGATGGTACAGTTGAAGTTGTCGTACTCTGCACCGATGATGGTGTTGTAGTTCCAGCTGTTGTAGTTCGAATTGTTGTACTTGGTGTCGTTGTGCTAATACTTTGGCCAGTGTTGGTAGCACTGGGAGGTACACCAGAAGTACTTGTAGAAAGGAATGATTCTGTAGATTCTACACTTGAAGTTGTGCTCGGCACTGACGTTAGCGTTGTTGTTTCTGTTGCTATGCTGACAGTTGGGCTACTGGTGCTTGCGGTGGAAAGTACAGTAGACGTAGTTGTAAAAGATGATGAAGTTGTCCTACTTAGACCAGTCGTCGCAGATGTAGTTCCTGCAGTTGTGCTGATACTAGGGTCAGTCGATGTCGCACTTGAAGTTACACCAGAAGGACTTGTAGAAGGCAATGCTTGTGTAGATGGTACAGTTGAAGTTGTCGTACTCTGCACTGATGATGGTGTTGTAGTTCCAGCTGTTGTAGTTCCACTTGTTGCACTTGGTGTCGTTGTGCTAATACTTGGGCCAGTGTTGGTAACACTGGGAGGTACACCAGAGATACTTGTAGAAAGAAATGATTGTGTGGATGCTACACTTGAAGTTGTGCTCGGCACTGACGTTGGCGTTGTTGTTTCTGTCCCTGTGCTTACAGTTGGGCTACCGGTGCTTGCACTTGGAGTTACAGACGTACTTGTGAAAGGTGATAGAGTTGTCGCACTTAGACCAGTCGTCGCAGATGTAGTTCCTGTCGTTGTACTGATACTAGGACCAGTGGTAGTAGTACTTAAAGTTACACCTGAAGGACTTGTAGAAGGCAATGCTTGTGTAGATGGTACAGTTGAAGTTGTCGTACTCTGCACTGATGATGGTGTTGTAGTTCCAGCTGTTGTAGTTCCACTTGTTGTACTTGGTGTCGTTGTGCTAATACTTGGGTCAGTGTTGGTAGCACTGGGAGGTACACCAGAAGTACTTGTAGAAAGGAATGATTCTGTAGATTCTACACTTGAAGTTGTGCTCGGCACTGACGTTGGCGTTGTTGTTTCTGTCCCTGTGCTTACAGTCGGACTACTGGTGCTTGCAGTGGAAATTTATAGCAGACGTACTTGTAAAAGATGATGAAGTTGTCCTACTTAGACCAGACGTTGCAGATGTAGTTCCTGCAGTTGTGCTGATACTAGGGTCAGTCGATGTCGCACTTGAAGTTACACCAGAAGGACTTGTAGAAGGCAATGCTTGTGTAGATGGTACAGTTGAAGTTGTCGTACTCTGCACTGATGATGGGGTTGTAGTTCCAGCTGTTGTAGTTCCACTTGTTGTACTTGGTGTCGCTGTGCTTACACTTGGGCGAGTGTTGGAAGCACTTGAAGGTACACCAGAAGTACTTGTAGAAAGGAATGATTGTGTAGATGCTACACTTGAAGTTGTGCTCGGCACTGACGTTAGCGTTGTTGTTTCTGTCCCTGTGCTTACAGTTGGGCTACTGGTGCTTGCACTGGGAGTTACAGACGTACTTGTGAAAGGTGATAAAGTTGTCGCACTTAGACCAGTCGTCGCAGGTGTAGTTCTTGTCGTTGTGCTGATACTAGGACCAGTGGTAGTAGCACTTAAAGTTACACCAGAAGGACTTGTAGAAGGCAATGCTTGTGTAGATGGTACAGTTAAAGTTGTCGTACTCTGCACTGATGATGGTGTTTGTAGTTCAGCTGTTGTACTTCCAATTGTTGTACTTGGTGTTGTTGTGCTAATACTTGGGCAGTGTTGGTAGCACTGGGAGGTACACCAGAAGTACTTGTAGAAAGGAATGATTCTGTAGATTCTACACTTGAAGTTGTGCTCGGCACTGACGTTAGCGTTGTTGTTTTCTGTTGCTATGCTGACAGTTGGGCTACTGGTGCTTGCAGTGAAAGTACAGCAGACGTACTTGTAAAAGATGATGAAGTTGTCCTACTTAGACCAGACGTTGCAGATGTATTTCCTGCAGTTGTGCTGATACTAGGGTCAGTCGATGTCGCACTTGAAGTTACACCAGAAGGACTTGTAGAAGGCAATGCTTGTGTAGATGGTACAGTTGAAGTTGTCGTACTCTGCACTGATGATGGTGTTGTAGTTCCAGCTGTTGTAGTTCCAATTGTTGTACTTGGTGTCGCTGTGCTTACACTTGGGCCAGTGTTGGTAGCACTGGGAGGTACACCAGAAGTACTTGTAGAAAGGAATGATTGTGTGGATACTAGACTTGAAGTTGTGCTCGGCACTGACGTTGGCGTTGTTGTTTCTATCCCTGTGCTTACAGTTGGGCTACTGGTGCTTGCACTTGGAGTTACAGACGTACTTGTAAAAGATGATAAAGTTGTCGCACTTAGACCAGTCGTCGCAGATGTAGTTCCTGTCGTTGTGCTGATACTAGGACCAGTGGTAGTAGTACTTAAAGTTACACCAGAAGGACTTGTAGAAGGCAATGCTTGTGTAGATGGTACAGTTGAAGTTGTCGTACTCTGCACTGATGATGGTGTTGTAGTTCCAGCTGTTGTAGTTCCAATTGTTGTACTTGGTGTCGTTGTGGTTACACTTCGGCCAGTGTTGGTAGCACTGGAAGGTACACCAGAAGTACTTGTAGAAAGGAATGATTGTGTGGATACTACACTTGAAATTGTGCTCGGCACTGACGTTGGCGTTGTTGTTTCTATCCCTGTGCTTACAGTTGGGCTACTGGTGCTTGCACTTGGAGTTACAGACGTACTTGTAAAAGGTGACAAAGTTGTCGCACTTAGACCAGTCGTCGCAGATGTAGTTCCTGTCGTTGTGGTAATACTAGGGTCAGTGGTAGTGGCACTTGAAGTCACAGGAAAAGTATTTGTAGAAAGCAATGCTTGGGTAGATGGTACAGTTGAAGTTGTTGTACTCTGCACTGATGATGGTGTTGTAGTTTCAGCTGTTGTAGTTACATTTGTTGTACTTGGTGTCGTTGTGCTAACACTTGGGCCAGTGTTGGTAACACTGGGAGGTACACCAGAAATGCTGGTAGATAGGAAGGATTGAGTAGGTGCTACACTTGAAGTTGTGCTCGGCACTGACGTTCGCGTTGTTGTTTCTGTTGCTGTGCTTACAGTTGGTCTACTGGTGCTTGCACTTGTAGTTACAGACGTACTTGTAAAAGATGATGAAGTTGTTCTACTTAGACCAGACGTTGCAGATGTAGTTTCCTGCAGTTGTGCTGATATTAGGGTCAGTCGATGTCGCACTTGAAGTTACACCAGAAGAACTTGTAGAAAACAATGCTTGTGTAGATGGTACAGTTGAAGTTGTCGTACTCTGCACTGATGATGGTGTTGTAGTTCCAGCTGTTGTAGTTCCACTTGTTGTACTTGGTGTCGTTGTGCTAATACTTGGGCCAGTGTTGGTAACACTGGGAGGTACACCAGAAGTACTTGTAGAAAGGAATGATTGTGTGGATGCTACACTTGAAGTTGTGCTCGGCACTGACGTTGTCGTTGTTGTTTCTGTCCCTGTGCTTACAGTTGGGCTACTGGTGCTTGCACTTGGAGTTACAGACGTACTTGTAAAAGGTGATAAAGTTGTCGCACTTAAACTAGTCGTCGCAGATGTAGTTCCTGTCGTTGTGCTGATACTAGGACCAGTGGTAGTAGTACTTAAAGTTACACCAGAAGGACTTGTAGAAAGCAATGCTTGTGTAGATGATACAGTTGAAGTTGTCGTACTCTGCACTGATGATGGTGTTGTAGTTCCAGCTGTTGTAGTTCCACTTGTTGTACTTGGTGTCGTTGTGCTAATACTTGGGCCAGTGTTGGTAGCACTGGGAGGTACACCAAAGTACTTGTAGAAAGGAATGATTCTGTAGATGCTACACTTGAAGTTGTGCTCGGCACTGACGTTGGCGTTGTTGTTTCTGTCCCTGTGCTTACAGTCAGGCTACTGGTGCTTGCAGTGGAAAGTACAGCAGACGTACTTGTAAAAGATGATGAAGTTGTCGTACTTAGACCAGACGTTGCAGATGTAGTTCCTGCAGTTGTGCTGATACTAGGGTCAGTCGATGTCGCACTTGAAGTTACACCAGAAGGATTTGTAGAAGGCAATGCTTGTGTAGATGGTACAGTTGTAGTTGTCGTACTCTGCACTGATGATGGGGTTGTAGTTCCAGCTGTTGTAGTTCCACTTCTTGTACTTGGTGTCGTTGTGCTAATACTTGGGCCAGTGTTGGTAGCACTTGAAGGTACACCAGAAGTACTTGTAGAAAGGAATGATTGTGTAGATGCTACACTTGAGGTTGTGCTCGGCACTGACGTTGGCGTTGTTGTTTCTGTCCCTGTGCTTACAGTCGGGCTACTGGTGCTTGCACTGGGAGTTACAGACGTACTTGTGAAAGGTGATAAAGTTGTCGCACTTAGACCAGTCTTCGCAGATGTAATTCTTGTCGTTGTGCTGATACTAGGACCAGTGGTAGTAGCACTTAAAGTTACACCAGAAGGACTTGTAGAAGGCAATGCTTGTGTAGATGGTACAGTTGAAGTTGTCGTACTCTGCACTGATGGTGTTGTAGTTCCAGCTGTTGTAGTTCCACTTGTTGTACTTCGGCCAGTGTTGGTAGCACTGGGAGGTACACCAGAAGTACTTGTAGAAAGGAATGATTGTGTAGATGCTACACTTGAAGTTGTGCTCGGTACTAACGTTGGCGTTTTTGTTTCTGTTGCTGTGCTTACAGTTGGGCTACTGGTGCTTGCACTTGGAGATACAGACGTACTTGTGAAAGGTGATGAGCTTGCCGTACTTAGACCAGTCGTCGCAGATGTAGTTCCTGTCGTTGTGCTGATACTAGGGCCAGTGGTAGTCACACTTGAAGTTACACCAGAAGGACTTGTAGAAGGCAATGCTTGTGTAGATGGTACAGTTGAAGTTGTCGTACTCTGCACTGATGATGGTGTTGTAGTTCCAGCTGTTGTAGTTCCATTTGTTGTACTTGGTGTCGTTGTGCTAACACTTGGGCCAGTGTTGGTAACACTGGGAGGTACATCAGAAGTGCTTGTAGATAGGAATGATTGTGTAGGTGCTTCACCTGAAGTTGTGCTCGGCACTGATGTTGGCGTTGTTGGTTCTGTCCCTGTGCTTACAGTTGGGCTACTGGTGCTTGCACTTGTAGTTACAGATGTACTTGTGAAGGGTGATGAAGTTGTCGTACTTCGACCAGACGTTGCAGATGTAGTTCCTGTCGTTGTGCTGATACTAGGACCAGTGGTAGTAGCACTTGAAGTTACACCAGAAGGACTTGTAGAAAGCAATGCTTGTGTAGATGGTACAGTTGAAGTTGTCGTACTCTGCTCTGATGATGGTGTTGTAGTTCCAATTGTTGTATTTGGTGTCGTTGTGCTAATACTTGGGCCAGTGTTTGTAGCACTGGGAGGTACACCAGAAGTACTTGTAGATAGGAATGATTCTGTAGATGCTACACTTGAAGTTGTGCTCGGCACTGACGTTAGCGTTGTTGTTTCTGTTGCTATGCTGACAGTTGGGCTACTGGTGCTTGCAGTGGAAAGTACAGCAGACGTACTTGTAAAAGATGATGAAGATGTCGTACTTAGACCAGACGTTGCAGATGTAGTTCCTGCAGTTGTGCTGATACTAGGGTCAGTCGATGTCGCACTTGAAGTTACACCAGAAGGACTTGTAGAAGGCAATGCTTGTGTAGATGGTACAGTTGAAGTTGTCGTACTCTGCACTGATGATGGTGTTGTAGTTCCAGCTGTTGTAGTTGCACTTGGTGTCGTTGTCCTAATACTTGGGCCAGTGTTGGTAGCACTGGAAGGTACACCAGAAGTACCTGTAGAAAGGAATGTTTGTGTAGATGCTAAACTTGAAATTGTGCTCGGCACTGACGTCGGCGTTGTTGTTTCTGTCCCTGTGCTTACAGTTGGGCTACTGCTGCTTGCACTTGGAGTTACAGACGTACTTGTAAAAGGTGATGAAGATTTCGCACTTAGACCAGATGTTGTAGATGTAGTTCCTGTCGTTGTGCTGATACTAGGACCAGTGGTAGTAGCACTTGAAGTTACACCAGAAGGACTTGTAGAAGGCAATGCTTGTGTAGATGGTACAGTTGAAGTTGTCGTACTCTGCACTGATGATGGTGTTGTAGTTCCAGCTGTTGTAGTTCCACTTGTTGTACTTGGTGTCGTTGTGCTAATACTTGGGCCAGCGTTGCTAGCACTGGAAGCTACACCAGAAGTACTTGTAGAAAGGAATGATTGTGTAGATGCTACACTTGAAGTTGTGCTCGGCACTGACGTTGGCGTTGTTGTTTCTGTCCCTGTGCTTACAGTTGGGCTACTGGTGCTTGCACTGGGAGTTACAGACGTACTTGTAAAAGGTGATAAAGTTGTCGCACTTAGACCAGTCGTCGCAGATGTAGTTCCTGTCGTTGTGGTGATACTAGGACCAGTGGTAGTAGTACTTAAAGTTACACCAGAAGGACTTGTAGAAGGCAATGCTTGTGTAGATGGTACAGTTAAAGTTGTTGTATTCTGCACTGATGATGGTGTTGTAGTTTCAGCTGTTGTAGTTCCACTTCTTGTACTTGGCGTGGTTGTGCCAACACTTGGGCCAGTGTTGGTAACACTGGGAGGTACACCAGAAGTACTTGTAGAAAGGAATAATTGTGTAGATGCTACACTTGATGTTGTGCTCGGTACTGACGTTGGCGTTGTTGTTTCTGTTGCTGTGCTTACAGTTGGGCTACTGGTGCTTGCACTTGGAGATACAGACGTACTTGTGAAAGGTGATGAGCTTGTCGTACTTAGACCAGTCGTCGCAGATGTAGTTCCTGTCGTTGTGCTGATACTAGGACCAGTGGTAGTAACACTTGAAGTTACACCAGAAGAACTTGTAGAAGGCAATGCTTGTGTAGATGGTACAGTTAAAGTTGTTGTACTCTGCACTGATGATGGTGTTGTAGTTCCAGCTGTTGTAGTTCCACTCGTTGTACTTGGTGTCGTTGTGCTAATACTTGGGCCAGTGTTGGTATCACTGGGAGGTACACCAGAAGTACTTGTAGAAAGGAATGATTGTGTAGGTGCTACACTTGAAGTTGTGCTCGGCACTGACGTTGGCGTTGTTGTTTCTGTCCCTGTGCTTACAGTTTGGCTACTGGTGCTTGCACTTGGAGTTACAGACGTACTTGTAAAAGGTGATGAAGTTGTCCTACTAAGAGAAGGCGTCGCAGATGTAGTTGCTGTCGTTGTGGTGACACTAGGGTCAGTGGTAGTGGCTCTTAAAGTCACAGGAAAAGTACTTGTAGAAGGCAATGCTTGTGTAGATGGTACAGTTGAAGTTGTTGTACTCTGCACTGATGATGGGGTTGTAGTTTCAGCTGTTGTAGATCCACTTGTTGTACTTGGTGTCGTTGTGCTAACACTTGGGCCAGTGTTGGTAGCACTGGGTGGTACACCAGAAGTACCTGTAGAAAGGAATGTTTGTGTAGATGCTAAACTTGAAATTGTGCTCGGCACTGACGTTGGCGTTGTTGTTTCTGTCCCTGTGCTTACAGCTGGGCTACTGGTGCTTGCACTGGGAGTTACAGACGTACTTGTGAAAGGTGATGAAGATTTCGCACTTAGACCAGATGTTGTAGATGTAGTTCCTGTCGTTGTGCTGATACTAGGACCAGTGGTAGTAGCACTTGAAGTTACACCAGAAGGACTTGTAGAAGGCAATGCTTGTGTAGATGGTACAGTTGAAGTTGTCGTACTCTGCACTGATGATGGTGTTGTAGTTCCAGCTGTTGTAGTTCCACTTGTTGTACTTGGTGTCGTTGTGCTAATACTTGGGCCAGCGTTGCTAGCACTGGAAGGTACACCAGAAGTACTTGTAGAAAGGAATGATTGTGTAGATGCTACACTTGAAGTTGTGCTCGGCACTGACGTTGGCGTTGTTGTTTCTGTCCCTGTGCTTACAGTTGGGCTACTGGTGCTTGCACTTGGAGTTATAGACGTACTTGTAAAAGGTGATAAAGTTGTCGCACTGAGACCAGTCGTCGCAGATGTAGTTCCTGTCGTTGTGCTGATACTAGGACCAGTGGTAGTAGTACTTAAAGTTACACCAGAAGGACTTGTAGAAGGCAATGCTTGTGTAGATGGTACAGTTGAAGTTGTCGTACTCTGCATTGATAATGGTGTTGTAGTTCCAGCTGTTGTAGTTCCAATTGTTGTACTTGGGCCAGTGTTTGTAGCACTGGGAGGTACACCAGAAGTACTTGTAGAAAGGAATGATTGTGTGGGTGCTACACTTGAAGTTGTGCTCGGCACTGACGTTGGCGTTGTTGTTTCTGTCCCTGTGCTTACAGTCGGGCTACTGGTGCCTGCACTTGGAGTTACAGACGTACTTGTGAAAGGTGATGAAGTTGTCGTACTAAGAGAAGGAGTCACAGATGTAGTTCCTGTCGTTGTGGTAATACTAGGGTCAGTGGTAGTGGCACTTGAAGTCACAAGAAAAGTACTTGTAGAAAGCAGTGCTTGTGTAGATGGTACAGTTGAAGTTGTTGTACTCTGCACTGATGATGGTGTTGTAGTTTCAGCTGTTGTAGTTACATTTGTTGTACTTGGTGTCGTTGTGCTAACACTTGGGCCAGTGTTGGTAACACTGGGAGGTACACCAGAAGTGCTTGTAGATAGGAATGATTGAGTAGGTGCTACACTTGAAGTTGTGCTCGGCACTGACGTTCGCGTTGTTGTTTCTGTTGCTGTGCTTACAGTTGGTCTACTGGTGCTTGCACTTGTAGTTACAGACGTACTTGTAAAAGATGATGAAGTTGTCGTACTTAGACCAGACGTTGCAGATGTAGTTCCTGCAGTTGTGCTGATACTAGGGTCAGTCGATGTCGCACTTGAAGTTACACCAGAAGAACTTGTAGAAGGCAATGCTTGTGTAGATGGTACAGTTGAAGTTGTCGTACTCTGCACTGATGATGGTGTTGTAGTTCCAGCTGTTGTAGTTCCACTTGTTGTACTTGGTGTCGTTGTGCTAATACTTGGGCCAGTGTTGGTAACACTGGGAGGTACACCAGAAGTACTTGTAGAAAGGAATGATTGTGTGGATGCTACACTTGAAGTTGTGCTCGGCACTGACGTTGTCGTTGTTGTTTCTGTCCCTGTGCTTACAGTTGGGCTACTGGTGCTTGCACTTGGAGTTACAGACGTACTTGTGAAAGGTGATGAAATTGTCGCACTTAGACCAGTCGTCGCAGATGTAGTTCCTGTCGTTGTGCTAATACTAGGACTAGTGGTAGTAGTACTTAAAGTTACACCAGAAGGACTTGTAGAAGGCAATGCTTGTGTAGATGATACAGTTGAAGTTGTCGTACTCTGCACTGATGATGGTGTTGTAGTTCCAGCTGTTGTAGTTCCACTTGTTGTACTTGGTGTCGTTTTGCTAGTACTTGGGCCAGTGTTGGTAGCACTGGGAGGTACACCAGAAGTACTTGTAGAAAGGAATGATTGTGTAGATGCTACACTTGAAGTTGTTCTCGGCACTGACGTTGGCGTTGTTGTTTCTGTCCCTGTGCTTACAGTCGGGCTACTGGTGTTTGCAGTGGAAATTACAGCAGACGTACTTGTAAAAGATGATGAAGTTGTCGTACTTAGACCAGACGTTGCAGATGTAGTTCCTGCAGTTGTGCTGATACTAGGGTCAGTCGATGTCGCACTTGAAGTCACACCAGAAGGACTTGTAGAAGGCAATGCTTGTGTAGATGGTACAGTTGAAGTTGTCGTACTCTGCACTGATGATGGGGTTGTAGTTCCAGCTGTTGTAGTTCCACTTGTTGTACCTGGTGTCGTTGTGCTAATACTTGGGCCAGTGTTGGTAGAACTGGAAGGTACACCAGAAGTACTTGTAGAAAGGAATGATTGTGTAGATGCTACACTTGAGGTGGTGCTCGGCACTGACGTTGGCGTTCTTATTTCTGTCCCTGTGCTTACAGTCGGGCTACTGGTGCTTGCACTGGGAGTTACAGACGTACTTGTGAAAGGTGATAAAGTTGTCGCACTTAGACCAATCGTCGCAGATGTAATTCTTGTCGTTGTGCTGATACTAGGACCAGTGGTAGTAGCACTTAAAGTTACACCAGAAGGACTTGTAGAAGGCAATGCTTGTGTAGATGGTACAGTTGAAGTTGTCGTACTCTGCACTGATGATGGTATTGTAGTTCCAATTGTTGTACTTGGTGTCGTTGTGCTAATACTTGGGCCAATGTTTGTAGCACTGGGAGGTACACCAAAAGTACTTGTAGATAGGAATGATTCTGTAGATGCTACACTTGAAGTTGTGCTCGGCACTGACGTTAGCGTTGTTGTTTCTGTTGCTATGCTGACAGTTGGGCTACTGGTGATTGCAGTGGAAAGTACAGCAGACGTACTTGTAAAAGATGATGAAGATGTCGTACTTAGACCAGACGTTGCAGATGTAGTTCCTGCAGTTGTGCTGATACTAGGGTCAGTCGATGTCGCACTTGAAGTTACACCAGAAGAACTTGTAGAAGGCAATGCTTGTGTAGATGGTACAGTTGAAGTTGTCGTACTCTGCACTGATGATGGTGTTGTAGTTCCAGCTGTTGTAGTTCCACTTGTTGTACTTGGTGTCGTTGTCCTAATACTTGGGCCAGTGTTGGTAGCACTGGACGGTACACCAGAAGTACTTGTAGAAAGGAATGTTTGTGTAGATGCTAAACTTGAAATTGTGCTCGGCACTGACGTTGGCGTTGTTGTTTCTGTCCCTGTGCTTACAGTTGGGCTACTGGTGCTTGCACTTGGAGTTACAGACGTACTTGTGAAAGGTGATGAAGATTTCGCACTTAGACCAGATGTTGTAGATGTAGTTCCTGTCGTTGTGCTGATACTAGGACCAGTGGTAGTAGCACTTGAAGTTACACCAGAAGGACTTGTAGAAGGCAATGCTTGTGTAGATGGTACAGTTGAAGTTGTACTCTGCACTGATGATGGTGTTGTAGTTCCAGCTGTTGTAGTTCCACTTGTTGTACTTGGTGTCGTTGTGCTAATACTTGGGCCAGCGTTGGTAGCACTGGAAGGTACACCAGAAGTACTTGTAGAAAGGAATGATTGTGTAGATGCTACACTTGAAGTTGTGCTCGGCACTGACGTTGGCGTTGTTGTTTCTGTCCCTGTGCTTACAGTTGGGCTACTGGTGCTTGCACTTGGAGTTACAGACGTACTTGTAAAAGGTGATAAAGTTGTCGCACTTAGACCAGTCGTCGCAGATGTAGTTCCTGTCGTTGTGGTGATACTAGGACCAGTGGTAGTAGTACTTAAAGTTACACCAGAAGGACTTGTAGAAGGCAATGCTTGTGTAGATGGTACAGTTGAAGTTGTCGTACTCTGCACTGATAATGGTGTTGTAGTTCCAGCTGTTGTAGTTCCAATTGTTGTACTTGGGCCAGTGTTGGTAGCACTGGAAGGTACACCAGAAGTACTTGTAGAAAGGAATGATTGTGTAGATGCTACACTTGAAGTTGTGGTCGGTACTAACGTTGGCGTTGTTGTTTCTGTTGCTATGCTTACAGTTGGGCTACTGGTGCTTGCACTTGGAGATACAGACGTACTTGTGAAAGGTGATGAGCTTGTCGTACTTAGACCAGTCGTCGCAGATGTAGTTCCTGTCGTTGTGCTAATATTAGGGCCAGTGGTAGTAACACTTGAAGTTACACCAGAAGAACTTGTAGAAGGCAATGCTTGTGTAGATGGTACAGTTGAAGTTGTTGTACTCTGCACTGATGATGGTGTTGTAGTTCCAGCTGTTGTAGTTCCACTCGTTGTACTTGGTGTCGTTGTGCTAATACTTGGGCCAGTGTTGGTAGCACTGGGTGGTACACCAGAAGTACTTGTAGAAAGGAATGATTGTGTAGGTGCTACACTTGAAGTTGTGCTCGGCACTGACGTTGGCGTTGTTGTTTCTGTCCCTGTGCTTACAGTTTGGCTACTGGTGCTTGCACTTGGAGTTACAGACGTACTTGTAAAAGGTGATGAAGTTGTCCTACTAAGAGAAGGCGTCGCAGATGTAGTTCCTGTCGTTGTGGTGACACTAGGGTCAGTGGTAGTGGCTCTTGAAGTCACAGGAAAAGTACTTGTAGAAGGCAATGCTTGTGTAGATGGTACAGTTGAAGTTGTTGTACTCTGCACTGATGATGGGGTTGTAGTTCCAGCTGTTGTAGATCCACTTGTTGTACTTGGTGTCGTTGTGCTAACACTTGGGCCAGTGTTGGTAGCACTGGAAGGTACACCAGAAGTACTTGTGGAAAGAAATGGTTGTGTGGATGCTACACTTGAAGTTGTGCTCGGCACTGACGTTGGAGTTGTTTCCTTCCCTGTGCTTACAGTTGGGCTACTGGTGCTTGCACTTGGAGTTATAGACGTACTTGTAAAAGGTGATAAAGTTGTCGCACTTAGACCAGTTGTCGCAGATGTCGTTTCTGTCGTTGTGGTAATACTAGGACCAGTGGTGGTAGCACTTAAAGTTACACCAGAAGGACTTGTAGAAGGCAATGCTTGTGTAGATGGTACAGTTGAAGTTGTCGTACTCTGCACTGATGATGGGGTTGTAGTTTCAGGTGTTGTAGTTCCACTTGTTGTACTTGGTGTCGTTGTGCTAATACTTGGGACAGTGTTGGTAACACTGGGAGGTACACCAGAAGTACTTGTAGAAAGGAATGATTGGGTAGATGCTACACTTGAAGTTGTGCTCGGCACTGACGTTCGCGTTGTTGTTTCTGTCCCTGTGCTTACAGTTGGGCTACTGGTGCTTGCACTTGTAGTTACAGACGTACTTGTGAAAGGTGATGAAGTTGTTGTACTTAGACCAGACGTTGGAGGTGTAGTTCCTGTCGTTGTGCTGACACTAGGACCAGTGGTAGTAGCACTTGAAGTTACACCAGAAGGACTTGTAGAAAACAATGCTTGTGTAGATGGTACAGTTGAAGTTGTCGTACTCTGCACTGATGATGGTGTTGTAGTTTCAGCTGTTGTAGTTTCACTTGTTGTACTTGGTGTCGTTGTGCTAATACTTGGGCCAGTGTTGGTAACACTGGGAGGTACACCAGAAGTGCTTGTAGATAGGAATGATTGTGTAGGTTCTACACCTGAAGTTGTGGTCGGCACTGACGTTGGCGTTGTTGTTTCTGTCCCTGTGCTTACAGTTGGGCTACTGGTGCTTGCACTTGGAGTCACAGACGTACTTGTGAAAGGTGATGAAGTTGTCGTACTTAGACCAGCCGTTGCAGGTGTAGTTCCTGTCGTTGTGGTGATACTAGGACCAGTGGTAGTAGTACTTAAAGTTACACCAGAAGGACTTGTAGAAGGCAATACTTGTGTAGATGGTAGAGTTGAAGTTGCCGTACTTTGCAATGATGATGGTGTTGTAGTTCCAGCTGTTGTAGTTCCAATTGTTGTACTTGGTCCAGTGTTGATAGCACTGGGAGGTACACCAGAAGTACTTGTAGAAAGGAATGATTGCGTAGATGCTACACTTGAAGATGTGCTCGGCACTGACGTTAGCGTTTTTGTTTCTGTTGCTATGCTGACAGTCGGGCTACTGGTGCTTGCAGTGGAAATTACAGCAGATGTACTTGTAAAAGATAATAAAGTTGTCGTACTTAGACCAGACGTTGCAGATGTAGTTCCTGTCGTTGTGCTGATACTAGGGTCACCTGGAGTCACAGCAAAATTACTTGTTAAAGGCAATGATTGTGTAGATGGTACAGTTGAAGTTGTACTCTGCACAGATGATGGTGTGGTAGTTTCAGTTGTTGTAGTTCCAGATGCTGTATTTGCTGTGGTTGTGCTAATACTTGGGCCAGTGTTGGTAGCACTGGGAGGTCCACCAGAAGTACTTGTAGAAGGCAATGCTTGTGTAGAGGCTACACTTGAAGTTGTTGTACTCTGCACGGACGATGGCGTTGTTGTTTCTGTTGCTGTGCTGACAGTCGGGCTACTGGTGCTTGTACTCGGAGTTACAGCAGAGATACTTGTAGTTCCAGCTGTTGTAGTTCCAGTTGTTGTACTCGGTGTCGTTGTGCTAATACTTGGGCCAACACTACTTGGACCAGTGTTGGTAGCACTGGGAGGTACACCAGAAGTACTTGTAGAAAAGAATGATTGTGTAGATGCTACACTAGAAGTTGTGCTCGACACTGATGTTACCGTTGTTGTTTCTGTTGCTGTGCTGACAGTTGGGCTACTAATGCTTGCACTCGGAGTTACACCAGAGGTACTTGTAAAAGGTGATGAAGTCGTCGTACTTAGACCAGACGTCACTGATGTAGTCCCTGTCGTTGTGCTGATACTAGGGCCAGTGGTAGTAGCACTTGGAGTTACAGCAGAAGCACTTGTAGAAGGCAATGCTTGTGTAGATGGTAGAGTTGAAGTTGTACTCTGCACTGATGATGGTGTCGTAGTTCCAGTTGCTGTATTTGCTGTCGTTGTGCTAATACTTGGGCCAGTGTTGGTAGCACTGGGAGGTACACCAGAAGTACTTGTAGAAGGCAATGCTTGTGTAGATGCTACACTTGAAGTTATGCTCGGCACTGACGTTGGCGTTGTCGTTTTTGTTGCTATGCTGACAGTTGGGCTACTGGTGCTTGTACTTGGAGTTACAGATGTACTTGTGAAAGGTGATGAAGTTGTCGGAGTTAAACCAGACGTTGCAGATGTAGTTCCTGTCGTTGTGCTGATACTAGGGTCACCTGGAGTTACAGCAAAATTACTTGTTAAAGGCAATGATTGTGTAGATGGTACAGTTGACGTTGTACTCTGCACAGATGATGGTGTGGTAGTTTCAGCTGTTGTAGTTCTAGATGCTGTATTTGCTGTAGTTGTGCTAATACTTGGGCCAGTGTTGGTAGCACTGGGAGGTCCACCAGAAGTACTTGTAGAAGGCAATGTTTGTGTAGAGGCTACACTTGAAGTTGTTGTACTCTGCACGGACGTTGGCGTTGTTGTTTCTGTTGCTGTGCTGACAGTCGGGCTACTGGTGCTTGCACTCGGAGTTACAGCAGAGGTACTTGTAGTTCCAGCTGTTGTAGTTCCAGTTGTTGTACTTGGTGTCGTTGTGCTAATACTTGGGCCAACACTACTTGGACCAGTGTTGGTAGCACTGGGAGGTACACCAGAAGTACTTGTAGAAAGGAATGATTGTGTAGATGATACACTAGAAGTTGTGCTTGACACTGATGTTGCCGTTGTTGTTTCTGTTGCTGTGCTGACAGTTGGGCTACTAATGCTTGCACTCGGAGTTACACCAGAGGTACTTGTTAAAGGTGATGAAGTCGTCGTACTTAGACCAGACGTCACAGATGTAGTCCCTGTTGTTGTGCTGATACTAGGGCCAGTGGTAGTAGCACTCGGAGTTACAGCAGAAGCACTTGTAGAAGGCAATGCTTGTGTAGATGGTAGAGTTGAAGTTGTACTCTGCACTGATGATGGTGTCGTAGTTCCAGTTGCTGTATTTGCTGTCGTTGTGCTAATACTTGGGCCAGTGTTGGTAGCACTGGGAGGTACACCAGAAGTACTTGTAGAAGGCAATGCTTGTGTAGATGCTACACTTGAAGTTATGCTCGGCACTGACGTTGGCGTTGTTGTTTCTGTTGCTATGCTGACAGTTGGGCTACTGGTGCTTGTACTTGGAGTTACAGACGTACTTGTGAAAGGTGATGAAGTTGTCGGAGTTAGACCAGACGTTGCAGATGTAGTTCCTGTCGTTGTGCTGATACTAGGGTCACCTGGATTTACAGCAAAATTACTTGTTAAAGGCAATGATTGTGTAGATGGTACAGTTGAAGTTGTACTCTGCACAGATGATGGTGTGGTAGTTTCAGCTGTTGTAGTTCCAGATGCTGTATTTGCTGTAGTTGTGCTAATACTTGGGCCAGTGTTGGTAGCACTGGGAGGTCCACCAGAAGTACTTGTAGAAGGCAATGTTTGTGTAGAGGCTACACTTGAAATGGTTGTACTCTGCACGGACGTTGGCGTTGTTGTTTCTGTTGCTGTGCCAACAGTCGGGCTACTGGTGCTTGTACTCGGAGTTACAGCAGAGATACTTGAAGTTCCAGCTGTTGTAGTTCCAGTTGTTGTAGTGGGTGTCGTTGTGCTAATACTTGGGCCAACACTACTTGGACCAGTGTTGGTAGCACTGGGAGGTACACCAGAAGTACTTGTAGAAAGGAATGATTGTGTAGATGCTACACTTGAAGTTGTGCTCGAAACTGATGTTGCCGTTGTTGTTTCTGTTGCTGTGCTGACAGTTGGGCTACTAATGCTTGCACTCGGAGTTACACCAGAGGTACGTGTTAAAGGTGATGAAGTCGTCGTACTTAGACCAGAAGTCATAGATGTAGTTCCTGTCGTTGTGCTGATACTAGGGTCACCTGGAGTTACAGCAAAATTACTTGTTAAAGGCAATGATTGTGTAGATGGTACAGTTAAAGTTGTACTCTGCACAGATGATGGTGTGGTAGTCTCAGCTGTTGTAGTTCCAGATGCTGTATTTGCTGTAGTTGTGCTAATACTTGGGCCAGTGTTGGTAGCACTGGGAGGTCCACCAGAAGTACTTGTAGAAGGTAATGCTTGTGTAGAGGCTACACTTGAAGTTGTTGTACTCTGCACGGACGTTGGCGTTGTTGTTTCTGTTGCTGTGCTGACAGTCGGGCTACTGGTGCTTGCACTCGGAGTTACAGCAGAGGTACTTGTAGTTCCAGCTGTTGTAGTTCCAGTTGTTGTACTCGGTGTCGTTGTGCTAATACTTGGGCCAACACTACTTGGACCAGTGTTGGTAGCACTAGGAGGTACACCAGAAGTACTTGTAGAAAGGAATGATTGTGTAGATGCTACACTAGAAGTTGTGCTTGACACTGATGTTGCCGTTGTTGTTTCTGTTGCTGTGCTGACAGTTGGGCTACTAATGCTTGCACTCGGAGTTACACCAGAGGTACTTGTTAAAGGTGATGAAGTCGTCGTACTTAGACCAGACGTCACAGATGTAGTCCCTGTTGTTGTGCTGATACTAGGGCCAGTGGTAGTAGCACTCGGAGTTTCAGCAGAAGCACTTGTAGAAGGCAATGCTTGTGTAGATGGTAGAGTTGAAGTTGTACTCTGCACTGATGATGGTGTCGTAGTTCCAGTTGCTGTATTTGCTGTCGTTGTGCTAATACTTGGGCCAGTGTTGGTAGCACTGGGAGGTACACCAGAAGTACTTGTAGAAGGCAATGCTTGTGTAGATGCTACACTTGAAGCTATGCTCGGCACTGACGTTGGCGTTGTTGTTTCTGTTGCTATGCTGACAGTTGGGCTACTGGTGCTTGTATTTGGAGTTACAGACGTACTTGTGAAAGGTGATGAAGTTGTCGGAGTTAGACCAGACGTTGCAGATGTAGTTCCTGTCGTTGTGCTGGTACTAGGGTCACCTGGAGTTACAGCAAAATTACTTGTTAAAGGCAATGATTGTGTAGATGGTACAGTTGAAGTTGTACTTTGCACAGATGATGGTGTGGTAGTTTCAGCTGTTGTAGTTCTAGATGCTGTATTTGCTGTAGTTGTGCTAATACTTGGGCCAGTGTTGGTAGCACTGGGAGGTCCACCAGAAGTACTTGTAGAAGGCAATGTTTGTGTAGAGGCTACACTTGAAGTTGTTGTACTCTGCACGGACGTTGGCGTTGTTGTTTCTGTTGCTGTGCTGACAGTCGGGCTACTGGTGCTTGCACTCGGAGTTACAGCAGAGGTACTTGTAGTTCCAGCTGTTGTAGTTCCAGTTGTTGTACTCGGTGTCGTTGTGCTAATACTTGGGCCAACACTACTTGGACCAGTGTTGGTAGCACTGGGAGGTACACCAGAAGTACTTGTAGAAAGGAATGATTGTGTAGATGCTACACTAGAAGTTGTGCTCGACACTGATGTTGCCGTTGTTGTTTCTGTTGCTGTGCTGACAGTTGGGCTACTAATGCTTGCACTCGGAGTTACACCAGAGGTACTTGTTAAAGGTGATGAAGTCGTCGTACTTAGACCAGACGTTACAGATGTAGTCCCTGTTGTTGTGCTGATACTAGGGCCAGTGGTAGTAGCACTCGGAGTTACAGCAGAAGCAGCTGTAGAAGGCAATGCTTGTGTAGATGGTACAGTTGAAGTTGTACTCTGCACTGATGATGGTGTCGTAGTTCCAGTTGCTGTATTTGCTGTCGTTGTGCTAATACTTGGGCCAGTGTTGGTAGCACTGGGAGGTACACCAGAAGTACTTGTAGAAGGCAATGCTTGTGTAGATGCTACACTTGAAGTTATGCTCGGCACTGACGTTGGCGTTGTTGTTTCTGTTGCTATGCTGACAGTTGGGCTACTGGTGCTTGTACTTGGAGTTACAGATGTACTTGTGAAAGGTGATGAAGTTGTCGGAGTTAAACCAGACGTTGCAGATGTAGTTCCTGTCGTTGTGCTGATACTAGGGTCACCTGGAGTTACAGCAAAATTACTTGTTAAAGGCAATGATTGTGTAGATGGTACAGTTGACGTTGAACTCTGTACAGATGATGGTGTGGTAGTTTCAGCTCTTGTAGTTCTAGATGCTGTATTTGCTGTAGTTGTGCTAATACTTGGGCCAGTGTTGGTAGCACTGGGAGGTCCATCAGAAGTACTTGTAAAAGGCAATGTTTGTGTAGAGGCTAAACTTGAAGTTGTTGTACTCTGCACTGACGTTGGCGTTGTTGTTTCTGTTGCTATGCTGACAGTTGGGCTACTGGTGCTTGTACTTGGAGTTACAGATGTACTTGTGAAAGGTGATGAAGTTGTCGCAGTTAGACCAGACGTTGCAGATGTAGTTCCTGTCGTTGTGCTGATACTAGGGTCACCTGAAGTTACAGCAAAATTACTTGTTAAAGGCAATGATTGTGTAGATGGTACAGTTGAAGTTGTACTTTGCACAGATGATGGTGTGGTAGTTTCAGCTGTTGTAGTTCCAGATGCTGTATTTGCTGTAGTTGTGCTAATACTTGGGCCAGTGTTGGTAGCACTGGGAGGTCCACCAGAAGTACTTGTAGAAGGCAATGTTTGTGTAGAGGCTACACTTGAAGTGGTTGTACTCTGCACGGACGTTGGCGTTGTTGTTTCTGTTGCTGTGCTGACAGTCGGGCTACTGGTGCTTGCACTTGGAGTTACAGCAGAGGTACTTATAGTGCCAGCTGTTGTAGTTCCAGTTGTTGTACTCGGTGTCGTTGTGCTAATACTTGGGCCAACGCTACTTGGACCAGTGTTGGTAGCACTGGGAGGTACACCAGAAGTACTTGTAGAAAGGAATGATTGTGTAGATGCTACACTAGAAGTTGTGCTTGACACTGATGTTGCCGTTGTTGTTTCTGTTGCTGTGCTGACAGTTGGGCTACTAATGCTTGCACTCGGAGTTACACCAGAGGTACTTGTTAAAGGTGATGAAGTCGTCGTACTAAGACCAGACGTCACAGATGTAGTTCCTGTCGTTGTGCTGATACTAGGGTCACCTGGAGTTACAGCAAAATTACTTGTTAAAGGCAATGATTGTGTAGATGGTACAGTTAAAGTTGTACTCTGCACAGATGATGGTGTGGTAGTCTCAGCTGTTGTAGTTCCAGATGCTGTATTTGCTGTAGTTGTGCTAATACTTGGGCCAGTGTTGGTAGCACTGGGAGGTCCACCAGAAGTACTTGTAGAAGGTAATGCTTGTGTAGAGACTACACTTGAAGTTGTTGTACTCTGCACGGACGTTGGCGTTGTTGTTTCTGTTGCTGTGCTGACAGTCGGGCTACTGGTGCTTGCACTCGGAGTTACAGCAGAGGTACTTGTAGTTCCAGCTGTTGTAGTTCCAGTTGTTGTACTTGGTGTCGTTGTGCTAATACTTGGGCCAACACTACGTGGACCAGTGTTGGTAGCACTGGGAGGTACACCAGAAGTACTTGTAGAAAGGAATGATTGTGTAGATGCTACACTAGAAGTTGTGCTTGACACTGATGTTGCCGTTGTTGTTTCTGTTGCTGTGCTGACAGTTGGGCTACTAATGCTTGCACTCGGAGTTACACCAGAGGTACTTGTTAAAGGTGATGAAGTCGTCGTACTTAGACCAGACGTCACAGATGTAGTCCCTGTTGTTGTGCTGATACTAGGGCCAGTGGTAGTAGCACTCGGAGTTACAGCAGAAGCACTTGTAGAAGGCAATGCTTGTGTAGATGGTAGAGTTGAAGTTGTACTCTGCACTGATGATGGTGTCGTAGTTCCAGTTGCTGTATTTGCTGTCGTTGTGCTAATACTTGGGCCAGTGTTGGTAGCACTGGGAGGTACACCAGAAGTACTTGTAGAAGGCAATGCTTGTGTAGATGCTACACTTGAAGTTATGCTCGGCACTGACGTTGGCGTTGTTGTTTCTGTTGCTATGCTGACAGTTGGGCTACTGGTGCTTGTACTTGGAGTTACAGATGTACTTGTGAAAGGTGATGAAGTTGTCGGAGTTAAACCAGATGTTGCAGATGTAGTTCCTGTCGTTGTGCTGATACTAGGGTCACCTGGAGTTACAGCAAAATTACTTGTTAAAGGCAATGATTGTGTAGATGGTACAGTTGACGTTGTACTCTGTACAGATGATGGTGTGGTAGTTTCAGCTGTTGTAGTTCTAGATGCTGTATTTGCTGTAGTTGTGCTAATACTTGGGCCAGTGTTGGTAGCACTGGGAGGTCCACCAGAAGTACTTGTAAAAGGCAATGTTTGTGTAGAGGCTAAACTTGAAGTTGTTGTACTCTGCACTGACGTTGGCGTTGTTGTTTCTGTTGCTATGCTGACAGTTGGGCTACTGGTGCTTGTACTTGGAGTTACAGCAGAGGTACTTATAGTTCCAGCTGTTGTAGTTCCAGTTGTTGTACTCGGTGTCGTTGTGCTAATACTTGGGCCAACGCTACTTGGACCAGTGTTGGTAGCACTGGGAGGTACACCAGAAGTACTTGTAGAAAGGAATGATTGTGTAGATGCTACACTAGAAGTTGTGCTCGACACTGATGTTGCCGTTGTTGTTTCTGTTGCTGTGCTGACAGTTGGGCTACTAATGCTTGCACTCGGAGTTACACCAGAGGTACTTGTTAAAGGTGATAATGTCGTCGTAGTTAGACCAGACGTTACAGATGTAGTCCCTGTTGTTGTGCTGATACTAGGGCCAGTGGTAGTAGCACTCGGAGTTACAGCAGAAGCAGCTGTAGAAGGCAATGCTTGTGTAGATGGTACAGTTGAAGTTGTACTCTGCACTGATGATGGTGTCGTAGTTCCAGTTGCTGTATTTGCTGTCGTTGTGCTAATACTTGGGCCAGTGTTGGTAGCACTGGGAGGTACACCAGAAGTACTTGTAGAAGGCAATGCTTGTGTAGATGCTACACTTGAAGTTATGCTCGGCACTGACGTTGGCGTTGTTGTTTCTGTTGCTATGCTGACAGTTGGGCTACTGGTGCTTGTACTTGGAGTTACAGATGTACTTGTGAAAGGTGATGAAGTTGTCGGAGTTAAACCAGACGTTGCAGATGTAGTTCCTGTCGTTGTGCTGATACTAGGGTCACCTGGAGTTACAGCAAAATTACTTGTTAAAGGCAATAATTGTGTAGATGGTACAGTTGACGTTGAACTCTGTACAGATGATGGTGTGGTAGTTTCAGCTCTTGTAGTTCTAGATGCTGTATTTGCTGTAGTTGTGCTAATACTTGGGCCAGTGTTGGTAGCACTGGGAGGTCCATCAGAAGTACTTGTAAAAGGCAATGTTTGTGTAGAGGCTAAACTTGAAGTTGTTGTACTCTGCACTGACGTTGGTGTTGTTGTTTCTGTTGCTATGCTGACAGTTGGGCTACTGGTGCTTGTACTTGGAGTTACAGATGTACTTGTGAAAGGTGATGAAGTTGTCGCAGTTAGACCAGACGTTGCAGATGTAGTTCCTGTCGTTGTGCTGATACTAGGGTCACCTGAAGTTACAGCAAAATTACTTGTTAAAGGCAATGATTGTGTAGATGGTACAGTTGAAGTTGTACTTTGCACAGATGATGGTGTGGTAGTTTCAGCTGTTGTAGTTCCAGATGCTGTATTTGCTGTAGTTGTGCTAATACTTGGGCCAGTGTTGGTAGCACTGGGAGGTCCACCAGAAGTACTTGTAGAAGGCAATGTTTGTGTAGAGGCTACACTTGAAGTGGTTGTACTCTGCACGGACGTTGGCGTTGTTGTTTCTGTTGCTGTGCTGACAGTCGGGCTACTGGTGCTTGCACTTGGAGTTACAGCAGAGGTACTTATAGTTCCAGCTATTGTAGTTCCAGTTGTTGTACTCGGTGTCGTTGTGCTAATACTTGGGCCAACGCTACTTGGACCAGTGTTGGTAGCACTGGGAGGTACACCAGAAGTACTTGTAGAAAGGAATGATTGTGTAGATGCTACACTAGAAGTTGTGCTTGACACTGATGTTGCCGTTGTTGTTTCTGTTGCTGTGCTGACAGTTGGGCTACTAATGCTTGCACTCGGAGTTACACCAGAGGTACTTGTTAAAGGTGATGAAGTCGTCGTACTAAGACCAGACGTCACAGATGTAGTTCCTGTCGTTGTGCTGATACTAGGGTCACCTGGAGTTACAGCAAAATTACTTGTTAAAGGCAATGATTGTGTAGATGGTACAGTTAAAGTTGTACTCTGCACAGATGATGGTGTGGTAGTCTCAGCTGTTGTAGTTCCAGATGCTGTATTTGCTGTAGTTGTGCTAATACTTGGGCCAGTGTTGGTAGCACTGGGAGGTCCACCAGAAGTACTTGTAGAAGGTAATGCTTGTGTAGAGACTACACTTGAAGTTGTTGTACTCTGCACGGACGTTGGCGTTGTTGTTTCTGTTGCTGTGCTGACAGTCGGGCTACTGGTGCTTGCACTCGGAGTTACAGCAGAGGTACTTGTAGCTCCAGCTGTTGTAGTTCCAGTTGTTGTACTTGGTGTCGTTGTGCTAATACTTGGGCCAACACTACTTGGACCAGTGTTGGTAGCACTGGGAGGTACACCAGAAGTACTTGTAGAAAGGAATGATTGTGTAGATGCTACACTAGAAGTTGTGCTTGACACTGATGTTGCCGTTGTTGTTTCTGTTGCTGTGCTGACAGTTGGGCTACTAATGCTTGCACTCGGAGTTACACCAGAGGTACTTGTTAAAGGTGATGAAGTCGTCGTACTTAGACCAGACGTCACAGATGTAGTCCCTGTTGTTGTGCTGATACTAGGGCCAGTGGTAGTAGCACTCGGAGTTACAGCAGAAGCACTTGTAGAAGGCAATGCTTGTGTAGATGGTAGAGTTGAAGTTGTACTCTGCACTGATGATGGTGTCGTAGTTCCAGTTGCTGTATTTGCTGTCGTTGTGCTAATACTTGGGCCAGTGTTGGTAGCACTGGGAGGTACACCAGAAGTACTTGTAGAAGGCAATGCTTGTGTAGATGCTACACTTGAAGTTATGCTCGGCACTGACGTTGGCGTTGTTGTTTCTGTTGCTATGCTGACAGTTGGGCTACTGGTGCTTGTACTTGGAGTTACAGATGTACTTGTGAAAGGTGATGAAGTTGTCGGAGTTAAACCAGACGTTGCAGATGTAGTTCCTGTCGTTGTGCTGATACTAGGGTCACCTGGAGTTACAGCAAAATTACTTGTTAAAGGCAATGATTGTGTAGATGGTACAGTTGACGTTGTACTCTGTACAGATGATGGTGTGGTAGTTTCAGCTGTTGTAGTTCTAGATGCTGTATTTGCTGTAGTTGTGCTAATACTTGGGCCAGTGTTGGTAGCACTGGAGGTCCACCAGAAGTACTTGTAGAAGGCAATGTTTGTGTAGAGGCTACACTTGAAGTGGTTGTACTCTGCACGGACGTTGGCGTTGTTGTTTCTGTTGCTGTGCTGACAGTCGGGCTACTGGTGCTTGCACTTGGAGTTACAGCAGAGGTACTTATAGTTCCAACTGTTGTAGTTCCAGTTGTTGTACTCGGTGTCGTTGTGCTAATACTTGGGCCAACACTACTTGGACCAGTGTTGGTAGCACTGGGAGGTACACCAGAAGTACTTGTAGAAAGGAATGATTGTGTAGATGATACACTAGAAGTTGTGCTTGACACTGATGTTGCCGTTGTTGTTTCTGTTGCTGTGCTGACAGTTGGGCTACTAATGCTTGCACTCGGAGTTACACCAGAGGTACTTGTTAAAGGTGATGAAGTCGTCGTACTTAGACCAGACGTCACAGATGTAGTCCCTGTTGTTGTGCTGATACTAGGGCCAGTGGTAGTAGCACTCGGAGTTACAGCAGAAGCACTTGTAGAAGGCAATGCTTGTGTAGATGGTAGAGTTGAAGTTGTACTCTGCACTGATGATGGTGTCGTAGTTCCAGTTGCTGTATTTGCTGTCGTTGTGCTAATACTTGGGCCAGTGTTGGTAGCACTGGGAGGTACACCAGAAGTACTTGTAGAAGGCAATGCTTGTGTAGATGCTACACTTGAAGTTATGCTCGGCACTGACGTTGGCGTTGTTGTTTCTGTTGCTATGCTGACAGTTGGGCTACTGGTGCTTGTACTTGGAGTTACAGACGTACTTGTGAAAGGTGATGAAGTTGTCGGAGTTAGACCAGACGTTGCAGATGTAGTTCCTGTCGTTGTGCTGATACTAGGGTCACCTGGAGTTACAGCAAAATTACTTGTTAAAGGCAATGATTGTGTAGATGGTACAGTTGAAGTTGTACTCTGCACAGATGATGGTGTGGTAGTTTCAGCTGTTGTAGTTCCAGATGCTGTATTTGCTGTAGTTGTGCTAATACTTGGGCCAGTGTTGGTAGCACTGGGAGGTCCACCAGAAGTACTTGTAGAAGGCAATGTTTGTGTAGAGGCTACACTTGAAATGGTTGTACTCTGCACGGACGTTGGCGTTGTTGTTTCTGTTGCTGTGCCAACAGTCGGGCTACTGGTGCTTGTACTCGGAGTTACAGCAGAGATACTTGAAGTTCCAGCTGTTGTAGTTCCAGTTGTTGTAGTGGGTGTCGTTGTGCTAATACTTGGGCCAACACTACTTGGACCAGTGTTGGTAGCACTGGGAGGTACACCAGAAGTACTTGTAGAAAGGAATGATTGTGTAGATGCTACACTTGAAGTTGTGCTCGAAACTGATGTTGCCGTTGTTGTTTCTGTTGCTGTGCTGACAGTTGGGCTACTAATGCTTGCACTCGGAGTTACACCAGAGGTACGTGTTAAAGGTGATGAAGTCGTCGTACTTAGACCAGAAGTCACAGATGTAGTTCCTGTCGTTGTGCTGATACTAGGGTCACCTGGAGTTACAGCAAAATTACTTGTTAAAGGCAATGATTGTGTAGATGGTACAGTTAAAGTTGTACTCTGCACAGATGATGGTGTGGTAGTCTCAGCTGTTGTAGTTCCAGATGCTGTATTTGCTGTAGTTGTGCTAATACTTGGGCCAGTGTTGGTAGCACTGGGAGGTCCACCAGAAGTACTTGTAGAAGGTAATGCTTGTGTAGAGGCTACACTTGAAGTTGTTGTACTCTGCACGGACGTTGGCGTTGTTGTTTCTGTTGCTGTGCTGACAGTCGGGCTACTGGTGCTTGCACTCGGAGTTACAGCAGAGGTACTTGTAGTTCCAGCTGTTGTAGTTCCAGTTGTTGTACTCGGTGTCGTTGTGCTAATACTTGGGCCAACACTACTTGGACCAGTGTTGGTTAGCACTGGGAGGTACACCAGAAGTACTTGTAGAAAGGAATGATTGTGTAGATGCTACACTAGAAGTTGTGCTTGACACTGATGTTGCCGTTGTTGTTTCTGTTGCTGTGCTGACAGTTGGGCTACTAATGCTTGCACTCGGAGTTACACCAGAGGTACTTGTTAAAGGTGATGAAGTCGTCGTACTTAGACCAGACGTCACAGATGTAGTCCCTGTTGTTGTGCTGATACTAGGGCCAGTGGTAGTAGCACTCGGAGTTACAGCAGAAGCACTTGTAGAAGGGCAATGCTTGTGTAGATGGTAGAGTTGAAGTTGTACTCTGCACTGATGATGGTGTCGTAGTTCCAGTTGCTGTATTTGCTGTCGTTGTGCTAATACTTGGGCCAGTGTTGGTAGCACTGGGAGGTACACCAGAAGTACTTGTAGAAGGCAATGCTTGTGTAGATGCTACACTTGAAGCTATGCTCGGCACTGACGTTGGCGTTGTTGTTTCTGGTTGCTATGCTGACAGTTGGGCTACTGGTGCTTGTATTTGGAGTTACAGACGTACTTGTGAAAGGTGATGAAGTTGTCGGAGTTAGACCAGACGTTGCAGATGTAGTTCCTGTCGTTGTGCTGGTACTAGGGTCACCTGGAGTTACAGCAAAATTACTTGTTAAAGGCAATGATTGTGTAGATGGTACAGTTGAAGTTGTACTTTGCACAGATGATGGTGTGGTAGTTTCAGCTGTTGTAGTTCTAGATGCTGTATTTGCTGTAGTTGTGCTAATACTTGGGCCAGTGTTGGTAGCACTGGGAGGTCCACCAGAAGTACTTGTAGAAGGCAATGTTTGTGTAGAGGCTACACTTGAAGTTGTTGTACTCTGCACGGACGTTGGCGTTGTTGTTTCTGTTGCTGTGCTGACAGTCGGGCTACTGGTGCTTGCACTCGGAGTTACAGCAGAGGTACTTGTAGTTCCAGCTGTTGTAGTTCCAGTTGTTGTACTCGGTGTCGTTGTGCTAATACTTGGGCCAACACTACTTGGACCAGTGTTGGTAGCACTGGGAGGTACACCAGAAGTACTTGTAGAAAGGAATGATTGTGTAGATGCTACACTAGAAGTTGTGCTCGACACTGATGTTGCCGTTGTTGTTTCTGTTGCTGTGCTGACAGTTGGGCTACTAATGCTTGCACTCGGAGTTACACCAGAGGTACTTGTTAAAGGTGATGAAGTCGTCGTACTTAGACCAGACGTTACAGATGTAGTCCCTGTTGTTGTGCTGATACTAGGGCCAGTGGTAGTAGCACTCGGAGTTACAGCAGAAGCAGCTGTAGAAGGCAATGCTTGTGTAGATGGTACAGTTGAAGTTGTACTCTGCACTGATGATGGTGTCGTAGTTCCAGTTGCTGTATTTGCTGTCGTTGTGCTAATACTTGGGCCAGTGTTGGTAGCACTGGGAGGTACACCAGAAGTACTTGTAGAAGGCAATGCTTGTGTAGATGCTACACTTGAAGTTATGCTCGGCACTGACGTTGGCGTTGTTGTTTCTGTTGCTATGCTGACAGTTGGGCTACTGGTGCTTGTACTTGGAGTTACAGATGTACTTGTGAAAGGTGATGAAGTTGTCGGAGTTAAACCAGACGTTGCAGATGTAGTTCCTGTCGTTGTGCTGATACTAGGGTCACCTGGAGTTACAGCAAAATTACTTGTTAAAGGCAATGATTGTGTAGATGGTACAGTTGACGTTGAACTCTGTACAGATGATGGTGTGGTAGTTTCAGCTCTTGTAGTTCTAGATGCTGTATTTGCTGTAGTTGTGCTAATACTTGGGCCAGTGTTGGTAGCACTGGGAGGTCCATCAGAAGTACTTGTAAAAGGCAATATTTGTGTAGAGGCTAAACTTGAAGTTGTTGTACTCTGCACTGACGTTGGCGTTGTTGTTTCTGTTGCTATGCTGACAGTTGGGCTACTGGTGCTTGTACTTGGAGTTACAGATGTACTTGTGAAAGGTGATGAAGTTGTCGCAGTTAGACCAGACGTTGCAGATGTAGTTCCTGTCGTTGTGCTGATACTAGGGTCACCTGAAGTTACAGCAAAATTACTTGTTAAAGGCAATGATTGTGTAGATGGTACAGTTGAAGTTGTACTTTGCACAGATGATGGTGTGGTAGTTTCAGCTGTTGTAGTTCCAGATGCTGTATTTGCTGTAGTTGTGCTAATACTTGGGCCAGTGTTGGTAGCACTGGGAGGTCCACCAGAAGTACTTGTAGAAGGCAATGTTTGTGTAGAGGCTACACTTGAAGTGGTTGTACTCTGCACGGACGTTGGCGTTGTTGTTTCTGTTGCTGTGCTGACAGTCGGGCTACTGGTGCTTGCACTTGGAGTTACAGCAGAGGTACTTATAGTTCCAGCTGTTGTAGTTCCAGTTGTTGTACTCGGTGTCGTTGTGCTAATACTTGGGCCAACGCTACTTGGACCACTGTTGGTAGCACTGGGAGGTACACCAGAAGTACTTGTAAAAAGGAATGATTGTGTAGATGCTACACTAGAAGTTGTGCTTGACACTGATGTTGCCGTTGTTGTTTCTGTTGCTGTGCTGACAGTTGGGCTACTAATGCTTGCACTCGGAGTTACACCAGAGGTACTTGTTAAAGGTGATGAAGTCGTCGTACTAAGACCAGACGTCACAGATGTAGTTCCTGTCGTTGTGCTGATACTAGGGTCACCTGGAGTTACAGCAAAATTACTTGTTAAAGGCAATGATTGTGTAGATGGTACAGTTAAAGTTGTACTCTGCACAGATGATGGTGTGGTAGTCTCAGCTGTTGTAGTTCCAGATGCTGTATTTGCTGTAGTTGTGCTAATACTTGGGCCAGTGTTGGTAGCACTGGGAGGTCCACCAGAAGTACTTGTAGAAGGTAATGCTTGTGTAGAGACTACACTTGAAGTTGTTGTACTCTGCACGGACGTTGGCGTTGTTGTTTCTGTTGCTGTGCTGACAGTCGGGCTACTGGTGCTTGCACTCGGAGTTACAGCAGAGGTACTTGTAGTTCCAGCTGTTGTAGTTCCAGTTGTTGTACTTGGTGTCGTTGTGCTAATACTTGGGCCAACACTACGTGGACCAGTGTTGGTAGCACTGGGAGGTACACCAGAAGTACTTGTAGAAAGGAATGATTGTGTAGATGCTACACTAGAAGTTGTGCTTGACACTGATGTTGCCGTTGTTGTTTCTGTTGCTGTGCTGACAGTTGGGCTACTAATGCTTGCACTCGGAGTTACACCAGAGGTACTTGTTAAAGGTGATGAAGTCGTCGTACTTAGACCAGACGTCACAGATGTAGTCCCTGTTGTTGTGCTGATACTAGGGCCAGTGGTAGTAGCACTCGGAGTTACAGCAGAAGCACTTGTAGAAGGCAATGCTTGTGTAGATGGTAGAGTTGAAGTTGTACTCTGCACTGATGATGGTGTCGTAGTTCCAGTTGCTGTATTTGCTGTCGTTGTGCTAATACTTGGGCCAGTGTTGGTAGCACTGGGAGGTACACCAGAAGTACTTGTAGAAGGCAATGCTTGTGTAGATGCTACACTTGAAGTTATGCTCGGCACTGACGTTGGCGTTGTTGTTTCTGTTGCTATGCTGACAGTTGGGCTACTGGTGCTTGTACTTGGAGTTACAGATGTACTTGTGAAAGGTGATGAAGTTGTCGGAGTTAAACCAGATGTTGCAGATGTAGTTCCTGTCGTTGTGCTGATACTAGGGTCACCTGGAGTTACAGCAAAATTACTTGTTAAAGGCAATGATTGTGTAGATGGTACAGTTGACGTTGTACTCTGTACAGATGATGGTGTGGTAGTTTCAGCTGTTGTAGTTCTAGATGCTGTATTTGCTGTAGTTGTGCTAATACTTGGGCCAGTGTTGGTAGCACTGGGAGGTCCACCAGAAGTACTTGTAAAAGGCAATGTTTGTGTAGAGGCTAAACTTGAAGTTGTTGTACTCTGCACTGACGTTGGCGTTGTTGTTTCTGTTGCTATGCTGACAGTTGGGCTACTGGTGCTTGTACTTGGAGTTACAGCAGAGGTACTTATAGTTCCAGCTGTTGTAGTTCCAGTTGTTGTACTCGGTGTCGTTGTGCTAATACTTGGGCCAACGCTACTTGGACCAGTGTTGGTAGCACTGGGAGGTACACCAGAAGTACTTGTAGAAAGGAATGATTGTGTAGATGCTACACTAGAAGTTGTGCTCGACACTGATGTTGCCGTTGTTGTTTTTGTTGCTGTGCTGACAGTTGGGCTACTAATGCTTGCACTCGGAGTTACACCAGAGGTACTTGTTAAAGGTGATAATGTCGTCGTAGTTAGACCAGACGTTACAGATGTAGTCCCTGTTGTTGTGCTGATACTAGGGCCAGTGGTAGTAGCACTCGGAGTTACAGCAGAAGCAGCTGTAGAAGGCAATGCTTGTGTAGATGGTACAGTTGAAGTTGTACTCTGCACTGATGATGGTGTCGTAGTTCCAGTTGCTGTATTTGCTGTCGTTGTGCTAATACTTGGGCCAGTGTTGGTAGCACTGGGAGGTACACCAGAAGTACTTGTAGAAGGCAATGCTTGTGTAGATGCTACACTTGAAGTTATGCTCGGCACTGACGTTGGCGTTGTTGTTTCTGTTGCTATGCTGACAGTTGGGCTACTGGTGCTTGTACTTGGAGTTACAGATGTACTTGTGAAAGGTGATGAAGTTGTCGGAGTTAAACCAGACGTTGCAGATGTAGTTCCTGTCGTTGTGCTGATACTAGGGTCACCTGGAGTTACAGCAAAATTACTTGTTAAAGGCAATGATTGTGTAGATGGTACAGTTGACGTTGAACTCTGTACAGATGATGGTGTGGTAGTTTCAGCTCTTGTAGTTCTAGATGCTGTATTTGCTGTAGTTGTGCTAATACTTGGGCCAGTGTTGGTAGCACTGGGAGGTCCATCAGAAGTACTTGTAAAAGGCAATGTTTGTGTAGAGGCTAAACTTGAAGTTGTTGTACTCTGCACTGACGTTGGCGTTGTTGTTTCTGTTGCTATGCTGACAGTTGGGCTACTGGTGCTTGTACTTGGAGTTACAGATGTACTTGTGAAAGGTGATGAAGTTGTCGCAGTTAGACCAGACGTTGCAGATGTAGTTCCTGTCGTTGTGCTGATACTAGGGTCACCTGAAGTTACAGCAAAATTACTTGTTAAAGGCAATGATTGTGTAGATGGTACAGTTGAAGTTGTACTTTGCACAGATGATGGTGTGGTAGTTTCAGCTGTTGTAGTTCCAGATGCTGTATTTGCTGTAGTTGTGCTAATACTTGGGCCAGTGTTGGTAGCACTGGGAGGTCCACCAGAAGTACTTGTAGAAGGCAATGTTTGTGTAGAGGCTACACTTGAAGTGGTTGTACTCTGCACGGACGTTGGCGTTGTTGTTTCTGTTGCTGTGCTGACAGTCGGGCTACTGGTGCTTGCACTTGGAGTTACAGCAGAGGTACTTATAGTTCCAGCTATTGTAGTTCCAGTTGTTGTACTCGGTGTCGTTGTGCTAATACTTGGGCCAACGCTACTTGGACCAGTGTTGGTAGCACTGGGAGGTACACCAGAAGTACTTGTAGAAAGGAATGATTGTGTAGATGCTACACTAGAAGTTGTGCTTGACACTGATGTTGCCGTTGTTGTTTCTGTTGCTGTGCTGACAGTTGGGCTACTAATGCTTGCACTCGGAGTTACACCAGAGGTACTTGTTAAAGGTGATGAAGTCGTCGTACTAAGACCAGACGTCACAGATGTAGTTCCTGTCGTTGTGCTGATACTAGGGTCACCTGGAGTTACAGCAAAATTACTTGTTAAAGGCAATGATTGTGTAGATGGTACAGTTAAAGTTGTACTCTGCACAGATGATGGTGTGGTAGTCTCAGCTGTTGTAGTTCCAGATGCTGTATTTGCTGTAGTTGTGCTAATACTTGGGCCAGTGTTGGTAGCACTGGGAGGTCCACCAGAAGTACTTGTAGAAGGTAATGCTTGTGTAGAGACTACACTTGAAGTTGTTGTACTCTGCACGGACGTTGGCGTTGTTGTTTCTGTTGCTGTGCTGACAGTCGGGCTACTGGTGCTTGCACTCGGAGTTACAGCAGAGGTACTTGTAGCTCCAGCTGTTGTAGTTCCAGTTGTTGTACTTGGTGTCGTTGTGCTAATACTTGGGCCAACACTACTTGGACCAGTGTTGGTAGCACTGGGAGGTACACCAGAAGTACTTGTAGAAAGGAATGATTGTGTAGATGCTACACTAGAAGTTGTGCTTGACACTGATGTTGCCGTTGTTGTTTCTGTTGCTGTGCTGACAGTTGGGCTACTAATGCTTGCACTCGGAGTTACACCAGAGGTACTTGTTAAAGGTGATGAAGTCGTCGTACTTAGACCAGACGTCACAGATGTAGTCCCTGTTGTTGTGCTGATACTAGGGCCAGTGGTAGTAGCACTCGGAGTTACAGCAGAAGCACTTGTAGAAGGCAATGCTTGTGTAGATGGTAGAGTTGAAGTTGTACTCTGCACTGATGATGGTGTTGTAGTTCCAGTTGCTGTATTTGCTGTCGTTGTGCTAATACTTGGGCCAGTGTTGGTAGCACTGGGAGGTACACCAGAAGTACTTGTAGAAGGCAATGCTTGTGTAGATGCTACACTTGAAGTTATGCTCGGCACTGACGTTGGCGTTGTTGTTTCTGTTGCTATGCTGACAGTTGGGCTACTGGTGCTTGTACTTGGAGTTACAGATGTACTTGTGAAAGGTGATGAAGTTGTCGGAGTTAAACCAGACGTTGCAGATGTAGTTCCTGTCGTTGTGCTGATACTAGGGTCACCTGGAGTTACAGCAAAATTACTTGTTAAAGGCAATGATTGTGTAGATGGTACAGTTGACGTTGTACTCTGTACAGATGATGGTGTGGTAGTTTCAGCTGTTGTAGTTCTAGATGCTGTATTTGCTGTAGTTGTGCTAATACTTGGGCCAGTGTTGGTAGCACTGGGAGGTCCACCAGAAGTACTTGTAAAAGGCAATGTTTGTGTAGAGGCTAAACTTGAAGTTGTTGTACTCTGCACTGACGTTGGCGTTGTTGTTTCTGTTGCTATGCTGACAGTTGGGCTACTGGTGCTTGTACTTGGAGTTACAGCAGAGGTACTTATAGTTCCAGCTGTTGTATTTCCAGTTGTTGTAGTCGGTGTCGTTGTGCTAATACCTGGGCCAACACTACTTGGACCAGTGTTGGTAGCACTGGGAGGTACACCAGAAGTACTTGTAGAAAGGAATGATAGTGTAGATGCTACACTTGAAGTTGTGCTCGACACTGATGTTGCCGTTGTTGTTTCTGTTGCTGTGCTGACAGTTGGGCTACTAATGCTTGCACTCGGAGTTACACCAGAGGTACTTGTAAAAGGTGATGAAGTCGTCGTACTTAGACCAGACGTTACAGATGTAGTTCCTGTTGTTGTGCTAATACTAGGGCCAGTGGTAGTAGCACTCGGAGTTACAGCAGAAGCACTTGTAGAAGGCAATGCTTGTGTAGATGGTAGAGTTGAAGTTGTACTCTGCACTGATGATGGTGTAGTAGTTCCAGTTGCTGTATTTGCTGTCGTTGTGCTAATACTTGGGCCAGTGTTGGTAGCACTGGGAGGTACACCAGAAGTACTTGTAGAAGGCAATGCTTGTGTAGATGCTACACTTGAAGTTATGCTCGGCACTGACGTTGGCCTTGTTGTTTCTGTTGCTATGCTGACAGTTGGGCTACTGGTGCTTGTACTTGGAGTTACAGACGTACTTGTGAAAGGTGATGAAGTTGTCGGACTTAGACCAGACGTTGCAGATGTAGTTCCTGTCGTTGTGCTGATACTAGGGTCACCTGGAGTTACAGCAAAATTACTTGTTAAAGGCAATGATTGTGTAGATGGTACAGTTGAAGTTGTACTCTGCACAGATGATGGTGTGGTAGTCTCAGCTGTTGTAGTTCCAGATGCTGTATTTGCTGTAGTTGTGCTAATACTTGGGCCAGTGTTGGTAGCACTGGGAGGTCCACCAGAAGTACTTGTAGAAGGCAATGTTTGTGTAGAGGCTACACTTGAAGTTGTTGTACTCTGCACGGACGTTGGCGTTGTTGTTTCTGTTGCTGTGCTGACAGTCGGGCTACTGGTGCTTGCACTCGGAGTTACAGCAGAGGTACTTGTAGTTCCAGCTGTTGTAGTTCCAGTTGTTGTACTCGGTGTCGTTGTGCTAATACTTGGGCCAACACTACTTGGACCAGTGTTGGTAGCACTGGGAGGTACACCAGAAGTACTTGTAGAAAGGAATGATTGTGTAGATGCTACACTAGAAGTTGTGCTTGACACTGATGTTGCCGTTGTTGTTTCTGTTGCTGTGCTGACAGTTGGGCTACTAATGCTTGCACTCGGAGTTACACCAGAGGTACTTATAAAAGGTGATGAAGTCGTCGTACTTAGACCAGACGTTACAGATGTAGTTCCTGTTGTTGTGCTAATACTAGGGCCAGTGGTAGTAGCACTCGGAGTTACAGCAGAAGCACTTGTATAAGGCAATGCTTGTGTAGATGGTAGAGTTGAAGTTGTACTCTGCACTGATGATGGTGTCGTAGTTCCAGTTGCTGTATTTGCTGTCGTTGTGCTAATACTTGGGCCAGTGTTGGTAGCACTGGGAGGTACACCAGAAGTACTTGTAGAAGGCAATGCTTGTGTAGATGCTACACTTGAAGTTATGCTCGGCACTGACGTTGGCCTTGTTGTTTCTGTTGCTATGCTGACAGTTGGGCTACTGGTGCTTGTACTTGGAGTTACAGACGTACTTGTGAAAGGTGATGAAGTTGTCGGACTTAGACCAGACGTTGCAGATGTAGTTCCTGTCGTTGTGCTGATACTAGGGTCACCTGGAGTTACAGCAAAATTACTTGTTAAAGGCAATGATTGTGTAGTTGGTACAGTTGAAGTTGTACTCTGCACAGATGATGGTGTGGTAGTCTCAGCTGTTGTAGTTCCAGATGCTGTATTTGCTGTAGTTGTGCTAATACTTGGGCCAGTGTTGGTAGCACTGGGAGGTCCACCAGAAGTACTTGTAGAAGGCAATGTTTGTGTAGAGGCTACACTTGAAGTTGTTGTACTCTGCACGGACGTTGGCGTTGTTGTTTCTGTTGCTGTGCTGACAGTCGGGCTACTGGTGCTTGCACTCGGAGTTACAGCAGAGGTACTTGTAGTTCCAGCTGTTGTAGTTCCAGTTGTTGTACTCGGTGTCGTTGTGCTAATACTTGGGCCAACACTACTTGGACCAGTGTTGGTAGCACTGGGAGGTACACCAGAAGTACTTGTAGAAAGGAATGATTGTGTAGATGCTACACTAGAAGTTGTGCTTGACACTGATGTTGCCGTTGTTGTTTCTGTTGCTGTGCTGACAGTTTGGCTACTAATGCTTGCACTCGGAGATACACCAGAGGTACTTGTTAAAGGTGATGAAGTCGTCGTACTTAGACCAGACGTTACAGATGTAGTCCCTGTTGTTGTGCTGATACTAGGGCCAGTGGTAGTAGCACTTGGAGTTACAGCAGAAGCACTTGTAGAAGGCAATGCTTGTGTAGATGGGAGAGTTAAAGTTGTACTCTGCACTGATGATGGTGTCGTAGTTCCAGTTGCTATATTTGCTGTCGTTGTGCTAATACTTGGGCCAGTGTTGGTAGCACTGGGAGGTACACCAGAAGTACTTGTAGAAGGCAATGCTTGTGTAGATGCTACACTTGAAGTTATGCTCGGCACTGACATTGGCGATGTTGTTTCTGTTGCTATGCTGACAGTTGGGCTACTGGTGCTTGTACTTGGAGTTACAGACGTACTTGTGAAAGGTGATGAAGTTGTCGGATTTAGACCAGACGTTGCAGATGTAGTTCCTGTCGTTGTGCTGATACTAGGGTCACCTGGAGTTACAGCAAAATTACTTGTTAAAGGCAATGATTGTGTAGATGGTATAGTTGAACTTGTACTCTGCACAGATGATGGTGTGGTAGTTTCAGCTGTTGTAGTTCCAGATGCTGTATTTGCTGTAGTTGTGCTAATACTTGGGCCAGTGTTGGTAGCACTGGGAGGTCCACCAGAAGTACTTGTAGAAGGCAATGCTT
Source organism: Liolophura sinensis (assembly GCF_032854445.1). Classification (NCBI taxonomy): domain Eukaryota; kingdom Metazoa; phylum Mollusca; class Polyplacophora; order Chitonida; family Chitonidae; genus Liolophura; species Liolophura sinensis. The sequence continues at coordinate 82,300,670 of NC_088295.1, forward strand.
CTGTAGAGGCTACACTTGAAGTTGTTGTACTCTGCACGGACGGTGGCGTTGTTGTTTCTGTTGCTGTGCTAACAGTCGGGCTACTGGTGCTTGCACTCGGAGTTACAGCAGAGGTACTTGTAGTTCCAGCTGTTGTAGTTCCAGTTGTTGTACTCGGTGTCGTTGTGCTAATACTTGGGCCAACACTACTTGGACCAGTGTTGGTAGCACTGGGAGGTACACCAGAAGTACTTGTAGAAAGGAATGATTGTGTAGATGCTACAGTAGAAGTTGTGCTCGACACTGATGTTGCCGTTGTTGTTTCTGTTGCTGTGCTGACAGTTGGGCTACTAATGCTTGCACTCGGAGTTACAACAGAGGTACTTGTAAAAGGTGATAAAGTCGTCGTACTTAGACCAGACGTCACAGATGTAGTTCCTGTTGTTGTGCTGATACTAGGGCCAGTGGTAGTAGCACTCGGAGTTACAGCAGAAGCAGCTGTAGAAGGCAATGCTTGTGTAGATGGTAGAGTTGAAGTTGTACTCTGCACTGATGATGGTGTCGTAGTTCCAGTTGCTGTATTTGCTGTCGTTGTGCTAATACTTGGGCCAGTGTTGGTAGCACTGGGAGGTACACCAGAAGTACTTGTAGAAGGCAATGCTTGTGTAGATGCTACACTTGAAGTTATGCTCGGCACTGACGTTGGCGTTGTTGTTTCTCTTGCTATGCTGACAGTTGGGCTACTGGTGCTTGTACTTGGAGTTACAGACGTACTTGTGAAAGGTGATGAGGTTGTCGGACTTAGACCAGACGTTGCAGATGTAGTTCCTGTCGTTGTGCTGATACTAGGGTCACCTGGAGTTACATCAGAAGTACTTGTAGAGGGTGGTGATTGTGTGGAAGCTACAGTCGAAGTTGCTACTGGTGCCACTGTTGTATCTGTACTATGGGCTGAAGCCGCTGTAGGTCCTATTGTTTCAGAGATACTAGTGCCAGTTGCTCTACTACTCGAAGTTGTCACTTGTGCTGTTGTTGAATCGGTACTGTGGACTGATGGCGTTGTGGTTTCTGTTGTTGTAGAAATACTAGGGCCGGTTGTTGTAGCACTGGCAGTTACATGAGAAGTAATTGTTGAAGGTGGTGACTGTGTGGATGCCACACTCGAAGTTGCTACTCGTGCCGTTGTTGTATCTGTACTGTGGACTAACGGCGTTGTAGTTTCTCTGGTTATAGAGATACTAGGACCAGTTGTTGTAACACTGGCAGTTACATCAGAAGTACTTGTAGAGGGTGGTGATTGTGTGGATGCTACACTTACAGTTGCTACTGGTGCTGTTGTTGTATCTGAACTGTGGACTGAAAGCGTTGTAGTTTCTGTGGTTGTAGAGATACTAGGATCAGTTGTTGTAGCACTGGGAGTTACATCAGAAGTACTTGTTGAAGGTGATGTTTGTGTGGAAGCTACAGTCGAAGTTGCTACTGGTGCCGCTGTTGTATCTGTACTGTGGACTGAAGCCGCTGTAGTTCCTATTGTTTCAGAGATACTAGTGCCAGTTGTTCTACTACTCGAAGTTGTCACTTGTGCTGTTGTCGAATCTGTACTGTGGACTGATGGCGTTGTGGTTTCTGTTGTTGTAGAAATACTAGGGCCGGTTGTTGTAGCACTGGGAGTTATGTGAGAAGTAATTGTTGAAGGTGGTGATTGTGTGGATGCCACACTCGAAGTTGCTACTCGTGCCGTTGTTGTATCTGTACTGTGGACTAACGGCGTTGTAGTTTCTCTGGTTATAGAGATACTAGGACCAGTTGTTGTAGCACTGGCAGTTACATCAGAAGTACTTGTAGAAGGTGATGATTGTGTGGATGCTACACTTACAGTTGCTACTGGTGCTGTTGTATCTGTACTGTGGACTGAAAGCGTTGTACTTTCTGTGGTTGTAGAGATACTAAGATCGGTTGTTGTAGCACTGGGAGTTACATCAGAAGTACTTGTTGAAGGTGATGTTTGTGTGGAAGCTACAGTCGAAGTTGTTACTGAGGACGCTGTTGTATCTGTACTATGGACTGAAGCCGCTGTAGGTCCTATTGTTTCAGAGATACTAGTGTCAGTTGTTCTACTACTCGAAGTTGTCACTTGTGCTGTTGTCGAATCTGTACTGTGGACTGATGGCGTTGTGGTTTCTGTTGTAGAGATAGTAGGGCCGGTTGTTGTAGCACTGGCAGTTACATGAGAAGTAATTGTTGAAGGTGGTGATTGTGTGGATGCCACACTCGAAGTTGCTACTCGTGCCGTTGTTGTATCTGTACTGTGGACTAACGGCGTTGTAGTTTCTCTGGTTATAGAAATACTAGGACCAGTTGTTGTAGCACTGGCAGTTACATCAGAAGTACTTGTAGAAGGTGATGATTGTGTGGATGCTACACTTACAGTTGCTACTGGTGCTGTTGTATCTGTACTGTGGACTGAAAGCGTTGTACTTTCTGTGGTTGTAGAGATACTAAGGTCGGTTGTTGTAGCACTGGGAGTTACATCAGAAGTACTTGTTGAAGGTGATGTTTGTGTGGAAGCTACAGTCGAAGTTGTTACTGGGGCCGCTGTTGTATCTGTACTATGGACTGAAGCCGCTGTAGGTCCTATTGTTTCAGAGATACTAGTGCCAGTTGTTCTACTACTCGAAGTTGTCACTTGTGCTGTTGTCGAATCTGTACTGTGGACTGATGGCGATGTGGTTTCTGTTGTAGAGATACTAGGGCTGGTTGTTGTAGCACTGGCAGTTACATGAGAAGTAATTGTTGAAGGTGGTGATTGTGTGGATGCCACACTCGAAGTTGCTACTGGTGCCGTTGTTGTATCTGTACTGTGGATTAACGGCGTTGTAGTTTCTCTGGTTATAGAGATTGGACCAGGACCAGTTGTTGTAACACTGGCAGTTACATCAGAAGTACTTGTAGAGGGTGGTGATTGTGTGGATGGTACACTTACAGTTGCTACTGGTGCAGTTGTTGTATCTGTACTGTGGACTGAAAGCCTTGTACTTTCTCTGGTTGCAGAGATACTTGGACCAGTTGTTGTAACACTGGCAGTTACATCAGAAGTACTTGTAGAGGGTGGTGATTGTATGGATGCTACACTTACAGTTGCTACTGGTGCTGTTGTTGTATCTGTACTGTGGAATGACAGCGTTGTAGTTTCTGTTGTTGTAGAGATACTAGGGCCGGTTATTGTAGCACTGGGAGTTACATGAGAAGTAATTGTTGAAGGCGGTGATTGTGTGGATGCCACACTCGAAGTTGCTACTCGTGCCGTTGTTGTATCTGTACTGTGGACTAACGGCGTTGTAGTTTCTCTGGTTATAGAGATTGGACCAGGACCAGTTGTTGTAGCACTGGCAGATACATCAGAAGTACTTGTAGAGGGTGGTGATTGTGTGGATGGTACACTTACAGTTGCTACTGGTGCTGTTGTTGTATCTGTACTGTGGACTGAAAGCGTTGTACTTTCTGTGGTTGTAGAGATACTAAGGCCGGTTGTTGTAGCACTGGGAGTTACATGAGAAGTACTTGTTGAAGGTGATGTTTGTGTGGAAGCTACAGTCGAAGTTGCTACTGGTGCCGCTGTTGTACCTGTACTATGGACTGAAGCCGCTGTAGTTCCTATTGTTTCAGAGATACTAGTGCCAGTTGTTCTACTACTCGAAGTTGTCACTTGTGCTGTTGTCGAATCTGTACTGTGGACTGATGGCGTTGTGGTTTCTGTTGTTGTAGAGATACTAGGGCCGGTTGTTGTAGCACTGACAGTTACATGAGAAGTAATTGTTGAAGGTGGTGATTGTGTGGATGCCACACTCGAAGTTGCTACTGGTGCCGTTGTTGTATCTGTACTGTGGACTAACGGCGCTGTAGTTTGTCTGGTTATAGAGATACTAGGACCAGTTGTTGTAGCACTGGCAGTTACATCAGAAGTACTTGTAGAGAGTGGTGATTGTGTGGATGCTACACTTACAGTTGCTACTGGTCCTGTTGTTGTATCTGTACTGTGGACCGATGGCGTTGTAGTTTCTGTTGTTGTAGAGATACTATTGCCGGTTGTTGTAGCACTGGGAGTTACATCAGAAGTACTTGTTGAAGGTGGTGATTGTGTGGATGTTACACTCGAAGTTGGTAATGCTCCTGTTGTTGTATCTGTAGTGTGGACTGATGGCGTTGTAGTTTCTCTGGTTATAGAGATACTAGGACCAGTTGTTGTAGCACTGGCAGTTACATCAGAAGTACTTGTAGAGGGTGGTGATTGTGTGGATGCTACACTTACAGTTGCTACTGGTGCTGTTGTTGTATCTGTACTGTGGACTGAAAGCGTTGTACTTTCTGTGGTTGTAGAGATACTAAGGCCGGTTGTTGTAGCACTGGGAGTTACATCAGAAGTACTTGTTGAAGGTGATGTTTGTGTGGAAGCTACAGTCGAAGTTGCAACTGGTGCCGCTGTTGTATCTGTACTGTGGACTGAAGCCGCTGTAGTTCCTATTGTTTCAGAGATACTAGTGCCAGTTGTTCTACTACTCGAAGTTGCCACTTGTGCTGTTGTCGAATCTGTACTGTGGACTGATGGCGTTGTGGTTTCTGTTGTTGTAGAAATACTAGGGCCGGTTGTTGTAGCACTGGGAGTTACATGAGAAGTAATTGTTGAAGGTGGTGATTGTGTGGATGCCACACTCAAAGTTGCTACTGGTGCCGTTGTTGTATCTGTACTGTGGACTAACGGCGTTGTAGTTTCTCTGGTTATAGAGATACTAGGACCAGTTGTTGTAACACTGGCAGTTACATCAGAAGTACTTGTAGAGGGTGGTGATTGTGTGGATGGTACACTTACAGTTGCTACTGGTGCAGTTGTTGTATCTGTACTGTGGACTGAAAGCCTTGTACTTTCTGTGGTTGCAGAGATACTAGGACCAGTTGTTGTAACACTGGCAGTTACATCAGAAGTACTTGTAGAGGGTGGTGATTGTGTGGATGCTACACTTACAGTTGCTACTGGTGCTGTTGTTGTATCTGTACTGTGGAATGACAGCGTTGTAGTTTCTGTTGTTGTAGAGATACTAGGGCCGGTTGTTGTAGCACTGGGAGTTACATGAGAAGTAATTGTTGAAGGCGGTGATTGTGTGGATGCCACACTCGAAGTTGCTACTCGTGCCGTTGTTGTATCTGTACTGTGGACTAACGGCGTTGTAGTTTCTCTGGTTATAGAGATTGGACCAGGACCAGTTGTTGTAGCACTGGCAGATACATCAGAAATACTTGTAGAGGGTGGTGATTGTGTGGATGGTACACTTACAGTTGCTACTGGTGCTGTTGTTGTATCTGTACTGTGGACTAACGGCGTTGTACTTTCTGTGCTTGTAGAGATACTAAGGCCGGTTGTTGTAGCACTGGGAGTTACATGAGAAGTACTTGTTGAAGGTGATGTTTGTGTGGAAGCTACAGTCGAAGTTGCTACTGGTGCCGCTGTTGTACCTGTACTATGGACTGAAGCCGCTGTAGTTCCTATTGTTTCAGAGATACTAGTGCCAGTTGTTCTACTACTCGAAGTTGTCACTTGTGCTGTTGTCGAATCTGTACTGTGGACTGATGGCGTTGTGGTTTCTGTTGTTGTAGAGATACTAGGGCCGGTTGTTGTAGCACTGGCAGTTACATGAGAAGTAATTGTTGAAGGTGGTGATTGTGTGGATGCCACACTCGAAGTTGCTACTGGTGCCGTTGTTGTATCTGTACTTTGGACTAACGGCGCTGTAGTTTGTCTGGTTATAGAGATACTAGGACCAGTTGTTGTAGCACTGGCAGTTACATCAGAAGTACTTGTAGAGAGTGGTGATTGTGTGGATGCTACACTTACAGTTGCTACTGGTCCTGTTGTTGTATCTGTACTGTGGACTGATGGCGTTGTAGTTTCTGTTGTTGTAGAGATACTATGGCCGGTTGTTGTAGCACTGGGAGTTACATCAGAAGTACTTGTTGAAGGTGGTGATTGTGTGGATGTTACACTCGAAGTTGGTAATGCTCCTGTTGTTGTATCTGTAGTGTGGACTGATGGCGTTGTAGTTTCTCTGGTTATAGAGATACTAGGACCAGTTGTTGTAGCACTGGCAGTTACATCAGAAGTACTTGTAGAGGGTGGTGATTGTGTGGATGCTACACTTACAGTTGCTACTGGTGCTGTTGTTGTATCTGTACTGTGGACTGAAAGCGTTGTACTTTCTGTGGTTGTAGAGATACTAAGGCCGGTTGTTGTAGCACTGGGAGTTACATCAGAAGTACTTGTTGAAGGTGATGTTTGTGTGGAAGCTACAGTCGAAGTTGCAACTGGTGCCGCTGTTGTATCTGTACTGTGGACTGAAGCCGCTGTAGTTCCTATTGTTTCAGAGATACTAGTGCCAGTTGTTCTACTACTCGAAGTTGCCACTTGTGCTGTTGTCGAATCTGTACTGTGGACTGATGGCGTTGTGGTTTCTGTTGTTGTAGAAATACTAGGGCCGGTTGTTGTAGCACTGGGAGTTACATGAGAAGTAATTGTTGAAGGTGGTGATTGTGTGGATGCCACACTCAAAGTTGCTACTGGTGCCGTTGTTGTATCTGTACTGTGGACTAACGGCGTTGTAGTTTCTCTGGTTATAGAGATACTAGGACCAGTTGTTGTAACACTGGCAGTTACATCAGAAGTACTTGTAGAGGGTGGTGATTGTGTGGATGGTACACTTACAGTTGCTACTGGTGCTGTTGTTGTATCTGTACTGTGGACTGAAAGCGTTGTACTTTCTGTGGTTGTAGAGATAGTATGGCCGGTTGTTGTAGCACTGGGAGTTACATCAGAAGTACTTGTTGAAGGTGATGTTTGTGTGGAAGCTACACTCGAAGTTGCTACTGGTGCCGCTGTTGTATCTGTACTATGGACTGAAGCCGCTGTAGGTCCTATTGTTTTAGAGATACTAGTGCCAGTTGTTCTACTACTCGAAGTTGTCACTTGTGCTGTTGTCGAACCTGTACTGTGGACTGACAGCGTTGTAGTTTCTGTTGTTGTAGAGATACTAGGACCAGTTGTTGTAGCACTGGGAGTTACATCAGAAGTACTTGTTGAAGGTGGTGATTGTGTGGATGCCACACTCGAAGTTGCTACTGGTGCCGTTGTTGTATCTGTACTGTGGACTAACGGCGTTGTAGTTTCTCTCGTTATAGAGATACTAGGACCAGTTGTTGTAGCACTGGCAGTTACATCAGAAGTACTTGTAGAAGGTAATGATTGTGTGGATGCTACACTTACAGTTGCTACTGGTGCTGTTGTATCTGTACTGTGGACTGAAAGCGTTGTACTTTCTGTGGTTGTAGAGATACTAAGGTCGGTTGTTGTAGCACTGGGAGTTACATCAGAAGTACTTGTTGAAGGTGATGTTTGTGTGGAAGCTACAGTCGAAGTTGTTACTGCGGCCGCTGTTGTATCTGTACTATGGACTGAAGCCGCTGTAGGTCCTATTGTTTCAGAGATACTAGTGCCAGTTGTTCTACTACTCGAAGTTGCCACTTGTGCTGTTGTCGAATCTGTACTGTGCACTGATGGCGTTGTGGTTTCTGTTGTAGAGATACTAGGGCCGGTTGTTGTAGCACTGGCAGTTACATGAGAAGTAATTGTTGAAGGTGCTGATTGTGTGGATGCCACACTCGAAGTTGCTACTGGTGCCGTTGTTGTATCTGTACTGTGGACTAACGGCGTTATAGTTTCTCTGGTTATAGAGATTGGACCAGGACCAGTTGTTGTAACACTGGCAGTTACATCAGAAGTACTTGTAGAGGGTGGTGATTGTGTGGATGGTACACTTACAGTTGCTACTGGTGCAGTTGTTGTATCTGTACTGTGGACTGAAAGCGTTGTACTTTCTGTGGTTGTAGACATACTAGGACCAGTTGTTGTAACACTGACAGTTACATCAGAAGTGCTTGTAGAGGGTGGTGATTGTGTGGATGCTACACTTACAGTTGCTACTGGTGCTGTTGTTGTATCTGTACTGTGGACTGACAGCGTTGTAGTTTCTGTTGTTGTAGAGATACTAGGGCCGGTTGTTGTAGCACTGGGAGTTACATGAGAAGTAATTCTTGAAGGTGGTGATTGTGTGGATGCCATACTCGAAGTTGCTACTGGTGCCGTTGTTGTATCTGTACTGTGGACTAACGGCGTTGTAGTTTCTCTGGTTATAGAGATTGGACCAGGACCAGTTGTTGTAACACTGGCAGTTACATCAGAAGTACTTGTAGAGGGTGGTGATTGTGTGGATGGTACACTTACAGTTGCTACTGGTGCTGTTGTTGTATCTGTACTGTGGACTGAAAGCGTTTTACTTTCTGTGGTTGTAGAGATACTAAGGCCGGTTGTTGTAGCACTGGGAGTTACATCAGAAGTACTTGTTGAAGGTGATGTTTGTGTGGAAGCTACAGTCGAAGTTGCTACTGGTGCTGCTGTTGTATCTGTACGATGGACTAAAGCCGCTGTAGTTCCTATTGTTTCAGAGATACTAGTGCCAGTTGTTCTACTACTCGAAGTTGTCACTTGTGCTGTTGTCGAATCTGTACTGTGGACTGATGGCGTTGTGGTTTCTGTTGTTGTAGAGATACTAGGGCCGGTTGTTGTAGCACTGGCAGTTACATGAGAAGTAATTGTTGAAGGTGGTGATTGTGTGGATGCCACACTCGAAGTTGCTACTGGTGCCGCTGTTGTATCTGTACTGTGGACTGAAGCCGCTGTAGTTCCTATTGTTTCAGAGATACTAGTGCCAGTTGTTCTACTACTCGAAGTTGTCACTTGTGCTGTTGTCGAATCTGTACCGTGGACTGATGGCGTTGTGGTTTCTGTTGTTGTAGAGATACTAGGGCCGGTTGTTGTAGCACTGGCAGTTACATGAGAAGTACTTTTTGAAGGTGGTGATTGTGTGGATGCCACACTCGAAGTTGCTACTGGTGCCGTTGTTGTATCTGTACTGTGGACTAACGGCGTTGTAGTTTCTCTGGTTATAGAGATACTAGGACCAGTTGTTGTAGCACTGGGAGTTACATCAGAAGTACTTGTAGAGGGTGGTGATTGTGTGGATGCTACACTTACAGTTGCTACTGGTGCTGTTGTTGTATCTGTACTGTGGGCTGAAAGCGTTGTAGTTTCTGTTGTTGTAGAGATACTATGGCCGGTTGTTGTAGCACTGGGAGTTACATGAGAAGTACTTGTTAAAGGTGGTGATTGTGTGGATGCTACACTCGAAGTTGGTAATGCTCCTGTTGTTGTATCTGTAGTGTGGACTGACGGCGTTGTAGTTTCTGTTGTTAAATGGATACCAGGACCAGTTGTTAAAGCACTGGGAGTTACATGAGAAGTACTTGTTGAAGGTGATGTTTGTGTGGAAGCTACAGTCGAAGTTGCTACTGGTGCCGCTGTTGTATCTGTACTATGGACTGAAGCCGCTGTAGGTCCTATTGTTTCAGAGATACTAGTGCCAGTTGTTCTACTACTCGAAGTTGTCACTTGTGCTGTTGTCGAATCTGTACTGTGGACTGATGGCGTTGTGGTTTCTGTTGTTGTAGAGATACTAGGGCCGGTTGTTGTAGCACTGGTAGTTACATGAGAAGTAATTGTTGAAGGTGGTGATTGTGTGGATGATTCACTCGAAGTTGCTACTGGTGCCGTTGTTGTATCTGTACTGTGGACTAACGGCGTTGTAGTTTCTCTGGTTATAGAGATACTAGGACCAGTTGTTGTAGCATTGGGAGTTACATCAGAAGTACTTGTAGAGGGTGGTGATTGTGTGGATGCCACACTTACAGTTGCTACTGGTGCTGTTGTTGTATCTGTACTGTGGACTGATGGCGTTGTAGTTTCTGTTGTTGTAGAGATACTATGGCCGGTTGTTGTAGCACTGGGAGTTACATGAGAAGTACTTGTTAAAGGTGGTGATTGTGTGGATGCTACACTCGAAGTTGGTAATGCTCCTGTTGTTGTATCTGTAGTGTGGACTGACGGCGTTGTAGTTTCTGTTGTTAAATGGATACCAGGACCAGTTGTTGTAGCACTGGGAGTTACATCAGAAGTACTTGTTGAAGGTGATGTTTGTGTGGAAGCTACAGTCGAAGTTGCTACTGGTGTCGCTGTTGTATCTGTACTATGGACTGAAGCCGCTGTAGGTCCTATTGTTTCAGAGATACTAGTGCCAGTTGTTCTACTACTCGAAGTTGTCACTTGTGCTGTTGTCGAATCTGTACTGTGGACTGATGGCGTTGTGGTTTCTGTTGTTGTAGAGATACTAGGGCCGGTTGTTGTAGCACTGGCAGTTACATGAGAAGTAATTGTTGAAGGTGGTGATTGTGTGGATGCCACACTCGAAGTTGCTACTGGTGCCGTTGTTGTATCTGTACTGTGGACTAACGGCGTTGTAGTTTCTCTCGTTATAGAGATACTAGGACCAGTTGTTGTAGCACTGGCAGTTACATCAGAAGTACTTGTAGAGAGTGGTGATTGTGTGGATGCTACACTTACAGTTGCTACTGGTGCTGTTGTTGTATCTGTACTGTGGACTGATGGCGTTGTAGTTTCTGTTGTTGTAGAGATACTAGGGCCGGTTGTTGTAGCACTGGCAGTCACATGAGAAGTACTTGTTGAAGGTGGTGATTGTGTGGATGCTACAGTCGAAGTTGCTACTGGTGCCGCTGTTGTATCTGTACTGTGGACTGAAGCCGCTGTAGTTCCTATTGTTTCAGAGATACTAGTGCCAGTTGTTCTACTACTCGAAGTTGTCACTTGTGCTGTTGTCGAATCTGTACCGTGGACTGATGGCGTTGTGGTCTCTGTTGTTGTAGAGATACTAGGGCCGGTTGTTGTAGCACTGGCAGTTACATCAGAAGTACTTGTTGAAGGTGGTGATTGTGTGGATGCTACACTCGAAGTTGCTACTGGTGCCGTTCTTGTATCTGTACTGTGGACTAACGGCGTTGTAGTTTCTCTGGTTATAGAGATACTAGGACCAGTTGTTGTAGCACTGGGAGTTACATCAGAAGTACTTGTAGAGGGTGGTGATTGTGTGGATGCTACACTTACAGTTGCTACTGGTGCTGTTGTTGTATCTGTACTGTGGGCTGAAAGCGTTGTAGTTTCTGTTGTTGTAGAGATACTATGGCCGGTTGTTGTAGCACTGGGAGTTACATGAGAAGTACTTGTTAAAGGTGGTGATTGTGTGGATGCTACACTCGAAGTTGGTAATGCTCCTGTTGTATCTGTAGTGTGGACTGACGGCGTTGTAGTTTCTGTTGTTAAATGGATACCAGGACCAGTTGTTAAAGCACTGGGAGTTACATCAGAAGTACTTGTTGAAGGTGATGTTTGTGTGGAAGCTACAGTCGAAGTTGCTACTGGTGCCGCTGTTGTATCTGTACTATGGACTGAAGCCGCTGTAGGTCCTATTGTTTCAGAGATACTAGTGCCAGTTGTTCTACTACTCGAAGTTGTCACTTGTGCTGTTGTCGAATCTGTACTGTGGACTGATGGCGTTGTGGTTTCTGTTGTTGTAGAGATACTAGGGCCGGTTGTTGTAGCACTGGCAGTTACATGAGAAGTAATTGTTGAAGGTGGTGATTGTGTGGATGCCACACTCGAAGTTGCTACTGGTGCCGTTGTTGTATCTGTACTGTGGACTAACGGCGTTGTAGTTTCTCTGGTTATAGAGATACTAGGACCAGTTGTTGTAGCACTGGGAGTTACATCAGAAGTACTTGTAGAGGGTGGTGATTGTGTGGATGCCACACTTACAGTTGCTACTGGTGCTGTTGTTGTATCTGTACTGTGGACTGAAAGCGTTGTAGTTTCTGTTGTTGTAGAGATACTATGGCCGGTTGTTGTAGCACTGGGAGTTACATGAGAAGTACTTGTTGAAGGTGGTGATTGTGTGGATGCCACACTCAAAGTTGCTACTGGTGCCGTTGTTGTATCTGTACTGTGGACTAACGGCGTTGTAGTTTCTCTGGTTATAGAGATACTAGGACCAGTTGTTGTAACACTGGCAGTTACATCAGAAGTACTTGTAGAGGGTGGTGATTGTGTGGATGGTACACTTACAGTTGCTACTGGTGCTGTTGTTGTATCTGTACTGTGGACTGAAAGCGTTGTACTTTCTGTGGTTGTAGAGATAGTATGGCCGGTTGTTGTAGCACTGGGAGTTACATCAGAAGTACTTGTTGAAGGTGATGTTTGTGTGGAAGCTACACTCGAAGTTGCTACTGGTGCCGCTGTTGTATCTGTACTATGGACTGAAGCCGCTGTAGGTCCTATTGTTTTAGAGATACTAGTGCCAGTTGTTCTACTACTCGAAGTTGTCACTTGTGCTGTTGTCGAACCTGTACTGTGGACTGACAGCGTTGTAGTTTCTGTTGTTGTAGAGATACTAGGACCAGTTGTTGTAGCACTGGGAGTTACATCAGAAGTACTTGTTGAAGGTGGTGATTGTGTGGATGCCACACTCGAAGTTGCTACTGGTGCCGTTGTTGTATCTGTACTGTGGACTAACGGCGTTGTAGTTTCTCTCGTTATAGAGATACTAGGACCAGTTGTTGTAGCACTGGCAGTTACATCAGAAGTACTTGTAGAAGGTAATGATTGTGTGGATGCTACACTTACAGTTGCTACTGGTGCTGTTGTATCTGTACTGTGGACTGAAAGCGTTGTACTTTCTGTGGTTGTAGAGATACTAAGGTCGGTTGTTGTAGCACTGGGAGTTACATCAGAAGTACTTGTTGAAGGTGATGTTTGTGTGGAAGCTACAGTCGAAGTTGTTACTGCGGCCGCTGTTGTATCTGTACTATGGACTGAAGCCGCTGTAGGTCCTATTGTTTCAGAGATACTAGTGCCAGTTGTTCTACTACTCGAAGTTGCCACTTGTGCTGTTGTCGAATCTGTACTGTGCACTGATGGCGTTGTGGTTTCTGTTGTAGAGATACTAGGGCCGGTTGTTGTAGCACTGGCAGTTACATGAGAAGTAATTGTTGAAGGTGCTGATTGTGTGGATGCCACACTCGAAGTTGCTACTGGTGCCGTTGTTGTATCTGTACTGTGGACTAACGGCGTTATAGTTTCTCTGGTTATAGAGATTGGACCAGGACCAGTTGTTGTAACACTGGCAGTTACATCAGAAGTACTTGTAGAGGGTGGTGATTGTGTGGATGGTACACTTACAGTTGCTACTGGTGCAGTTGTTGTATCTGTACTGTGGACTGAAAGCGTTGTACTTTCTGTGGTTGTAGACATACTAGGACCAGTTGTTGTAACACTGACAGTTACATCAGAAGTGCTTGTAGAGGGTGGTGATTGTGTGGATGCTACACTTACAGTTGCTACTGGTGCTGTTGTTGTATCTGTACTGTGGACTGACAGCGTTGTAGTTTCTGTTGTTGTAGAGATACTAGGGCCGGTTGTTGTAGCACTGGGAGTTACATGAGAAGTAATTCTTGAAGGTGGTGATTGTGTGGATGCCATACTCGAAGTTGCTACTGGTGCCGTTGTTGTATCTGTACTGTGGACTAACGGCGTTGTAGTTTCTCTGGTTATAGAGATTGGACCAGGACCAGTTGTTGTAACACTGGCAGTTACATCAGAAGTACTTGTAGAGGGTGGTGATTGTGTGGATGGTACACTTACAGTTGCTACTGGTGCTGTTGTTGTATCTGTACTGTGGACTGAAAGCGTTTTACTTTCTGTGGTTGTAGAGATACTAAGGCCGGTTGTTGTAGCACTGGGAGTTACATCAGAAGTACTTGTTGAAGGTGATGTTTGTGTGGAAGCTACAGTCGAAGTTGCTACTGGTGCTGCTGTTGTATCTGTACGATGGACTAAAGCCGCTGTAGTTCCTATTGTTTCAGAGATACTAGTGCCAGTTGTTCTACTACTCGAAGTTGTCACTTGTGCTGTTGTCGAATCTGTACTGTGGACTGATGGCGTTGTGGTTTCTGTTGTTGTAGAGATACTAGGGCCGGTTGTTGTAGCACTGGCAGTTACATGAGAAGTAATTGTTGAAGGTGGTGATTGTGTGGATGCCACACTCGAAGTTGCTACTGGTGCCGCTGTTGTATCTGTACTGTGGACTGAAGCCGCTGTAGTTCCTATTGTTTCAGAGATACTAGTGCCAGTTGTTCTACTACTCGAAGTTGTCACTTGTGCTGTTGTCGAATCTGTACCGTGGACTGATGGCGTTGTGGTTTCTGTTGTTGTAGAGATACTAGGGCCGGTTGTTGTAGCACTGGCAGTTACATGAGAAGTACTTTTTGAAGGTGGTGATTGTGTGGATGCCACACTCGAAGTTGCTACTGGTGCCGTTGTTGTATCTGTACTGTGGACTAACGGCGTTGTAGTTTCTCTGGTTATAGAGATACTAGGACCAGTTGTTGTAGCACTGGGAGTTACATCAGAAGTACTTGTAGAGGGTGGTGATTGTGTGGATGCTACACTTACAGTTGCTACTGGTGCTGTTGTTGTATCTGTACTGTGGGCTGAAAGCGTTGTAGTTTCTGTTGTTGTAGAGATACTATGGCCGGTTGTTGTAGCACTGGGAGTTACATGAGAAGTACTTGTTAAAGGTGGTGATTGTGTGGATGCTACACTCGAAGTTGGTAATGCTCCTGTTGTTGTATCTGTAGTGTGGACTGACGGCGTTGTAGTTTCTGTTGTTAAATGGATACCAGGACCAGTTGTTAAAGCACTGGGAGTTACATGAGAAGTACTTGTTGAAGGTGATGTTTGTGTGGAAGCTACAGTCGAAGTTGCTACTGGTGCCGCTGTTGTATCTGTACTATGGACTGAAGCCGCTGTAGGTCCTATTGTTTCAGAGATACTAGTGCCAGTTGTTCTACTACTCGAAGTTGTCACTTGTGCTGTTGTCGAATCTGTACTGTGGACTGATGGCGTTGTGGTTTCTGTTGTTGTAGAGATACTAGGGCCGGTTGTTGTAGCACTGGTAGTTACATGAGAAGTAATTGTTGAAGGTGGTGATTGTGTGGATGATTCACTCGAAGTTGCTACTGGTGCCGTTGTTGTATCTGTACTGTGGACTAACGGCGTTGTAGTTTCTCTGGTTATAGAGATACTAGGACCAGTTGTTGTAGCATTGGGAGTTACATCAGAAGTACTTGTAGAGGGTGGTGATTGTGTGGATGCCACACTTACAGTTGCTACTGGTGCTGTTGTTGTATCTGTACTGTGGACTGATGGCGTTGTAGTTTCTGTTGTTGTAGAGATACTATGGCCGGTTGTTGTAGCACTGGGAGTTACATGAGAAGTACTTGTTAAAGGTGGTGATTGTGTGGATGCTACACTCGAAGTTGGTAATGCTCCTGTTGTTGTATCTGTAGTGTGGACTGACGGCGTTGTAGTTTCTGTTGTTAAATGGATACCAGGACCAGTTGTTGTAGCACTGGGAGTTACATCAGAAGTACTTGTTGAAGGTGATGTTTGTGTGGAAGCTACAGTCGAAGTTGCTACTGGTGTCGCTGTTGTATCTGTACTATGGACTGAAGCCGCTGTAGGTCCTATTGTTTCAGAGATACTAGTGCCAGTTGTTCTACTACTCGAAGTTGTCACTTGTGCTGTTGTCGAATCTGTACTGTGGACTGATGGCGTTGTGGTTTCTGTTGTTGTAGAGATACTAGGGCCGGTTGTTGTAGCACTGGCAGTTACATGAGAAGTAATTGTTGAAGGTGGTGATTGTGTGGATGCCACACTCGAAGTTGCTACTGGTGCCGTTGTTGTATCTGTACTGTGGACTAACGGCGTTGTAGTTTCTCTCGTTATAGAGATACTAGGACCAGTTGTTGTAGCACTGGCAGTTACATCAGAAGTACTTGTAGAGAGTGGTGATTGTGTGGATGCTACACTTACAGTTGCTACTGGTGCTGTTGTTGTATCTGTACTGTGGACTGATGGCGTTGTAGTTTCTGTTGTTGTAGAGATACTAGGGCCGGTTGTTGTAGCACTGGCAGTCACATGAGAAGTACTTGTTGAAGGTGGTGATTGTGTGGATGCTACAGTCGAAGTTGCTACTGGTGCCGCTGTTGTATCTGTACTGTGGACTGAAGCCGCTGTAGTTCCTATTGTTTCAGAGATACTAGTGCCAGTTGTTCTACTACTCGAAGTTGTCACTTGTGCTGTTGTCGAATCTGTACCGTGGACTGATGGCGTTGTGGTCTCTGTTGTTGTAGAGATACTAGGGCCGGTTGTTGTAGCACTGGCAGTTACATCAGAAGTACTTGTTGAAGGTGGTGATTGTGTGGATGCTACACTCGAAGTTGCTACTGGTGCCGTTCTTGTATCTGTACTGTGGACTAACGGCGTTGTAGTTTCTCTGGTTATAGAGATACTAGGACCAGTTGTTGTAGCACTGGGAGTTACATCAGAAGTACTTGTAGAGGGTGGTGATTGTGTGGATGCTACACTTACAGTTGCTACTGGTGCTGTTGTTGTATCTGTACTGTGGGCTGAAAGCGTTGTAGTTTCTGTTGTTGTAGAGATACTATGGCCGGTTGTTGTAGCACTGGGAGTTACATGAGAAGTACTTGTTAAAGGTGGTGATTGTGTGGATGCTACACTCGAAGTTGGTAATGCTCCTGTTGTATCTGTAGTGTGGACTGACGGCGTTGTAGTTTCTGTTGTTAAATGGATACCAGGACCAGTTGTTAAAGCACTGGGAGTTACATCAGAAGTACTTGTTGAAGGTGATGTTTGTGTGGAAGCTACAGTCGAAGTTGCTACTGGTGCCGCTGTTGTATCTGTACTATGGACTGAAGCCGCTGTAGGTCCTATTGTTTCAGAGATACTAGTGCCAGTTGTTCTACTACTCGAAGTTGTCACTTGTGCTGTTGTCGAATCTGTACTGTGGACTGATGGCGTTGTGGTTTCTGTTGTTGTAGAGATACTAGGGCCGGTTGTTGTAGCACTGGCAGTTACATGAGAAGTAATTGTTGAAGGTGGTGATTGTGTGGATGCCACACTCGAAGTTGCTACTGGTGCCGTTGTTGTATCTGTACTGTGGACTAACGGCGTTGTAGTTTCTCTGGTTATAGAGATACTAGGACCAGTTGTTGTAGCACTGGGAGTTACATCAGAAGTACTTGTAGAGGGTGGTGATTGTGTGGATGCCACACTTACAGTTGCTACTGGTGCTGTTGTTGTATCTGTACTGTGGACTGAAAGCGTTGTAGTTTCTGTTGTTGTAGAGATACTATGGCCGGTTGTTGTAGCACTGGGAGTTACATGAGAAGTACTTGTTGAAGGTGGTGATTGTGTGGATGCTACACTCGAAGTTGGTAATGCTCCTGTTGTTGTATCTGTAGTGTGGACTGACGGCGTTGTAGTTTCTGTTGTTAAATGGATACCAGGACCAGTTGTTAAAGCACTGGGAGTTACATCAGAAGTACTTGTTGAAGGTGATGTTTGTGTGGAAGCTACAGTCGAAGTTGCTACTGGTGCCGCTGTTGTATCTGTACTATGGACTGAAGCCGCTGTAGGTCCTATTGTTTCAGAGATACTAGTGCCAGTTGTTCTACTACTCGAAGTTGTCACTTGTGCTGTTGTCGAATCTGTACTGTGGACTGATGGCGTTGTGGTTTCTGTTGTTGTAGAGATACTAGGGCCGGTTGTTGTAGCACTGGCAGTTACATGAGAAGTAATTGTTGAAGGTGGTGATTGTGTGGATGCCACACTCGAAGTTGCTACTGGTGCCGTTGTTGTATCTGTACTGTGGACTAACGGCGTTGTAGTTTCTCTGGTTATAGAGATACTAGGACCAGTTGTTGTAGCACTGGGAGTTACATCAGAAGTACTTGCAGAGGGTGGTGATTGTGTGGATGCCACACTTACAGTTGCTACTGGTGCTGTTGTTGTATCTGTACTGTGGACTGAAAGCGTTGTAGTTTCTGTTGTTGTAAAGATACTATGGCCGGTTGTTGTAGCACTGGAGTTACATGAGAAGTACTTGTTAAAGGTGGTGATTGTGTGGATGCTACACTCGAAGTTGGTAATGCTCCTGTTGTTGTATCTGTAGTGTGGACTGACGGCGTTGTAGTTTCTGTTGTTAAATGGATACCAGGACCAGTTGTTGTAGCACTGGGAATTACATCAGAAGTACTTGTTGAAGGTGATGTTTGTGTGGAAGCTACAGTCGAAGTTGTTACTGGTGCCGCTGTTGTATCTGTACTATGGACTGAAGCCGCTGTAGGTCCTATTGTTTCAGAGATACTAGTGCCAGTTGTTCTACTACTCGAAGTTGTCACTTGTGCTGTTGTCGAATCTGTACTGTGGACTGATGGCGTTGTGGTTTCTGTTGTTGTAGAGATACTAGGGCCGGTTGTTGTAGCACTGGCAGTTACATGAGAAGTAATTGTTGAAGGTGGTGATTGTGTGGATGCCACACTCGAAGTTGCTACTGGTGCCGTTGTTGTATCTGTACTGTGGACTAACGGCGTTGTAGTTTCTCTGGTTATAGAGATACTAGGACCAGTTGTTGTAGCACTGGCAGGTACATCAGAAGTACTTGTAGAGAGTGGTGATTGTGTGGATGCTACACTTACAGTTGCTACTGGTGCTGTTGTTGTATCTGTACTGTGGACTGATGGCGTTGTAGTTTCTGTTGTTGTAGAGATACTATGGCCGGTTGTTGTAGCACTGGGAGTTACATGAGAAGTACTTGTTGAAGGTGGTGATTGTGTGGATGCTACACTCGAAGTTGGTAATGCTCCTGTTGTTGTATCTGTAGTGTGGACTGACGGCGTTGTAGTTTCTGTTGTTAAATGGATACCAGGACCAGTTGTTGTAGCACTGGGAATTACATCAGAAGTACTTGTTGAAGGTGATGTTTGTGTGGAAGCTACAGTCGAAGTTGCTACTGGTGCCGCTGTTGTATCTGTACTATGGACTGAAGCCGCTGTAGGTCCTATTGTTTCAGAGATACTAGTGCCAGTTGTTCTACTACTCGAAGTTGTCACTTGTGCTGTTGTCGAATCTGTACTGTGGACTGATGGCGTTGTGGTTTCTGTTGTTGTAGAGATACTAGGGCCGGTTGTTGTAGCACTGGCAGTTACATGAGAAGTAATTGTTGAAGGTGGTGATTGTGTGGATGCCACACTCGAAGTTGCTACTGGTGCCGTTGTTGTATCTGTACTGTGGACTAACGGCGTTGTAGTTTCTCTGGTTATAGAGATACTAGGACCAGTTGTTGTAGCACTGGCAGGTACATCAGAAGTACTTGTAGAGAGTGGTGATTGTGTGGATGCTACACTTACAGTTGCTACTGGTGCTGTTGTTGTATCTGTACTGTGGACTGATGGCGTTGTAGTTTCTGTTGTTGTAGAGATACTATGGCCGGTTGTTGTAGCACTGGCAGTTACATCAGAAGTACTTGTTGAAGGTGGTGATTGTGTGGATGCTACACTCGAAGTTGGTAATGCTCCTGTTGTTGTATCTGTACTGTGGACTGATGGTGTTGTAGTTTCTCTGGTTATAGAGATACTAGGACCAGTTGTTGTAACACTGGCAGTTACATCAGAAGTACTTGTAGAGGGTGGTGATTGTGTGGCTGCTACACTTACAGTTGCTACTGGTGCTGTTGTTGTATCTGTACTGTGGACTGAAAGTGTTGTACTTTCTGTGGTTGTAGAGATACTAAGGCCGGTTGTTGTAGCACTGGGAGTTACATCAGAAGTACTTGTTGAAGGTGGTGATTGTGTGGAAGCTACAGTCGAAGTTGCTACTGGTGCCGTTGTTGTATCTGTACTGTGGACTAACGGCGTTGTAGTTTCTCTGGTTATAGAGATACTAGGACCAGTTGTTGTAGCACTGGGAGTTACATCAGAAGTACTTGTAGAGGGTGGTGATTGTGTGGATGCCACACTTACAGTTGCTACTGGTGCTGTTGTTGTATCTGTACTGTGGACTGATGGCGTTGTAGTTTCTGTTGTTGTAGAGATACTATGGCCGGTTGTTGTAGCACTGGGAGTTACATGAGAAGTACTTGTTAAAGGTGGTGATTGTGTGGATGCTACACTCGAAGTTGGTAATGCTCCTGTTGTTGTATCTGTAGTGTGGACTGACGGCGTTGTAGTTTCTGTTGTTAAATGGATACCAGGACCAGTTGTTGTAGCACTGGGAGTTACATCAGAAGTACTTGTTGAAGGTGATGTTTGTGTGGAAGCTACAGTCGAAGTTGCTACTGGTGCCGCTGTTGTATCTGTACTATGGACTGAAGCCGCTGTAGGTCCTATTGTTTCAGAGATACTAGTGCCAGTTGTTCTACTACTCGAAGTTGTCACTTGTGCTGTTGTCGAATCTGTACTGTGGACTGATGGCGTTGTGGTTTCTGTTGTTGTAGAGATACTAGGGCCGGTTGTTGTAGCACTGGCAGTTACATGGGAAGTAATTGTTGAAGGTGGTGATTGTGTGGATGCCACACTCGAAGTTGCTACTGGTGCCGTTGTTGTATCTGTACTGTGGACTAACGGCGTTGTAGTTTCTCTCGTTATAGAGATACTAGGACCAGTTGTTGTAGCACTGGCAGTTACATCAGAAGTACTTGTAGAGAGTGGTGATTGTGTGGATGCTACACTTACAGTTGCTACTGGTGCTGTTGTTGTATCTGCACTGTGGACTGATGGCGTTGTAGTTTCTGTTGTTGTAGAGATACTATGGCCGGTTGTTGTAGCACTGGCAGTTACATCAGAAGTACTTGTTGAAGGTGGTGATTGTGTGGATGCTACACTCGAAGTTGGTAATGCTCCTGTTGTTGTATCTGTAGTGTGGACTGACGGCGTTGTAGTTTCTGTTGTTAAATGGATACCAGGACCAGTTGTTGTAGCACTGGGAGTTACATGAGAAGTACTTGTTGAAGATGATGTTTGTGTGGAAGCTACAGTCGAAGTTGTTACTGGTGCCGTTGTTGTATCTGTACTATGGACTGAAGCCGCTGTAGTTCCTATTGTTTCAGAGATACTAGTGCCAGTTGTTCTACTACTCGAAGTTGTCACTTGTGCTGTTGTCGAACCTGTACTGTGGACTAATGGCGTTGTGGTTTCTGTTGTTGTAGAGATACTAGGGCCGGTTGTTGTAGCACTGGCAGTTACATGAGAAGTAATTGTTGAAGGTGGTGATTGTGTGGATGCCACACTCGAAGTTGCTACTGGTGCCGTTGTTGTATCTGTACTGTGGACTAACGGCGTTGTAGTTTCTCTGGTTATAGAGATACTAGGACCAGTTGTTGTAGCACTGGCAGTTACATCAGAAGTACTTGTAGAGAGTGGTGATTGTGTGGATGCTACACTTACAGTTGCTACTGGTGCTGTTGTTGTATCTGTACTGTGGACTGATGGCGTTGTAGTTTCTGTTGTTGTAGAGATACTATGGCCGGTTGTTGTAGCACTGGCAGTTACATCAGAAGTACTTGTTGAAGGTGGTGATTGTGTGGATGCTACACTCGAAGTTGGTAATGCTCCTGTTGTTGTATCTGTAGTGTGGACTGACGGCGTTGTAGTTTCTGTTGTTAAATGGATACCAGGACCAGTTGTTGTAGCACTGGGAGTTACATCAGAAGTACTTGTTGAAGATGATGTTTGTGTGGAAGCTACAGTCGAAGTTGTTACTGGTGCCGTTGTTGTATCTGTACTATGGACTGAAGCCGCTGTAGTTCCTATTGTTTCAGAGATACTAGTGCCAGTTGTTCTACTACTCGAAGTTGTCACTTGTGCTGTTGTCGAACCTGTACTGTGGACTGACAGCGTTGTAGTTTCTGTTGTAGTAGAGATACTAGGACCAGTTGTTGTAGCACTGGGAGTTACATCAGAAGTACTTGTTGAAGGTGATGTTTGTGTGGAAGCTACAGTCGAAGTTGCTACTAGTGCCGCTGTTGTATCTGTACTATGGACTGAAGTCGCTGTAGGTCCTATTGTTTCAGAGATACTAGTGCCAGTTGTTCTACTACTCGAAGTTGTGACTTGTGCTGTTGTCGAATCTGTACTGTGGACTGATGGCGTTGTGGTTTCTGTTGTTGTAGAGATACTAGGGCCGGTTGTTGTAGTACTGGGAGTTACATCAGAAGTACTTGTTGAAGGTGATGTTTGTGTGGAAGCTACAGTCGAAGTTGCTACTGGTGCCGCTGTTGTATCTGTACTGTGGACTGAAGCCGCTGTAGTTCCTATTGTTTCAGAGATACTAGGACCAGTTGTTGTAGCACTGGCAGGTACATCAGAAGTACTTGTAGAGGGTGGTGATTGTGTGGATGCTACACTTTCAGTTGCTACTGGTGCTGTTGTTGTATCTGTACGGTGGACTGAAAGCGTTGTAGTTTCTGTTGTAGAGATACTAAGGTCGGTTGTTGTAGCACTGGGAGTTACATCAGAAGTACTTGTTGAAGGTGGTGATTGTGTGGCTGCTACACTCGAAGTTGGTATTGCTCCTGTTGTTGTATCTGTACTGTGGACTGACAGCGTTGTAGTTTCTGTGGTTGTAGAGATACTTGGGCCAGTCGTTGTACCACTGGGAGTGACTTCAGAAGAACTGGAAGGAGACAGTTGCGTTGTTGTTCTTGCTGTTGTCGTTGTGTCTGATACTGAAATAAAATATACTTTTTTTAGCCACTTTTTTGCACAGGGTTAACAATGTGATTTGCCTCAATCGTGACCGACCCAAACCTGTTCTTAATGTGTCATCCTTATGCAGAGGTCTGTAACATTACGTGTACCTGTACATCTTCTGAGCTAATTTGCATAATTCGAAATGACCAATAGAAACCAAGGTAATATTGTAAACCATCGTTTATCGTAAAGATGTTGTTGTAAAATTACTGTGAATGAACGAAGCGGGAGGATGAATACGGGACAAGTTTTACCAAATGCCTTGAGAGATATCGGGTTTTATATACTCATATTATTGTGACTCGAATTACTCGTTTCATATTAATGTCAAAGAATTTTTTAATGCACAATTCTTTAGTACTGTTTAAAGTTTCCTAATTTGAAGAAGTGAAGAACATCGCGGCAGGTATCCGATATTATTGTTGCCAATATTAAGACAGATCCTAATGAAACTTACTACACGTTAGTATGGCATGAAAGGTGATTATAGCGTATGAGGGGATAATTAGGTTACTTGACACGAGAATCTACGATTCATATTCGGAACCTTGATTTAAAATGGTTTTTAATGGTGAGTTTTAACAGTGTGAGCCATCAAATTCCTTTGTTGATTACACACTTTGTGGAAATTACAGCCACTACTTCGGAAGTGTGCAGAATTATCCATGTGAGATTTGTAGCCTCGGTCAACTTCATGTTCCTTATACGAAAACGACCTGTTTGTCATTTACATCAATTCCCGAAGCACTGAAGCATTTATGTGATTGCTATCATTGTCAAGCCACGGTTTTCTTCTTCGTCCGATGCCTCGAGTAACATTTTGTCTAAAAGGAGTACAATCCTAATTACATCACTGTCTTTGTCCATGCGCGTATTTATGCATTCTGGCTTTTTGTAATCGATGCGTGTTTTCATGTATACATGTAAACGCAAAACAGAAAAGGCTGTTCCAAGAACCAATCTTAATGAGTGACTGCTCTGAATGATGAGCTGATTCCGATATAAACGTTGGTATAGCTTAGCCAAATAATTATAAACCATGGAAAGTTTTTTTGAACAATGTTGTGATTAAGCTGTTGAAATTCAAAAATTTCGGAGCGCAACACTGTATTTCGTGTTCTCTTTAGATTTAGACATTTTTCATAAATATGAAGACTTTATTGTCTCTGGAATAACACCTGAGATAACATCTTATGATGAATAATTTAAATAGCGATGATGAATAAAAAAATGCTGAATAAAGGCGACTGATCTCGCAGCCACCGCATTCGTTAGAAGCTCCTGGGCCATTTGGCCGCGCATGCACCCTAACCACGGAGGCTACGCAACTTGTTGAAGTGCTTTCACTATGCTATGCATTTGATTAACACGTCTGATTTTCTGTTGAATAAACTCTGAGTGGATAAGTGGCCGTCTGCCAAACACGTAAATTCCGGTTGGGTCGAAACTCCCTTTAGGCAGTAAACGGAGTGATATAAAATCTTACGTAGCGATATACGTGCTGTCTGCATCGATTTGATGATGATGAATACCCACCTCCACTTGTTGAAGTCGTCGATGAATCAGCTGTGGTCGTCGTAATCAGCGTCATGAATGTAGACAGTGTACTTGTCGCGGGGGAACTAGTAACCCCGGGGGACGTACTTTCAGTCGTGACCGGTGATGTTGACCCAGACACGTTGACGCCATTGTAGATTGCTACTATAAACAGAACGTTTTCATTTTGTAGTCTTGGAATAAGTACACTCAAAATTCTGCCAAATTTAACAGAAAGTCTGTTGTCTGAGTGATGCTAGAACGTATTCTGTTATTATAATACAATATTGTGCGTGTCATATTCAACGTAATATCCGGTTAGCCTAATAGAATGGTTATGCTGGATCAACAGAATATGCGTTATTTTTACACAATAATCTGCTGTAATAACAGAATACATTCTAGCATTACTCAGATAACATACTTTCTGTTAAATTTAACAGATAAATTTTTGGAGCGCTGCGTTTATCAGGATATAAACAACTTAATACACGAACATGACGTATACATCAGATATTAAACACTGTCTACAAAATAGTTCAATTTATTATCTTTATTTTTTTGTTTTTGTTTTTAAAGCCAGTATTGTGCCTTTGAAACTTTGTATTCTATGCATGGTGGCTTTTTCTGGTCATACTGGAAACAGTGACGTCACACTAGGTATATGTCACTTAACACGGCTAGATTGTGCCATTCAAAATACATATACATGCACATGGATATCTAAGAATGCATTCGCGGAATGTACCCGGAAAACAACGAGGCAAAAAATATATATGTGGCGTCACTTATAACCTCAGTCACTACAGCTGAATCTGATGCTTTAAAAGCATTTTACTCGTTTGAAATATTCGAAGAAAATAAACGGAACTATTTCCCTGAACAGTATTTCATAGCATATAGTTCAGCTTAGTTTTTATTAATGCTGACAATTAATGATATACATTTAAAGAAACTAATTTATAATTGTTAAGGGAAGAGCTTTCAATAACTCACTTAAACTATTGAAACGAAATAATTTTTAAAACCTATAACCATTGGTAGTAATAATCGTCCCTAGCAAATTCTGTACCACCAGTAATCATTGTATTCTCAAAAAGCTGTTATATAATCATCGCCCAGACAGATACGATGATTAAAATTTGCAGATGGTTGAAGATATCTATGACCGTCACTTGGAGAAAATGCAAACATACTACATGTGTACATCACCCGCGCCCAGTAAGAAAACACTATGACCCTTAAAACATGTTTTAGTTTTAATACCTTGTTTTCCTCCATGATTCAGGTTGAAGTTAGCTGTCTGTACAATTCCGGTCAAATTACATTTACATATACGTAAAGTTCAGTCGGGAGGCCCAGTGACCTGCTGCAACTATCACGAACTTTACCACCGAGGTCACGTGTTCGAATCCGGCTCTCGCTGATTCGGCTTGTTGAAACATTAAGTCAAGAGGTCTGCTCGTTACCTGGCATAGGTCGGCGTTAATATAATTAAATAAATATCCTACACCAAACCTGCCACTTTGTGCTATAATATTGGATGCCATTAAGCTTTAATGACCCTTGAAAAGTATAAATGAAAGGTATGCACTGAGGAGACCCTGCTACAAGGAACTCAACTCTTTATGTGATTTTAAAAATTTCGCTTAAATGCGATACAACTGAATTAATCAAAACACTTTCAGCACGCTGAAACGCTGATTTTTTTTAGCCACTTTTCTATTAGTGGCATGTAGGAATCCAAGAGAAAACCATGACTTTGCGACGTATGGCTTTCCAATGTTCCGTTAAAAGTCTCTGCGTGTTAAACAATAGTGTTTATCAGGGCAATGAAAAGGAACTTGCAAAAAAGCAGTTGCACAGCAGAACTATACTCAGCTCTGAACTATTATTTATCCCAACTCGTACAATTGCTTTTTTCCAGCTGGTAAAGTTTATCTTAAGAAACACGTATTTCAAAGAAAAGTACTATCGATTCATTGTTAAAACCAAGGTAAAGTAGGCCTATACAATTAAGACAAGACAAATCACACATTTTTGTACGAATCTCGCTTGACACAGGAATGCTCATCTGCCTTCATTTAAATGTGGATAAAAATTAGCAACATAGTTTTAGAGGTACTGTTTACTCTAATTAGCGAACCAATCAAGTCGAAGTTTGACCTCACCAAAGTCAAATGTCAGTCTACCAGTAAGCAGCATGTAGTTTATAAGATATACCGTTGTTGTAGGTTTATTTCTATACCAAGCTTTACTGGCTGTGAAGTGGAGTAGACCATTTCTTCTTTTCGCACTTCCTACAGCCAAAGATTTTTTCATATGCTATGAATACCAATCTATACCATTATATACCCTACTTTACCTTTCTCTTATTGGAACTTAGTCTGTATCTAGTGGTAAGTCTGGCACCCTACACACTATTCTCAGCACACCCCTCACTAGCAGAATAAGCAAGTTTCCTTTGACAGTGCAAGTAAACTTTGTGTCTGGTGGTGGTTATCCTTTATACATTCAACAACCAGAGTTAAAAGGTTTTTCATGCTCACGTCATGTCCAGTTTTTCTGCTGATCGAAAGTTCTCACGCTGTCAGCCATTTCGTATGATTATCAGACAGGCTGACAGCTGGACCTGTCTGTGGTGGAACCTTTACTCTACTTCAGACAATGATACGGTTGTCTCGTACATTGCCTTCATTTAAATGTCTTTGTAAAAAATAAAGTTATAATCCTAATATTCCGGTCCTACGTTTCTGTTGAACGGATGTATCGTGGTTGAATGGATTCCATATTTGCATACAGGAACAAGCGGCAATCGAACGCAAGACTGATAAACGTATAGAGATTGTATATAGAATCCACTTAACCGAGCACACAAACAAAACTTAGGCCTAATAAGGCTGATTTCGTGTACCCATTCTAGTGTACCCATTCTCGTTATATGTACAATTTCGATCAAATTACATTTACATATACATAATGTTTGGTCGGGAGCCTCTCTGCAACTATCATGAAGCTCTCGCTGTTTCGACTACAAACCGGTCGATCCTGGTGAAGGGAAATGTGAACATTCCACACTGACACTCTCCAAGCTCCTTTAGTGCATTGCCCTTTTCAAATGTAGTTGTCGTAGATGTAGACAGTCCTATGCTCCATCCTGTTACCTGTGGTAACTAGAGGGAATGTTCACATTTGCCCTATGATCAACCACCTTGTGTTTGGGCTCATTGCATCTTTATGTCAAGAGGTTTGGTACCTGCCATATGTCGGCGGTTTTCTCCGGACACTCTGTTTTCTTCCATCCATAAACTTGACCCCAATTATACGATTGAAAAATTCTTGGGGACGGAAACAAATAATAATCCGGGTGTTATCCGACACAAAACCTGTCACTTTTTGTCATAATATTCGTTGACGTTAAGCTTCCCAGAAAAATATAAATGAAAGGTATGAACTGCTGCAAAGATCTGGCCTCTTCATGTGATTTTAAATTTCATGCGATTTTAAATTTCGCTTAAGTACAATACAACCGAAGTAATCGAAACACATTCAGGACACTGAAACGCTGATTTTTTCAGCGATGTTCCTGTTAATGGCATGTAGGAATCCAAGACAAAACCACGAATATTACTCATGTACTTTAGGACGTATGCCTTTGAAATGTTATGGGGTGTGAAAACAGAGTGGTCGGTTATCACAGTTCACAGTTCAAATTGACGACACAATTGATAATGACTAGTTATCCTAATTGTCGAGTTAACAGATTATTCACTATTGAGAGAAAACAATATAAATTTGATTCGTGCCTTTACATTTTTGTTGAGTATATATGAAGTGATCAGTCTACAGTCGAGTGGCATCCTACCCTACTCTTACTGGCAGCATTTATAAGCACCAATAAGCGGCAATCGGACGCTAGAGTGATAAATGTAAAGAGAATGTATGTCGACTGCAGATAGTCCAGGACACAACAGTCCTACATAACAAGCTGGATTCCATGTACCCGTAATAAAATGCCGAGATCAGATACGTGCAATCTTACACAATCCGGACATGCTATGTAGATCAGTTAAATAGTTAACAGCTTTGCTTTGTTTTGTTGCTAATTACCTGTAAACTACAGGTCCCAGCGTAATAATATGTGCAAATACATAATCTTGTACATAGTCAAAAGTGACCTAAAAAACGTTTTAGTATGCGTTTATGAAATGAAAATGAAAATTGACCTACTTTTGTGCTATTTTCATTAGAAGGCCGAAGACTAATGTGCATAAAATGGAAATGAAAACAAATTTTGGAGAAAAGTATGGAGAAAACCATAAGATGAAGCAGTTTTGCGGAAATAAACGGTTTCCATTAAACTCAAATACAGTATGACCGCCAGGTCAAGTGACCCAATCAACCCAAAAGTTACGGGTTACCAATGTGGCAAAAAGCCATAATCATTCATTCACTCAAGTCCTTCCCTAAAGTATACCTGAGTTTTATGAATTTTTGAGTGATGGTTTTCACTAGAGAAGCGAGACTTTCGCCGAGAATAATAATAATCCTGGCGAATACAACAGAATTTCAAGCCAAATTAAAACTTCCTTATTTATTTCACCTTTCTAAAGGTATATTGTTCTAGATATTAACGTTATTTAAGGCCCTGGGCTGTATAACAACAGTAATAAAATGCAGATATCATTTGTATCTGTATACCAAGATTCCGGTGGCGTTCTTGTCTATACAAGGTATAACGTCAGGACAAGTAGACACTAACACACTTACCTATTAGCAGTGCTGTCAATGATACCACACACTTCATTCCACGGGTGTTTAAGTCCTGTATAACCTCCCAACTGGGAGGATCTGTCCAACAGAAAACATGGGTGAATACAGTCTCTTGTGAACTGCAAGTTCGCGATGGGTAGGCCAAAGAAAAAGCTAAACCTTGCCAAAACAATTTTGGAATATGGCATGACATTTAGGCTAACTGTAATACTAAAGTGAATGGAAATGAAAATGAAATAATAATCAATAGAAGGCGTGTTGGTTAGTGTCACAATTGATAGTAGCTTCATTTCACTTCGGTTCAAACATTGCTTTTGCAACGGATTTGACATTTTGTGTGCATTTGGCGTCAAGTTTATATTTAAAGATTTGTAAGTAGATCTTCAAATGGAGGGGGGGGGGGCGCAATTTAACATCAATGGCACGCTTTAATTAAGAAAAGAATACTACAGTGAACCAAATATTTAGTTATCAACAAGTGAATTACTTTGTCCAAAATGTGCCATATACCAAAGATGTCGCACGTGTCCATAAAAATGGGTGTAACAAAAATATTATTCATCTGTGCCAACGCCGATTTCGTTTAATAAATAGCAGTGTTTGCATTTGTGCCCGTGGCATACTGTTATGTAATATCAAACAGAGTGCCATATTTTGATAACGACTCGGTGCAGTACAAAGGTATAACAGCGAAGCAAATGCCTACAATCTTAGAAATAGACATCACTTTCGATTATTTAAATGCCGAATTCAGATTTTCTCTTCTTCCTTCTTTCCCAAGACTACTAAAGAATGGAATTCATTGCCTGTTCATATCCAAACTCCTCATTGGAAACAGTTAAGAACTTTTTGTACTCTCAAGACGGTATTAACCGTGATCTAACATCTGTGTATAATTCATTTGACACCTTTCCCTCTGTTATGCTCTGTAGAATGAGAATGGGACTGAGCGCTCTTCGCGGTGACCTCTTTAAATATAACATTATCGACGATCAGTCATGTAGTAAATGTAAACATAAATGTGAAAATGCATCTCATTATTTCCTTGAATGCCCCGCCTATGCCACTCATAGAAAGCACATGCTAAAAAGCATCTTTAGAATTATATCTCCTGGAGTTCACCCTTCTGTATTTTTGACTAGTTGTTCTAAACACATTTGTAGCCTACTTTACTCTTATTTGATTCACCTGAACTAAGCGTGAATAATAATCAGTTGATCTTAAAATCTGTACATAATTTTATAAGCATGTCCACTAGATTCACCATCCAAGCCCAGCAGTGATATGATTTGATTTTGATCTTTCTTTGTTCCTATTATCTTATTCTGTAGGCTACATGTACAGGTCATTTGTTCTCTTTGTTTTCCATGTTGGTGTATATACGTTGATGTTAAGTTGAGGAGATCCCCTCGTGGCTATAGAGCTGTGGGAAATCCTAAATAAACAAATAAAGAATTACAATTACATGGTATAGTGTACGTCCGTCAATAACAACTGTGTATTAACGTGATTGCCCTGGTATGGTGTTAGCCTGTGTCTATAACTTATACATGTGTTACATGATAGAGTGTCAGTTTATGTCATCAAAGAATCCATATATTGCATGATAGAATGTCTGTCTTTGTCAACAACGTATCCATGTATTACATAATACAGCATGTCGGTTAGTGTCACAAAGCATATATATCCGTGTATCGCATGGTATGTACATGTAGAGTGTCCGCCCGTGTCAACAACGTATTCATACATTACGTGATACAGTACCAGTCTATGTCAACAACGTATCCATGCATTACATAATACACTGTATCGGTTAGTGCCACAAAGCATATATATCCGTGTATCGCATGGTATGTACATATAGCAACGTATCCATGTATAACATGATACAGTGTCAGTCCATTTCAACAACGTATCCGTGTATTATATGATAATGTTAGTCAGTGCCAACAATTTATCCATATATTACATCATAGGGTATCATTTTATGGCAACAAGGTATTCGTGTATTATATGATAGAGTGTCAGTCTATGTCAACAACGTAACCATATACTACCTTATACAGTGTCAGTCTATTTCAACAACGCATCCAGGTTTAGGAGATGATTCGGAACATTACCCACCCATGTGATAAATCATGTCAAACTATGGAAGTTCAAACTCAAAGTTGTGACCAGATTAAAGTCTGGGTGCCGTCGTCTTATAAGTGAATAGTCCGGGCCGTGCCCGGTTTCCACCCATCATAATACCGTAAAACGCCAGTAAAATAAGTAAGAAAGAGAGCGACCAGCTAAGAGATTCGTTCAGCTCAGCTGGAAATTGTCGGTAAAATAACTGACATATACTAAAGCCATTATACACTTGTTACATCAGCCCTACCGACAAACTAGCCCTTCCCATAACACAACATAACCCAACACACCACCTCACCACCACAGCCCCCACCATTACCCTGCTTCATCCCAAAAAAACATCATTTTATCGCAATTAAAACAGTTTCACTCACTTGCCTTATAGGCCTATGTCGTAAACCCCTGGGTTGGCTAAATTTTGTAATGCTCGGTGTTTAATATTACACCAGATCCTGACCAAAAGTAACACTTCAGTCAGCGAGGAATGTTTGAATGCAGCAAGAACTGTGAATTTTAATTTTGTCACTAAATGGCGATTGGATGAATCCGGATATTTCCAACTCTGTTATGACGAAGGCGGGATATCGCACCCCTGAGTTGGTCGCGTCTAAGTGCAGTGTACATACACATGTGCATGTATGTACTAGACGTTACACATGTGTATACCTACTGCTGGGAACTTCGACAAAATAATAATAAAGGCTATACCATGACGCTACTATGTCAGGTTAGGAGGATAAAGACATTTGGATATCATTTGTCCTATCATGTTATCAATCAAAGCCCTCTATGCCGGATGTTTGTTGTAAATATTAATTATTACGCAGTTATGAACCGTTTGAGCCATATGCGGTGTACCATGTTGAGCGGACACTATTTCTTCGGACAACATTTCCACTCACAGACTTGGCACTCCTTTTTCCAAGGTGGCATTTTTGGTAGCGTGACAACCGTAACCGTTACCATTTCTGTGGTACACAATGTCCACAAATTAGACACACCCTGCTCATGGTTGACTAAATATTTACCACATATTTAAATCATACAAGCTTTGCCAGGAAAGGTGACCTCGTATGCTCTGCCCCCAAATTCAGCCATTGTTGGTGTTAGTTGCGAGCTGATCAATGCCACTACGAATGGGTCAGAGGGCCTGTTTGCATGTCTACCTACTGAAGCCTTTTACAACACATCTAATCGAGAGTTAATGGCGGAAATGAAGAGTAAGGCAAATGCAAGCAAATAACTGCCATCTAATTAGAGCGGTCTTAGCTGTTTTTGAAGATCTAAATAGGTGATGCATATATCAAAAACTTGCCACACAAGTTTACTTATCCTAAACACAAACAGCCAACTTCCTGTATTCAAGTAACAGATTCAAATGTTTCTTTCGGCAGCAAAATGAGTGAACCTGGTCAGTCATCGTGGTTCTTACGTACCGGTATAGTCTTTTTCAGATAGAACTATCCTACAAAAATAGTTTGGACCGAGGTGTAGCTTAGTGAGATGGGTGACTCCTAACCACGAGGCACACAAAATGCGAGTTCAATCCCTATAATAGACAGTGATTTTGTTTCCCCCACTCTCAATATTCCCGTATGGCTATAGACGACGAAAGGTGGTCACAATCTTGCGTGTACATTGGTTAAATACCACGTGTCTTCCATCAGTAAATCGCGCAAGTCTGTATGTCACCCATGGCAAAGTTCGTCAGTAACGTGCCACTGATACCTGGTTTATGCCAGTTTTCCCGCAAATAATGATAGTGAAAAATCTTGAACGTGGCGTAAAACAACGTCTAATTAATTTTACCACATTAATCACGTTTTCCTTCGAGTGTATTATAACGGGTGGGTAAAAATATGATTTCAGCTTAAGATATCGGCCTGTGAATGTCCTGGGGCCAAGTATGAAGTGATAGAGAATGGAGCAAGATATTATTCTCACTTAAACGATGTTAACGGGCACAGAAGTAGACATGTAGCGTGGGAAAGTGTTGAGAGTTAGGGGAATTCTCACAACCGTGCAGTACACGCAGTGGTCATAAACCGTTTCTGAACCAGTTCCATTATATAGCTAATATTTACTTATCTGGATTTCGGAGACGCCTGAGCGGCTTGACTACTATGTAACCGATGAAAAGTAACTAGCAAAGGTGTAGCTACGTAATTACATACACACACTATTATCAGTCCAAGACAGTACTGCATACTGGGGATAACTGGGATTAAGATAACATTTTAGAACAAGCAAGAGGTGTACGTGTGTGTGCGAAAGAATACCAGAAAGCAGTAACTTCACCACTTGCGAAGCACAAAAAACAACTTTTTATTATTACATAAGCTGATATCGAATTTATCCTGTATATTAGTTACTAGGCCTCGTGGTTCCTTTCTTTACATTTTCCGGGAATCTGGCAATCCGTTGTGGTTAAACAACGGCCCAGGTTTGCGATTAAATGGTATCAGAGTAACTCATTTAACACAAATTTGAAATTTGAAATTTCTAAGCGGTTTAATCAATTTAATCAAGTAACGTGCACCAAACAATAACCATACTTTCATATTAATTTAATAATAACGCGTTTATACAATCGTTAAATGATTTACAAACTTGAATAAATTTCTTAAAAATCAATAGCTTAATCAATTCACTGATTAATTGATAAATTCATATATTATCGGTAAATTGATTGATTGATTGATTGATAAAATTATTGATTGATTGATACATGTATTGATTGATTGATATATGTATTGATTGATTGATACATGTATTGATTGATTGTAAATCCATTGATTGATTGGTTAATAAATTCATTGAAAGATAAGTTTATGAAATGATTGACTGATTTGTCAATTGCTTGATTCCTTGATTGCTTCTGGAGTACGGCGTAAAACACCAATCAAATAAATAAATAAATTGATTGCTTCTGGATGATTTATTTATTGATTAAAACCAGATTTGATACATTAGAGATATCTAAGCGAAAATTTAAAAGAGCATTAGGAGTCATCTTTTAGTTGTATGTCAGAAAAATTCTGGTTATCATGGATGAACATATGAATCGAATATTATTGAAACAATAAGGAATGAAATTTTAACTTACGTTTGTCTGAAAGGCACACAACAGTCGTGTTTCTCAGTTATTCCCACCAATTATTAAGTAAAGCGAAAGCGCTGTTGTAATCTTCCGCCCGTTTCAGCGGACCGTTATGTCTCGGATATCTCTTCTCATTCACTGCTCGCCACTCTATCTACTGCTAGCGTTTTTAATGTATGATTTGATATATGAACATAGCCATCTATTGCTTATTCTATAGTCCCAGTGAATTGTGGTAGGTGGGGCCTTTAGAATAAGATTGTGTCGCTGCGGAGAGTATGACACTCCACCCAGAAACTCACTTTCCATTCAATTTGCTTTGTACGCTATAGGGCTATGATCTCCTTTTGGATGCCTAGGAGTCGAACAGTGCTGGAAAACATGCGATTAGCGGTTCCCAATGAGAAGAAACGACCTTAAAAAGTAACACTGTCATCTTAAACAAACATCTTGGGAACTCCTAATGTAAATAATCAAAGGATTAATTAAATCCTATTGTTAAATGAAGAATAAGAATAGCTGTTTTTAGCCAATACGATGTCATACTATGTCTATGTACATGCTATTATTAAGACCACGGGAGTAAACAGAGACAGAGAGGTACGTTATTTTGTGGGCTGTTATTATGAAAATCACATTTTTTATTTCACCATTGCGGAACCAGCACAAATGTTGTGCAAATCATTAACTTGTGTTACAACCCAAATTTCTACGTTTTACAACTAAGGTGGATCTCACGATGTTTAAAAAAACTATCGTGTCGAAAATTTAACCTGTTACTGTTTAGAGATCTTTTCATATGCGAGTGTTTCAATGTTGACTGCATGGGAATAACGAGACAAGACTAAGCAAATGCGGTTTATATAGGCTCAGTCGTAAACAACATGTTCATTATGCTGGACTTTTGTATTGCAGCGACAGAGGCCTTGAGTCCACTATTGTATACCCTGGGCGTGGTC
Organism: Liolophura sinensis; assembly: GCF_032854445.1. NCBI lineage: Eukaryota > Metazoa > Mollusca > Polyplacophora > Chitonida > Chitonidae > Liolophura > Liolophura sinensis. The sequence goes on from NC_088295.1 coordinate 82,335,824, forward strand.
CTTAACTAACGCGAACGGCCTGTGTGTAATAAGGAGAACTAATGCTTTAATAACATTACGCATTGTGGATCTAACACTTAACACGCAAGATGGCACGCACCGTCGGTGTTATCAACCTGACAAGTTTCCATTGAACATAACAGAATCATCACCATTATATACATACCATTTAATATACATTAAAGTTTTAATACTAACTGGCTTCGAATTCAATCCACTTCTGAATGCTGAAGCAGGAAGGCTATAATCTTTAATGAGCATGTAGCCTAGCACTTATACTTGGGCTGAACAATGGGATTTTGGAAAACATGTCACTGCCTGACACTTCAGCATTGCGTAGAGCTGCTCCACCTGTAGATATATATAACATGGCCTGAAATGGCCCCACGTGCAACGTATCCGTAACACTACATGTATATGTATAAATGCATCATGGTTCACACTCTTGCAGGTTGTTTTCAGAGCTTATATATATTTAGATTTAAACCTAACCCCTTATCCTGGCCCATATTTGTATTGTGATGCCCCATACCGGGAAAAGTTACTGACCGCTGCTGGTGAGTCTTCCATTTTAAAGTCATCCACACTACAAAGAAGTCTGAATGGACATTATAGCTACAGAATACATCTTTCGGAATAATATCTTATTAAGAATACATTGTCATCTTTTGGTGAGTAAAACATTTTGTGCTTTGACATTATAACGATATCTAAGTCGGGAGGCCGGGATCAAACCTGTGTCGGGTCATATGAAAGATTTTAAAAGTGGTACTTGTTTTTGCCTCGATTGACGCTCAGCACTTAGAGGTTTGACAAAGGAAACGCGACTGGTTGGCCCATCGTGTAACACAGACATATATTAACAATTCCCATGTAATGAAATTTCCCCTCGTAACGTAAAAAAAATTGCCGTGAGGTGTAATAAAACCAACCCCTGAGTTATGTAATAAAAAAGTGTAATATTTGTACTACATAGGTGTTATGTATAATAACATGCATTATAATACATTATATGTCCAGTGAAAACCCGAAACCTTCGGTAAGTTGCTTTCGAACATTGAAACGTAGGTTACATTTACAATTCTGTGCGTATAAGATGTCGTTTTCAACGGTAATTTATGGTAGTAGTCATATCAGTGACAGTCATATGTGAGAAGACTTGTCTGCAAGCTGCGGTGGTGGTGGGTTTCCGCCAAGCCCTTCCTGGCTTCCTCCCACATAATGCTGGCCGCAGTAAAACACCAATCAAATAGATAAATAAATAAATAAGTAAATAAATAAATAATCATATTACACAGTTTATATTTGTTACAAGCCAGTCACATGACTGACATAATTCATGCAGGTCTTCATTTCTCTGTTTGTGGCCCATACTCAGTGGCTGTTATATTACTCTTGTACATATCTTGTACATAGCAGTGTGTGACATGAATAATTTGTTGTGGGTCAAATTTAGTTGATACGGCTATCGTCACGGTCAAATATCAAGCGAATATTACATTTGCCAACGTCTTCTTAGTCTTCTGGACAATTTTTATCTCATTCCGTGGGGTTTTCAAACGGTAATTCTATAATATATCGCTTTTGAGCCCTACTCACAAATGTCACCGCGTCGTCATTTAGCACGTCACACGTCATTTAACACTTGCAGTTATTGTTTTCGAGGGCATGCGCACCTGTAATTGAAGTTTTGATGATGAAAAAAAAATCGCATCAATAGCGTCAATTTATTGTCATCTTAAAAGCATTCTTCTGCTTCACTCTACAATAAGCTTTGAAAACAACAACGTTGTCCACCTTTGCGTGCTGAGCTGGGCCCCGTTATTCGTTAGTGTATGAACTAATTCTAGTAATAAATCACTTTCTGTATTCAAATTTTAGCCAAATTCAGAAACCAATGCAGTTTTAAAAAGTGAAAGTATAACATCAGAAGATTTATAGTTCATACTTCATATACTGTTACGCAGTTATTTTTGGGTTAAGTACCAACTTGAAGATTTGGTTAAAGTGAAATCTGGCAATAAGTCTTAAAACTATTCTAAACAACTATAGACTGGAATACTTAAACAACGTTGTGCTCTATTTTTACATGATGCCTGATTCTAATCAGACGTCAACACGGCTGACCTGCCAATTCAGGTCAGTCGGGTAGACGGCATCACGCGATGAGTCGCTAGCAGGCCTTATTTTCTGCGGAAAAATCCGATTAATGTCAGCGGTTGCCAAAGATGCTAAAATGTCTTATCTTGCCAACAGACCATGTATTAAACGGATTTTGATATCATGTATCGCGTATAGCTGTGTAGAGCGTGTGTACGTAACGTGTGCACTTGTATATCCTAAAGCAGTCCTAATTTGACAGCATGCCCCGGTCGGTCCGTTGAAGAGGTCATCTGGAGAAAAGAAAGTATGTTCAGAGTGAATATGTTGACGGAACATGTCACCGTGTATCACAAAGGTTCGAAACTGTAAAGGTTTTGTTGTTGTCCCTGTCATCCATCCAATGGCAAGTTTTAAATTCAGCTATGCGACTAATACGAATTTTGTACACTATAAGGAAGACCAGTTGGGCCAAATTGTAATGTTCGTTAATAATTAAATGTAGAGTACTAACTCCCCCGGGGTCTAATACGAATGAATCTGATAGCTATGAATGGATAAAAGAATGATTGTAGCTTAACGGCACATCGGCAATATTGAAGCCATTTTGTTCAAAGCAAGACACAGTTAATGGTTTTCGATGCGATGAGAACACCCAAAATCAAATAAAATATATATACAATTTTAAAACCAGCTGATGCCAGATATGGTATTTTCTGATGGACCGGGCTACCCTAATTCGTAAACGTTTCGCATACGAAACACCAACTTATGCAATTAGGTATAAGTGCAATTTATGTACATTTTGGGGAGAAAACTACATTAGTTAGATTGCCCCGTTTTATTGCTTCATAATAAGTATAATTTCATCAGTCATCACAAAATAATGAGAATAAAGTTGAAAAATTATAGTAATTCCCATTCAGTATTCTTATACAAAAGATTACCAATATCAGACCTGCATAAAGATGAATTCAGCTTGCAGTAGAAGACACCAAAATAAACAAGAGACGTATATACTATCACAGTCTACCCATTCATATATATCGTTGAAGAGTATAAAACCGGTTCGTGCCAAACTTCAGCTTTCAAAACGGTACACATTTTAAAGTTCTATATGTATTTGTGTCATGGCTTTTGCGCAGATCGCAATACATTGTGCAATTCAATGCAGTAGCTACAACGTGTGTCTATTCGAGTATCAGGCTGATACTTAGCTGGGAGATGTTAAGACCAGCATCTCAAGCCCGGATCGGGCTGAGCTAACTGGAACTTTTACCGATATTTTTGCCACGATGGAAGAGGAAGAATGCACAAAACGCATTTTCTTGCCTCTTGTGCCTGAAATTTCACAGTTAGCGGTGATTCTGAGGAGTGTGCTTAGGTGCAAAGGTTTGTGTCCAAATCATGTATTACTACAGTTTCATGTGACACCAAGGCATGACCAGCTATCACAACATTGCTTAAATTATAGCAGGATTTTAATTCTCTGTTTTCCGAGGCCGTTTTTAAAGCTGTCGCTCGGACGCGTGTAGGCTTTCGTGTCATTTTGCACCGAGGTCTCGTGTATGGTTGCCTAAAGACAGGCCGATCAGCAAAACAACCGACTTATAATACTGGTTAATCGCTGCAAACAAGGTTTTTCAGACCACCAGCCATACAGGAACAAACCATCGTTGAGCAACCAGTGTAAATTTGCATATAGAATGACAAAATTGTATCATTGTCATCTTAAATCACAGCCGGATTGCAGGATCAGAGGCTTTGGTATCCAGATCCATTATCAGGTAACTGGATCACCATCAACTTAGATCCGGTTGTTCCAAACTGTTTTATTTATTTAATTGATTGGTGTTTTAAGCCGTACTCAAGAATATTCCACTCGATGACCTTCCCACATACGGCCGGAGAGGAAGCCAGCCTGAGCTGGACTTGACCTCACAGCGACCTGCATTGGCGAGAGGCTGCTGGGTCATTACGGTGCGCTAACCAGCTGAACCAAACTGTTTTAAGACTTAATACGAGATTTAACTTTAATTTTATTTTATTTTATTTTATTTATTTGATTGGTGTTTTACGCCGTACTCAAGAATATTTCACTCACACGACGGCGGAGGAAATAAGTTTACAATAAACGCCGAATTGCGAACGCAGCGTAATGACATGCAGAGAAACGTACGAGTATACGACACAGACTTATGTTCTTACTGGCGGATGGAGGTAATACATTAAAAACCGCCATGTTTTTGACAATGTGCGTGGCTCAGTGCAGGGTTTGCCTGTTACAGGCCCTATTCTTGTATGGTGTCATGTTTGTAACTGCTTGTCTGTGATGCCGTCTTCACAATCATCAATTATTATTGAATCAATGATCATGCCTTTACGCCATTTTGGCAGTATTTCAGCCATATTATTAATTATAAAGTGTCAAACATCAAGATACTATATATCAGTCAGAGCCTCCACTTTTCAATTCTTAAACTAGATATTGTAGTATATCGACATAAGCAACTTAGTTCTCCTCATAGGATACTCATTCACAGCTCGTACTAAATGGCTAAACACGGCTTTGTGCCCGCTAGCTGGTCCGTGCTCCCTACACTAAGTTCAGGATTTGGAGCTACAGATATTTGTTTAAGTTCAGGTCAAGCCGGTACTTCAGCCTAAACAAGCGCGTGGAGGTTTCGTCTCTTTATGCCAAACAAAAGCTAACGGTACAAACATTTCAGTGGCCTTGAATAAGTCAGTGTATAGATCTTAATAGGAATAAAGGATATATACTGTATAACCAGACACTTGTAAATTACTGTTATTTTGTAAAAAAAAATTGTATAGACAATCGCTGTTTGTTTTACAGTTATGTATAAATTATTCTCAGTGTTCAAGAATTATAGTTACTATAAATGTCTTCTGGTTTGCGTATATATTCAGCAGGCTTTTGTGTCAGGTATCGTATTTCTCATTCACCTAAATATTGACTCGGCAAATTAGTAGTTTCTCTGATATACATTAAAAGAGTGCAAAATTATGTCAACTGTCAACATATTATTCTATTATCGTTTGAAAACCCTTCCACGAAGTGTCTGTGTCCATCTGACGTTAAATATGCAAGCAAAATTAAATTGCACGATGGTTTCAAATATTTCTGTTTTATGTATATTGTATATCTTTGGTGAAAACATCTGAATAATATCAAAAACCTGTCATACCGATTTTAAGTTTACAAATAAAACAATAATCAATTAGACTAGCGCGGGAACAATAAGAAAATGTACAAAAGCAAAGGAAACCAGGCATTTTCGAAATGAAGCCTTATTTCTTTTGTTTGCATGTTAATTCTGGAAAAATATGTATAGAAATCAGTATTTTCATTGGTATCAGAAAATAAATACACCTGTAGAAATTTATAAATTGTTGGATTAAAGAGAGCAAAGTAAAATAAGGCTAGTCTGAGCTACTCCTTTACTTTATTTATTTATTTATTTTATTTGATTGGTGTTTTACGCCGTACTCCAGAATATTTCACTTATACGACGGCGGCCATCATTATGGTGGGTATATAAACCAAGCAGAGCCTGGGGGAAACCCACGACTATCCGCAAGATCTTGCCACGTAATAAAGAATTTGAAGTATATGCAAGGGAAATCAACGCAACAAAAACCTTCGATACATTCAACTCAGAACGTAATATTTTTAAGAAAAGGTTTACACCGCAGTTTACACCGCTGAGAAAGGATTTTCAGCGCCGAGAAAACGGTTTATACCGTTTTCGAGTGAAATAAGTCTAATTTAAATCTGATCGGTTGATCTAGTGTTTGACTCGCCTACAGGGGCCACAAACTCGCATCTGTAACATGGGGTGTCAGTGTGTAGAGCCGTCTTGGTTTAGATCACGTTTATATTTTTGCACGTATACACGTCTAAGCCGGCCTTTCCTGGCCAATTTTTATAGTTACCTAAGTTTTCAAACCTATCTTTCATACATTTTTCAGAATAGTAACAGATATCGGAAAACAGATCTTTAAATCCTCCGATGAATTCAACGTTAACAGAAATTATATCAGGTACAGGTACTCCGACCACGGCCCTTCGCCAGGTACAGAAGCCGAAGCAGCGCTAGCTGGATTTGAACACGCCATTCATACGCCATTGGTCCAGGGTGTGACGGTAGCCTACTTATCGCAAAGAGCCAGCGTTTTAACTGTTTCATCCTGCAACGTTGATTGTGACACCAACGTGGCTTTCATAAGCATCAGCAAATACTGTTTTGTGGCCAGATGTATGTAGTCATACATTTGCGTCAGCAAATACCAAAACATTTCTTGTCTGTTGTTACAAAACCTAGAAAAACATCTGAACGCCGAAATATGTCTTCAAACTTATTTCATTAAGCAATCCTGTATCGTGTTACTGAGTATTGGCTTTTGACAAACATTTTAATTTTTTCTTTCAGCGCAGTTGCACCTACATATACTACCATACGGCTACATAGTGTAGACTGTACAAGATAAGGTTTGGTTCGAAGGGCCAAGTGTCCGCAATCGCTTAGTATTCACTTAGTCTACTTAAATGTTCCAGCCAGGAGACCAGTGTGTGAGTTGTGAATAGGTAGACATCTACATGAAATTCAGATGACGGCCGTGTTGTGATTTCCGATCATTTGGGTATTATGAACAGAATTGGCATTGTTCCATTCACAAGAAGAGATCTGACGGGGGTTGTGTGGACAAAACCTCAGTCAGATATACAAGGGCGGTGCTGGGACAGCAGCATTGTCAAAATCTCAGTCAAATGTACAAGGGCGTTGCTTGAATTGGTGACAAAACCAGGTCAAACGAAACTTTAATACATACAGTAGTCTTTGAAAGTGTGATTCCCACGCCATTTTATTATATAAAGTGACAAGGAGGACTTTTAAGAACATTCAAGATTCTCACTGATTACACCATAACACGCATATATGTCGCCACAATATGGTTGAAAAATTGCGAATGTGGCGTATAGGCCGAATTACGGCCAGGTATATGCCTGAAAGTTTTGAAATACGGTGTAGTTGTTAGCATACATTTCCAGGGCACCCTCTCAGTAACTGCGTCATCAATATCACAACTGAGCATAGCGACAGCTCGGCATGAACTTCAAGATCAAAGCTAAACGGCACATGGCACCATGCAAGAACAAAGCTGAACGACAAATGGCAACTCCAACTACGTAAAAGACATCGACGTAAAATACCAAAAATATACCTAATGTCCCTGCTATAGGTGAACAACAGGACGTCTGGCAAAAAGTTACATCAGGACAATTAAAACCGCATTTTTCAAAACTATATTTCTGAACTGGGAGACGAGTGAAGAAAGCTGATCTCAGAACAGCATGACGTGTGACGAAAACCAATTTTTGAACAGACAGTGCCTGAGAAAATAATCAACCTCAGAACAACAGCACGCGTAAAAAGAACAGATCTGAGCACAACAGCTCGTGTGAACATCTCAGTATAACTGCAATCGTGAAAAAAAATCAACATCACAACTACAGCACGTGTGAAAAGAAAAAGCACACGTCAGGGCCAGAGTCAGGCTGTACAGGACCAGAGTCAGACTGGACAGTTGAGGGCTCTAAACTATAGGGCCAGAGTCGCGAAAAAACCCAGATTTCATAACAATAGCACGCGTGAAAAAAGCTGATCTGAGAACAACAGCGCGAGTGAAGGCAAAGCATATATGAGGACAACAGCACTGGTGAAGGTTGAGCATATGTGAGGACAACAGCATTGGTGAAGGTTGAGCATGTGTGAGGACAACAGCACTGGTGAAGTTTGAGCACATGACGACAACAGCACGGGTGAAGGTTGAGCATGTGTGAGGACAACAGCACTGGTGAAGGTTGAGCATATGTGAGGACAACAGCACGGGTGAAGGTTGAGCATATGTGAGGACAACAGCACGGGTGAAGGTTGAGCATATATGAGGACAACAGCACGGGTGAAGGTTGAGCATATATGAGGACAACAGCACGGGTGAAGGCAAAGCATTATAACCGATCACTGGCAACCTGTGGATGGTTGTGAATTTTCCTCCCACCGTGATGCTCGTCGCCGTCGTACAAGTGAAATATTATTGAGTGCGGCCTAAAACACCAAATAAATAAATAACCAACCAAACGATCCCAAAGGCAACGCGTATGAACAATTGGCCTAACGGCAATGGAAAAGGAATAGTGTATGGCGTTCCACTGAGGCAGCACCATAAATGCGTCGGTAAAGGATTCATACGAGACACCTTCCTGTTATGTAAACAAAAACCGAGCTATGTTAAACGCAACCAACCAAACACTACTTATGGGACAGGACAGTTGTAGGTCAAAATGCTTCCCTGCATGACGATTTCATGCTGTCTACATTATACGTTAGTACTGCTAAACTTTGTGTAACAAGCAAACGCCATTAAACGGTTTCATTTCAAGTTTCTCAAACGTTGAGGGGTGATACGGCGAGGAGTTGTCATGCTGGGAGTGATACGAGAAAAATATTTCTCGCATCATTGCGAGCTTATTGATGAAATGTTGAGTACCGGAACATGTACATCACATGCATGCATGACTGGCTCTTCTGGAAATCATAATTAGCCAAACCTATAAAAGGACACTTATCTGTAACTCATGTATGTTATGTAAACAACTGAATACTTTAAGTATCGCTTTAACTGAATATCACAGAGATGTGCACTTTTTTACGCAAACGCTCTAAATATTAGACCATTGAAACGGTCCATATTACAAGAGTGAGTGAGTGCTTGTAATGTGCCTCCTTGTTGCAGAACGCATTTCCACCACTCTTTTATCCACCGCTGCTTCACTGAGACGACTTACCAAAGGCAAGTAGGAAGCCACGCCCGAGCCATTATACTGACACTAGTCAACCAGTCGTTGCACTATCCCCTTCACGCTGAACGTCAAGCGAGGAAGTTACAACTTCCTCTTTTAAGGTCTTAGGTGTGACTCGACCAAGGATTGACCCTGAATCTACCGATCCTGAAGCGGACATATTAAAAGAGAATCACTACATGGCATAAATAGCCCGACTTTTCCGGTTACTGTCACAAAGCTATCTGGATCTCTTGAAAAACCACAAATCGATGGATTTATTTATTTATTTGATCCGTGTTTTACGCCGAATATTTCACCTGTACTACGGTGGCCAGTATTTTAGTGGGAGGAAACAGGCCAGAACCCAGAGGAAACTCACGGCCATCCGTAGGTTGCTGTCAGACCTTTCCACGTACGACGGGAGACGATGCCAGCATGAGCTGGATGAACTCGCAGCGATCGCATTGGTAACATAGGCTCCTGGGCCATTGCGCTGCGGTGCCTCAAAATTTGAGACAAAAAATCACTAGAAAACGTAAAATAATTGCCATGACGCGTGACGGAAACCCACCACAAAGACAAAGCAGAAAAATAGAAGACTAGAAGAAAAATAGACAGCTTATAATTAGTTGTCAAATTTAACGTCCAAATACGCATGCCTGAATCGCGCAGGCTTATTGAGTGTCTCTCGGAACAGGCCCTAACCTACTGGCAATCGCGGGTTCGGCCGTAACCTTAAATCTGACAGATTGGTTCCTACACTAAACCTTTGTCAATTCAGACTGATACGTTTTGTGGTGGCAGTTCTGTTTGAGAGGTTTATTCGTTTGAATGTAGAATGAATGAATGAATGCTTGGGGTTTAACGTCATACTAAGCAAGGAGGAGTCATTAAGTGTGTGTACAAATACCCTGTCTTCTTGTGACGAGTCCATGGTGCCAATGAAATATCATGCTGAAGACACCAGACAAGATACCCCACCCAGTCACATTATACTAACACCGGGCCGACCAGTCAAACCATGCCGCCAAAGTGTCTTCGCCACTGAAGCATTGTGCGAAGACAAAAGACAACCCAACCAGTCTTGTTTCCCTGCCCTAACCTCTAAGTGATGAGTACTAAGCGAGACAGCAAGAAGTACCATTTTTAAAGGCTTTTGTTATTTTCCGACCCTGGTTTCATTCGAGGTCTCCAAACTTCGAGGCATACCAGTATTCCACAAGGAGGTAACAGAATTGTCCAAACGATGTCCAACATAAACAGAAAATTCTTAAACTTTAGTTAGAAATATTGTCATATGACATAAAATCAATATAATATAATATAATATTATCACAAATATTCATCACATTTATACCAGTGTGGCTGTTTGTTTAACAAAATATGTGACTCAATGACAATTCCAAGATTAAACACATCTAATAGTGTTCAAGGGCCCATGTAAAGTATATAGAAGTTTATGTTCAAAAATACTAATTTAGGCTGAGAAACTTAAATAATGTATAAAACCGACAGACTGATGACTGTGAAATTGCAATGCACAAATTTGTAAACATGTAAAAAAATTTATACACACAGTATAAATAAAGTTTTTTTTTTTAACATATACATACTCAAAATGTACACATAACACATTCTAAGCTTTGACAACAAACACCGAACACCAATACAGGCATTCAGAAACAGAATTTTTTGCAGTTTTTCAGGCAGGCAAAAAGACACAGAGTGTAATTGGTTACTATTTAAGAATTTACATGAACAGTTAAAATAAAACCCTGACTGAGGTAAATTGTCAAGAGACCAGGTTTTCACAGGTTATGCGTGACCAGCTATCACACTGTCATCACTGCTCCCGTTTTGGGGCTCTATGGTGTACATCTTTAATTACAGAGTATAAAACAAACATTAAATTATTACATTAAAAACAAATACTCCACCATTAATAAGTCTGTTCTGATTTTCCTCTGTATATTCACACTCTGCTTAACTCTGACCAATCAAGTCACAAGAGTAGAGCTCTAGCTGGTATGGGGTTAATTGTGGGTTTGCAAGGTACCTGGTGAAGGGTGAGGCTATAAACATGGAGCTTTGATCGGCTCCACTCATAAATGTGACTGTCGTCAAATTAGTGCAAACTTTTGGAGTATAGCACGAGGTAGCAATCAGATAATCACATACTACCTCTTTTCACTTAGAAGCATTTTCAAATTTTTTATCATATACATTCAATAAAACTATGCTCTTTTAAAAAAAAAAAGGAATTCAAAACACAGTTAGAAAATCTGATAACGTGCCAAAGCTGCATATTAAACTCAAGGTTAAAGATATTTCTTTGGAATGTTCCCACGTAATGATTTGTGAGCTGCTTGTGTTATGCTGACTACACCCCAGGCAATGGCTGATACTAGATAGAGCACAAGAACAGTTTGGAGGGCCATTGATGGGTACACAAGATAAAGTTGAGACCAGGTAATCCAGAGATAGAGTAGGGCAGCAGAACACCGGGCACATTCCAGCCAGCCAGCGTACCACCTGAAACATAAGCACATTGTCATTACCTATCACACACAAGCTTATTTCAGTCATCATATGTGTTTCGCTTTCATCAAGTCTTGGACTATTATAAGTTATATTTATCACGGATCAAGCCGAGTTGATAAGACAAGATGATCCATGCAACCGCCACTTTTTTGTTTAGTTCTAGCCCTAGAAGTTATTAAAGAGTCTATGAAATATTTATCAAATTTTTTAGACGTGTACCTCGGACTATCTCACCTGTTGTCATACTGAGCGCCAAATGAGGTAAGGGAGACAACTATGAAAACCAGGCCTATGTAGATCATGAACACCGACAGCCTCTGTGAACAGTGACATAAATGGAAAACTGTTTAGTTAGGTCTGGCCACATGTAGTTATCACATGTAGCTAACAGGAGTTGTACCTTAAAAGTAATTTTTCAATGGACTGCATAAGAACATAAACTGTAAACATGGACCTCCAAAATACTTTTTCCAGGTGTTCACAAATGAACTACATGTCCACCACATACATGAAGGGGATGGAAAGTTTTAGCACAAGAACATTCAAATACTGAAATCACCAAGTGAATTGTGTCATATTTTGTGGGTAACGATGATAATGTGGCCATTAAACACAAAAGAAGGAAGAAATACGCTATCAACGTTTTCCCTCTCTTTTGGGCACACATTACTTTTAATAAGGATGAGAGTAGTCTGTGAGGGTGAGAAGTGGGAACATAATAAAAGTTTAGATGTTATTTCCTTGCAAAGTTTTATAACGTACTGTATGTACAGTTTATACACGTTCTGTTGATGGCTGTTAGCAGAAGTCCATTACCTATAAGTATGCAACTTCCCTATAACTAGTGATCATAGCATTTTACACTTTTCTTCGATTTAACACATTATGTGACATATCTGCACATCCATGTATTTTACTTTCTCTCTATTGCTCAGCAACCCTTGTTCCATATGTGGTTGTGTTGAAAGAGACTTAAAATTATGACAATGGAAAGTTTTGTAAAATGAGAACAATGTCTTTGATAGTAACTACTAGTAGCTGCTTGGAAATATAAAAATAGTCAATGGGTTTTTAACTTCATAGCAACAATGATCTGCAAAATCATAGTTTTTAAATACGGTTTCCAAGGTATGACCAGTTCTTGTAGCTGCCCTTTATAATTAGATTTCCCATAATTTAGTTTACAATTTCCACCCAAGAGGGTATATTTCTCCACCAGGTGGTGTGATCTTCTACAGATGACGTAACATGTGTACTGTGCCATGGAGGCTAGCTACAAAGAAGTTGCAAGCTTCTGCCATTACACATACATTTTGGTGCACACTTTAATCTACTGTACACTGATGCCTACAAAATTAATAGCAAGAGTAAGTGTAAGACTTCCAAACTAGCACAACTCACTTACAGTTGTATTTGATGTCAAAATGAGGTAAAGGAGAATGCAGACAGCAAAATGGCTCCAAACATAAACAGTATGCCACATGGCAATACTAACATTGTACTTCTCAACTGGACACTCTACCTGCAAATAAAGCAACAATAAATGTGGTAATAGTCACACCAAATATCAACAGCTTAGCAATGGAAAGAGGTTCCTGGCAGTATCAAAACGAAGTATTGAACTTTACATCATTATAGGATCTTGCTCATGTCTGTTTTTCACAATAACCTGTTGTAAGCTCTTAAGCCACAAATCTTGAAAGAAACAGATTCTGGTGTGAATCCAAGTCCAATTATATACATTAGAAATTTTAATTCAAAAGATTTCAAACGAAACAGACGTAAGGGTAAGGGGAGATAACTCGATGAATGTGTGACGAGATAACAACAGCATTGAATCCTCATTTTATGTCTTAGTTGCCATCTGCCACAAGGGTTCTCATAATAATGAGCAGTTAACAAATGAATAAACGATTCTAGTGTACAAGAACCATTGGGACGAAACTGTGTGGAGCCTGGCAGAAACAACAACCATCCGCAGGTTGCTGGAAGACTTTCCCACATAGGGTCTACGGCTAAAGAGGAATGAAGCCAGCATGACCTGAATTTGAGCTCACAGCGATCGCCTTGGTGAGATACTCGTGTGTTGTTGTGCTGTGCTAGTATGCTAACCACTAGGCAGGTTTGCAAACAACACTTCCCTGGCTATAACACTTGATGGCATGAACACGTGTGAAAATCTCTCAAATGGAAATATTTACGAGGTAATGAAAAATGGCAATAAGGAGAAATGATTCCTCTCTTCAATTCTATTACAAATGTGACCTCCGCAATAGCTTGACAAAAAAGATGCCTAAATCAGAATAACTTTGACTAGAGTGCTCACAAAAATTCTTTGCTTTACTATGCCATACTTTATGGGTGAAGGAAACCAGTGCTGGGAGTATTAAAGCACTGTCCTTCAACAGGTGTCTGACAAACAGGCTAGATTCCAACTGCATACAAAATGCATCCTCAATCGACCAGTTAATTTCATAGGTCTACACAGTGTCCACATCTAATAAAGTGACTGCATATATGGTATATCTTCAACATTTCAACCACTGAAGCACTTTTTTCAGTGGAATTAATGCAAACAAGTATTATGAAAACGATACTAAAATTGATTAATTTGAGACGTTGAAGATGCAAGTTTTAGAAAACTGTGCAAATTATTTCTGTTCACCCCATAGTTCTTTAAGAATGGTGCAAAATATAGGAGGCAGAGGCCATTGAATTCATTACGTTATGTCACCATGATATGGCTGAAATATGTATTGTCATGTGATGTGACTTAACGTTTTAATTATTCTGAATAGCAGGAATGTTTATGTTTGTCTCACCTGTGGAATGTCCTCAGGGAGTCCAAGCCGGGGTTTCCCTGGGGCCCATCCAGGCCCCTTAAACAGGACCCCCAACCCCTCAAACACACTTTTTACCTCTGTCAGTCTACTGAGTATATACTTCAGGTGACAGAACTGAAAACAGGAAACAAAACTGACATTTCTCACGGTACTATGTAGATATGTATGAAATTAATGTGTAAAAAAATCCAAATTATTCCAATTCTGTAAGAACGGTCGGTTTGTTGTATTGTACATGTATCTCAGGTCAGCTTGAGAATGGCTGGCGTACAACTGAGGATCTCTGATCATCTGGGGCACAAGTGTCCTGACCACTCTGACCATTTCTCAAACTGACTTAATCCACTAGTTTACCCTCCATTCAATATACCACAGCTTTGTATTACTGATATTCAGTAACATTTCTGCCCACCTCACCATATCACAGCCCAGTATTCATACTATACCTGTGTGTACAGCAGACTCCAGGAGTTAAGACTGTGCACTAAACCATAAGCTATTTCTTCATTAGGTCTTTCTGCTTCAAATGTGCCTGTTAAAGAAGATAAACAATAAATAGAATTATTTTGTAATGTTTTCACTAATGAATTCTAAAAAGAATAATCATAATAACAAGCTTCTTTTACATGTACATGTAGTTTTAGTGACACCTTGGTTCTTACCAAAGATCCTGTCCCATATGATCAGAACACCTCCATAGTTCTTGTCAATGCAGTACTGATTCCTGCCATGGTGGACACGGTGGTGACTGGGGGTGCAGATTATATACTCAAGGAAACCCAGACTTTTCACCACCTATACCATGTACAACACAAAAGAAACATTCTTAAGGTAAACTATAACCTTCGTGATAAAGAATCAAATAGGCAAATTTACTAATGCATAAAAGCTGATTTGTGTATTTGCCACAAGTATTACAACGCCCAATGTTATTTGAATAAGACCTTATTCATGCTGTAGTATAAATGGCCTAGCAGGGGACAAGATGTTCTCGAGATATATTCCACTTCCGTGGCACCTGTTTGCTTTATGGACTCAGGTATCCTACCTGTAGCTCAATGATCAAAAGCCAGAGGAGAAATTTAAGCAAATGAGCCAGCGACAGTAGCTTTCCTTTTTGTTACAAATCTAAGAGTATGGTACATGTGTATGCAACAAGTTTTATTCATGTTACATGAAGAACAACATAGGTGAGAAATTACTTTATTATATCATTAACAGAAGACCCTTACCTCTGTGTGTACCCAGAACTGATAGAGAAGGTTTAGCTGAATATGAACCAGGAAGATAGATGGTGGGAGAAAAAGAGCCAGTGGCATGTAGAACACCTGAGCAATGAAAAGATAGGTAAAGATTCAAATGTAAAATATCAACAAAACAATACAGTTACACATCATAAATATATTTTCAATTTATATCTCATGGGCTGAAATAACATGCTCATTTCACACTTTGTCTGAGATAAATAATTAAGTCACATGTGCATCAGAACTGCTGCACCAATGCCTTCACCCCTCAACAAATCTTCTCTCTCATCTATCCTCACCTCTTGCACTTTTGCATCTGTCCTCACCAACAGTTCCCTCCCCTGCTCATTCCTACTCACTCCACCTGTAAACTAATCTCCTCTGCACTGTCACTGTACTTAGTTTAACCCAGACTTGGTTTAACCCACCATCATATCTCTCCTCCGGCCCTTCCACTTACCCTACCTAGCCTTGCACTAATCCACCATCAGACCTCTCCTCCGCTGTTACTCACCCTCCCTATCTAGCCTCGCCTAGCCTTGCTCTATAAAACCCACCATCATATCTCTCCTCTGGCCCTTCCACTCACCCTACCTAGCCTTGCACTAATCCACCATCAGACCTCTCCTCCGCTGTTACTCACCCTCCCTATCTAGCCTCGCCTAGCCTTGCTCTATAAAACCCACCATCATATCTCTCCTCCGGCCCTTCCACTTACCCTACCCAGCCTTGCACTAATCCACCATCAGGCCTCTCCTCTACTGTCACTCACCCTCCCTATCTAGCCTCACTCAGCCTTGCTCTAACCTATCATTCCATATCGCCTCCCTTGTCACTTACCCACCTTATCAAGCCTCACCTAGCCTTGCTTTAACCCACAATTCCAGCTCGCCTCCCTTGTCACTTATCCACCTTATCAAGCCTCACCTAGTCTTGCTTTAACCCACAATTCCAGCTCGCCTCCCTTGTCACTTAGCCACCTTATCAAGCCTCACCTAGTCTTGCTTTGACCCACAATTCCAGCTCGCCTCCCTTGTCACTTATCCACCTTATCAAGCCTCACCTAGTCTTGCTTTAACCCACAATTCCAGCTCGCCTCCCTTGTCACTTATCCACCTTATCAAGCCTCACCTAGTCTTGCTTTAAGCCACAATTCCAGTTTGCCTCCCTTGTCACTCACCAACCCAATCTAGCCTCACCCAGCCTTGCTCTAACTCACCATCAGATCTCTCATCCCTTAACACAAACCCACCCAATCTAGCCACACCCAGCCTTGCTCTAACCCAACATTCTATCTCTCCTCCCTTGTCACTTACCTACGCTATCTAGCCTCACCTAGCCTTGCTTTAACCCACCATTCCATTTCTCCTCCCTTGTCACTCACCCACCCTGTCTAGCCTCACCAAGCCTTGCTCAAACCCACCATTCCATCTCTCCTCCCTTGTCATTCAACCAACTTATCTAGCCATACCCAGCCTTGCTTTAACCCACCAACAGATTTCTCCTCCCTTGTCACTCACCCACCCAATCTAGCCAACTCTAGCAAGCCTCACCCAGTCTTGTTCTAACCAACCATTCCATCTCTCCTTCATTGTCACTCACACCTCACCCACAATTCATGGCCTTCCTCTAGCCCATACTATATAGTCTCACAATGGTCTAGTCCACCTTCTACACACTCTTATCATTCAAGAAACCCACCCAACTTGCAGATGCAGATAGTGTATAAGTTGTTATTATGTTACCCATGAGAAGTACTTCTGGAAGGCTGACTGGCGCAGAGCTGTGGTGAAGTTGTAGTCCTGTGAGCTATGATGTGTTTGATGACTTGCCCAAATTATATTCACTTCTGTAACAAATAAAACCAGATGAAGTTTGTATTGATTTACGTTTATCACTAATCTTCCAAGCATTTTATTTATTTTCACATTTTAAGTGTTAAATGTTGCAGACAGAATATTTATCCAGTAGAGAGGTTGTTAATAAGAAGCTTTTGTGTGGAAATTTAGATAGAGGTGATCTTGGGCCTTTATACTCAGTACTTTTAACCATATGGGTCCACCATAGGCCAACACTAAAATCAGGCATGGTTGACATCTGCACGTCACAAATGTAAAACTTTTATAACAGTGATATACATGTAAGGGTTTCAAAATGTAAGGGCAAAATTACATTTTCTCTGAACTGAGCTTCTGACAGCTTACTAAACTTTAGCAGATTTAAGGAAGATTCTCTGGGGAAAGTTTCACAACTGCATGCACACACTAAGATTCCTTTTGGGGATATTTGTCATATGATTGAAAAATTGTTAAGTGTGACATAAAACCCAAAGCATACATACACACATACATACATGTATAACTTCGGAATATTAAGATTTATAATATTATATCTCAAACTGATAAAATGTCACATTAAAAACCATAACATTTAACCGATGTCTATCCTAAAGTGTTTGCTAAAATGTGGGATAGATGTTTACAGTGGAGACATATGTGGATGTGGTAGAGATTCTCATACATGTATTTACCCTAAATGACCATAAATTTCAACAACAAAAGTGCATTTTTAGAAGCAAATAAATGTCATAAAATACTATTTTTAGAGTTGAAACTTACAATTTTCCAGTAGAATATCATCTCACGCTCCAAGAAAACCTCAAAACACCATTGTAAAATCAATACAAATCTCAGAACCAGGAAAAATGGGCACGTTGATCATGGACGAAATTTAGTGTACTCATTTATTACATTGGTGCTTTATGCTAACACTGAAGAATATTTAACTTATTCGAGGTGACCAGCATTACTGTGGGAGGAAGCCGGGCAGAGCTCTGAGAAAACCCATGACAATCCGCAGGTTGCTGGAAGAGAACCGTAGAGGAAGCGACTGTATTGGTCATAGGGTCATAGTGCTACACTAGCACACTAAACATTTAGCCACAGAGCCACGTCCCCAACCCCTCCACCCCAGTATTCACATGGTAAAAATACACATATATATACAGAGAGACCACATGAACAATGCCTTACCATGCCCAAACCTGTGAACCCAGTAGTAAGCAAAGTCTACCCCAGTCAGGGTGAGACACCAGGTATATGGAGAATTCCAGGGTAGTGTGATGATGTTAAAGTGATGATAGGCCCAGACAAAGGCAGATAGCTCCACTGGACGAAACACCAAACTGAAACATGTACACACACATTATACATACTGAATGGTCAAACGGCTGTTATTTTAATGTAAACAAAAAGAAAGGTTACAAACAAATGTAGCATGATGTTGATTTCCCCCACCCTCATAATATTCTTATGCTTTATACAAAATACCAGGCACTGCCCTTTATTAGGGTACTGCTTTATACTGTGATTATTCTTTCTGGTTTTTCCCTAAAGCTTAGAGTACTTTTTTTATTGATTCATTTTGCATTTTTAACCTCTATATAAAATGTCCAACTTTGTTTCATACTGCTTTGTATGACATTTTTTTCTTTAATTACATAAAGACCAATGTACAGACTGACCTATGTAGCAGTGAAACCAGCCCAGCACTTAATGAACTCATACCATCATTTGCCCTAGGAAGTGGTCTCCCTTGAAGAAAGAGGATAAGACACTCGATGATGATAAGGCTGACAAAGAAGGGGAACGCCTGTGATAAAAATAATACACAATAAATCCATCTTAAGCCATAAAACACTAATACACGTACATGTACTTGAATTATACACCAGTTCTGTATTGTAATAGGTTAATGCCTGAGAACAAAAAGTAGTTTTATCAGCATAGTAACATACAGCTCAGTGTTCAACAAACACATCATCAGAGGGACACATGAGCCTCCAGTTAAGGAGAGGAAGACAGAATAGGAATAATGCAGCTTTATTTCACAAATACCAGACAATACAAAGAGCCTCTGTAACACTGGAATAACAATTAGGCAACAGAGCTGAATTTATGTATGTACGCCAAAAATATAAGTTACCATTTTACGTGATTATGCACATATTTTACACAGTGACAAAAAATAAATGTCAGCCAGATTTCATTTAATGATAAATGAAAAAGGTTATGCTAACCAAACTGAAAGTAATATGAAACTGCATAGTTAATGTCAGAGAGTACATGAATCAAATTACTTAAAAGCTACATGTATGTAATATTTCGAACAACAGCTACTTAGACTCGTTAAAATTGAACTTTGATAGATTACAATTTAGCATACCCAAAGCCCATCCTCATTGCAGCGGCAAGTAAACAGTCAGTGACTCCATATTACTGCATGGGCCAATATCAGTCCATCAACAAAACCATGGCCAGACTTGTATACATCCAACAGCCATTGACACCATCCACAACATACACCAAATTCTGACAATGTCTTGTCTTTCTGGCAAATGGCTTGTCACACCCTAATGTATATTATGCGACTACTCTGTGCATGAGCCCATCAAATAGTTTACATAGGTGTTCTCATGTGTCATAAGTAGTAAATCCACACAAGCATGAAACTAGTGGAAACAGGATAAATTCTAACTCCAACAGCCATGTTTGAATGCACACGCCTCAAAGCACAAACAAGGGAGATAACTACTGAGATTACTAGCCATTAGTATATTTTGTAAATCTTTAATCTATTCTTTAAATGTTTGGGAATTATTTATTATTATTATTCATCAATATGGACTATGGGTTCCTGCTATGTCATTATTGGTGAGATCGATTTTAAGCAATTAGCCAGTATGCGTATCAAAAGGTGTAACTTGCCAAATAGTAGCAGTGATAACTGTATACATGATTCGTTTCCTGTGAGGAGTATGCATTCAAACATGGCGGTTGGAGTTCAAATTTATCCTGTTTCCACTAGTTTCATGCTTGTGTGGATTTATCACCGATAACACATGGGAACACCTACCAGTATCTGGCATTAATAGCTGAGACGACTATGGCTATGGAGAAACAAATTATTTGGTACAAAGCCAGCAAATGCCAAGCAAAGCATATGGAACAAGACAGGGCTGTGATAGAATTAAGAAATAATGTTCGCATCAGGGAAGTCTACCGGTAGTTTTACATCAAATCAATGTGGAAGAGATTATATTGACCTAAAATTTGTAAACTTTTCCACATCGATTTGATGTAAAACTACCATTAGACTACCCTGACGCGAACATTATTTCTATTCTATTACCTTGGTAGCAGCAAAATGTTTTCGTAATTATAACAAAAACGCCATTGCAGTATAGACTAACAGCAAAAAACGCCCCCACTTTCCCTGACACCTTGTTTTCGTCCAACCAAACGTTCTAAAGGGGCATAACCTAATTCTGGCGAAACCATGATGTGTTTTACAGGGGGTGTTAAAATGCGATGATAAATATTATCAGGGTTATATTATTAATGTTATCAGGGTAGGCTTCGGTGAGACAGGCACGGTGTCAAACAGTGCCACACTGACAGTGAGCAGGGGAGGTCCCTCATTGCTGGCAGTAAGAGTTCGGGCAGGTCAAAAGATTTCCCAAACTTTGTCTGACACAGCTAAGGGAGCTGGAAACCTCTGGCATCAGCAAAACGACAACAAAAATGGGGAGTTCAACTGTTTAAACATAATTAAAGTTTGACTTATATACAAAAAAATAACTGAAACACACCAAATTAGGTTAACAATAGTTTGATACTGAATTTTATTTGGTTTGTCTGTGTAAATTCTTTGCGGTCGTGTTGTATTCTGTACCAAATTCATAAACACTGGGTAATGTATGTTGAAATAATGAAGCACTTCAGTACACAGTTTCAATTCAATGTTAATTTCTCAACATATGTTGATAAATAACAAAACAATAAGAGCATCATAGATATGTGTTTATGCTAATTATAAGTAAGCAAATAAATATATTATAATTTATATGTTGAAGGCATCATGAGGATAAATATGATTTGCGTTTATAGTATTGTGAAATACAATGGATGAATATCACAATTTAAATTTGATATGACGCAATCTGTACAAAGATACATGTACATTAAACCCGCCACGTGCATATATTTCACTCAGCACGCCGTATCAGTTACGTAAAATATATGCGTCACACTCATGCATAAAGGTCACATGATGTACCAAATTTGAAGATCTGGGTTAACGGCAATATATATTGGCGGCAGTCAGAAAATAGCGTTTGCAGAGAGAAAACATGAGTAAACTGACTGAACACTGCAAAAAAAAAAACAACAGTTTAACACGGATAAACATCAAACAAGGATTGGGAGTCTATATTGCCATCTGTATGGTATTGCTACTGTTACATGTAACATTACAGTCGACAGCATCGGGCATTTGCACAGGGAGTGGCGTGACTGACATGAGAGTATTTTCACTCAACGGCATTTTCACTTTCAGCATTTTCTAATAACACACCTGAAGGTTGCAGGATATTGCTGATTTCAAGGCGTTTTGAAACGGACGGTTTGGTGACATAACTTCGCACACTGGAAGACCCTATGGTCTTTAAATTATCTGTAACCTGATACTTTTCTCCTTTAAAGTAAACGCTCGCTCCGACAGAAAAAAAAATAATTGTTTCTTTGTTTGTATCTGTCGTCTGCTTTATTCAGTGTAAACAACAACCTCTATCTACACATAGAACTACAATAGACCCGTCCAGAAGTCGAATGCTTTTGTCTCGTGATCCGGGTATCTAACGTCTCAGATAGTGTACACCTGGCACAATGCCGAGCAATGCGTTGTATGTAATAAAAAAGAATCAAAGGGCAATAGAATGCGTAATCACAGCCCTACAGAGCTATGATCGATGCTTATCTCACCTGTTCTACATATCCTGGGACATCTTCCAGCTTTTCATATGATGTTTCATTGGGTAAAACAAGATAAAAAAGTCTTCTATAACCCAATGAAAGTGCGGAATTTGACATAATTTGTAAACGTCAACTATTAACTTCTTGTACACACAGGCCTACACATAATAAAGCATCTGAAACGACGATGTGTTGAGATGACGAGTCACGAGGCGGACTCGTACATATATATTCCATACATAATTTAAACGTACCGTAGACAAAGTACGAGTGGTCAGGCGCAACACTTCCGGCACCAGAATTCGTCACATGAACAACCAATGTCATCCAGTTATTTTGTGTTAAGTTTGCCTATGTTTTGGGCTAAAGGGTTTCGTTTCACAGATAGGTGATTACAGCCTGGCGTGTAACAGTCTTGCGAGTAATCTTGACCAGTGGAATCGTTTTCAATTCAATTGGAAAACTTTCTTTCGGAGAGTTATAGCAGCGTTGACAACAACAACGACACACAATAAATCATGATCTGGCTACCTGTGTTTAACAGCCAGCTGTCAAGATTAACGAAAGACTCTAGGGGATAGTAAATTGACAAAATGAAATGTTTTAGATTATTAGATTATCGTTAAGACTTTCTCCTTTCTTGTATTTTGTTTTCAATACTGCTGACAAAAATGGCATCTGTCGGATTTCGTGCAAAAGATGCCAAGACGTTGTCGGAGCTGGCGTCTCTTCTCCAGTCCAAAGGTTAGTTGTACAGACATTGCCTGTTTTACCATTGCATGCGGTAACAGTTTTGCAGTAGGCCTACACAGTCCAATATGAACTAGGCAAAGTCTACAACCGAAGGTAGTGTATAGGTCTACATGTAAATTGTACATCTACCGGGGGCCTGTTTCATGAAGCTTACTTAGTGTTAAGTTGCCCTTAGCTAAGTGCACTTTATACCTTTACAGTGCTAAATGAACTTCATGAAACATATTGTGTATTTAATATAGACAAATAACTGGCCCATTATCTACTTGTACATTAAGACTCTATACATTGTAGCTGAAATGGTTAAAAAAGAAATTGTCATGCTGATATATACCATGTATTTATGTTGTTGCCTGTGGTGTATTTCTCAAGTTCTTGTATGTACTGTACTTTAAGTGGTGTGTGACAGGGAATTAAGAGTCTTAGACACACGCTTGTAACTGACAGTTCCACCAGCATCAGACCCTCCTACAGCAAGAATTATTAACTTAAGCCTGGGCAACAGGGAAAAAATAATAAATTAAGAATAAAAACAAGTCATTGAGCTGTGGTGTTAGATTTACAGTACATGTGTGACATAAATGGCATACCCAATTTCACCTAAAATTTGGCCTGTAAAAGTGCACATTCAGAAGCAGATAAAGGTCTGAAAATGAAACTTTTAATGCCAACACTTCTAATAAGAAATCAATCAAACTTAACCCCAAAAATCTTACTTGGGACTATAAGCTGAATGAATCAATCAGCATCAAGCAAAATGTGTCACATGAAAAATGTTAAACTTTAGATGAAATACAGTAAACCCAGTGAACATACAGTTCCTATACTTGGAAATAAGAATTCCTTGCAGGCTGTACAAGGTACAAGAATGTACAAGGTTAAATTGCCATATTCTCTAGGTCTATCTGGCCTTATATCATAGGATTTTCTAGCTGATACATTTTTATGGCTTCCACAAGTTAAACAATAAAGAGAGCAATGCTTTTAAATGAAAAGTGGTGAGTAGAGTGTCAGGCCAACCCTTTTCATCCCGAAAACATCAATTTACTTTCAACTAAATCATTTGAAACTGGAGTTGGTTGAAGCTACATGTAGCTAGCATACACATTTACGGCCTGAGCTGATCGCTCATTTGCGTGTGATTGCTGGGATACCTTGGCTGTTTGCCTTCAGGCTCTTATGCCAACAATGCCTAGGAGTGACAGAGAAAGAAAGCACGGTGTAAAAGATAAAATGATGATTATGTGTCCTAAAGCAGTGACATTCATAAGCGTGTGGTATAGATCATTTTTATACGCCCCCACCATTAGGCTGAGCATTTTATGTCCTGTGTGCGATTTTGCCCGTATATCCAATTCCTGTCAGGGTTATAATTCCAACAGTTTTCTGTGTAGAGTTTTAATTTTTGGTGGATACATACATACATACACAGATGCCAATGTTTCAGGACTCATATTTGTCCATTTGTCAACACTTCTGCTGGTATTTTTTTTTTATACATTTCAAACAAAGGCATTTGTTGGGGCATATGTTGTGTTTACCTGGACTCTTGTTAGATTCTGCAGCAGTTAACATTTTTTTGCTATTTTTCCCCAGAGCTTTTTTTTCTGATTTCAGGTGACAAGGTACTAAGCGGAGAATGTAAACTTTCTCTGACAACCCAAAGCCTCGGCCTTCTCCATCATATGTTCGAAGCAGAGGGACATAATAGGAATGAAGACTTTTTGCGACGAAGGAACAATCAAGAACAGGAGCATTTGCGAAGAGATGTTTTGTTTTTACAAGATTTCCTGCAGAAAACCTTGTTTGTCAAGGTAATGTGTGAAATACAATGTCAATTGCAATGGTTTTTTTTTTTTTGTAATCATACTTCATATACATTTAGAAGTATTGACTGGTTATAAATTCAGTTTTAATGCATGAATAAAATTTGGCAATTTGTTTTTTTATTTCACTTTATGATTTTATCTTTCTTATCACTTAAAGATGAAAGACAGTATTGAATATTAAATGCCTTGTATTTGACAAAACATGAAACTTGTGAGCAGTCATGTGATATTACTTACCACTGAGGGGAATAACACTGTGAGGGGGATTACCTGCTGTTAAGGGGCCTCCGTGGCTCAGTTGGTTAGCGCACTAGTGCAGCGTAATGACCCAGGAGTCTCTCACCAATGCGGTCGCTGTGAGTTCAAGCCCAGCTCATGCTGGCTTCCTCTCCGGCCGTACGTGGGAAGGTCTGCCAGCAACCTGCGGATGGTCGTGGGTTTCCCCCGGGCTGTGCCCGGTTTCCACCCACCATAATGCTGGCCGCCGTCGTATAAGTGAAATATTCTTGAGTACGGCGTAAAACACCAATGAAAAACAAAAAAAAAACCTGCTGTTAATACACGTGCCTCTGCTGCATATTCATAGTCTCTTGCTAATATTTATATATTACCTGTACACCACTGCTTGCACAGACCTTTGCACATGCAGGCATTGTGAATGTGCTATACTTGCTAGCAAAACCAACAACCTTGATGAACAGACACACTACCAGATTTTGCAAAGAACTTTTGAGATAAAACATCAATGGACCAGTCCAGTATAATTTTACATAGTAGATTGATACAAATTTTAACAGGACATGGGGAAATTCAAAAAAAAAAACATGTAATTCTACAGATTATTCACCGATCATCAACTATACAAGGAGCTGTCAAAATTGGATTCTTTACATCACTGAAGAGACTGGAGATAAAAAAGGTACCCATTCACCTGATAGAAGGCGTTCAAAGGTTAAGATCTCAGTTGAAGAGCATCACCTGTACTCGCTGCGTAACACAACTACAGGTGAGAAAAACCATTTGATTAATGTACATGGTACGTGAGAAGGTCTGCCAACAACCTGTGGATGGTCGTGGGTTTCACCTGTCTCTGCCCGGTTCCCTCAAACCATAATGCTGGTCGCCGTCATATAAGTGAAATATTCTTCAGTACTGCGTAAACAGAAATCAAATAGATAAATTAATTTACATGTGCCTTTTAGGCATATCGACAGGGTTTTGGTTTCGGATGACTTGAAACTGTTTTGTCTATTCTGTTTGTCTTCAGTTTGTACAAAACACTAATCAAGGAAATTAATTTTATTGTATTCATTTATTCCTGCCTTTCATCTGTTCCTTGTTTCCTTGGCTGTGGTATAATTCTATAGTGTGCGATTCTGGTAGCTACATGTATCTTGTTGCTTCTACTGTTATCATGCTTGATCAAGTGTGTACTGTAGACCTACATGTGTGTTGGGTATTTTTTCCTCTGTAGGATTTGCTGGAGACATGTGGTGGAGACATGAGTACTGCCATGTCCTGGGCATCTCTACAGGAGATTTGCCTCTCTTACAACAGCATACTTAACCTTGACTCATCATTGGTATGTTCTTCATTCACATTTCCATTATAGAAATGTCAAATAACATTGATTCCAAAAAATATCACTACATATGAAGTTGATAATTGTTTTTGTTTTGATTGCCCACAATAATTTATTCTGGTATAGATATATTTATTTTGTTTGAGCAAAATATTTTTGAGTACTGCATTTCATGCTACCAAATGTAGGTTTGCATCAGTCCCCATTGGTGTGGCAAGGGATTTGTCGGATATCTGTCCAGAGATAGTGGATATACTCTGATTACTCAGGTTTCCTTAACCCATGACTGACAGGTGTCATATAATTTCCTGAGTATGTTAAAACATCAATCAAATAATATATAAACTGTTGGGATTGTCACAAGCCAAGAACATTCTGGCAGCTGTCAAATATATAAACCAGTCTTGAGTTGAGCAGAATAGATCAATCAAATTACACGTAAATGAACATTCTTTCAATAATTACATCGACTGACCATTTTTTAAAAAAAATAATTTCATACTTGTAGACTGACAGTGATTTGTTTGATAATTTTTTAATTAGATTTCCCTAGTTCGGTGCACCCCCACATTCATTTTTCATTGATAATTTCAGAACTGTCTACATTCTAAGCTAGATTGACTCTATTATTATTAAGCATTGATCATAATAGGCATGTGAAAGGATATTCAAATGACATTATACAGACACATTAGGTAAATTTCAATGGTTATTTTGATGTCTCATCTTTACCAAATTTTCTTATTCTTTAACCTGAACAATATGGACACATCATATTTTTGCGCACACCTTTTCATTTAAGTAAACCGGCCCGGATAGCACAGTTGTTAGAGCGTCCGCTTCGGGACCGGTAGATCCAGGATCAATCCTTGATCGAGTCACACCTAAGACTTTAAAAGAGGAAGTTGTAACTTCCTCGCTTGGCGTTCAGCATGAAGGGGATAGTGCAACGACTGGTTGACCCGTATCAGTATAATGGCTCGGGCGGGGCGGCTTACTTGCCTTCGGTAAGTCGTCTCAGTGAAGCAGCACTAAATAAAAGAGCAGTGGAAATCCGTCCTGCAACAAGGAGGCACATTACTCGTACATGCACCCTAATGATTCCTTCGTCGTCATATGACTGAAAAATTGTTGAGTACGACGTTAAACCCCAAGCACTCACTCACTCACTCACTCATTTAAGTGAGGGTAACTACTAAAGCCTTATTAAACTGTAATTTATGTTTTTATATTTAACAATTGCAGAGGTTATTGCCAGTTCTAGAAGCTTTTGACATCAGCCATAATAATCTGGAAGAACTAGACAACCATCTTCAGGTCAGTGTTCAGTGTCTTCTTTTTTTTTCCTTCCATTAGTGTAAGTGTTGTAGATGGATAAAGTAACAGAACCATTGTAAACATTTGCATTGGACATTTGTCAGTCAAATTTTCATCACTTTTGTACATTTACGTGTCTAAGTCATATCTCACAATCATATACAGCGTTATGTCCATTTTGTATTTGTATATTAAATATATAACTGTGTACCTACTTAAGGAATATTTACATGTGGGCCTAAGTAAGTCATATTCTCTTTTATCTCGGTTCATTACATCTAATCAGATTTTGCTCTAATAAAAATGTTACCAGTGAAACGTTGTGAGTTGACATGGCTGTGTGTTCTAACATGTGCATGTGTATCCCAATCTCAAACCAAACAGTGGATGGTTGGAGGGTCCATCTCCCACTCACTTGGTTTGTTCTCTGTATATGTGTGTAGGGGTTCCAGCCAGCAGGAGGGAAGGAAGGGGTCGGCAATGGGCCGGCACCCACTACTTTAAATCTCCTGCTGGTTGGGGCAGTTACAGGGACAGCACTGCTGGTTAGGGCAGTTACAGGGACAGCACTGCTGGTTGGGGCAGTTACAGGGACAGCACTGCTGGTTGCGTTGTTGTTTTTGTAGGTATGAATGTATGTACCTTCAGTTTTCAAACTGCACAATACTTTATCTTGTTTTATATATATATTGATGTATTTTTTTGATTCAACTCTAAAGTACATGCTTCCTATATATTGTTTTATCTGTGATGGGCTTGGGGTAGAAAATTTTCATTGTAACTTGACGGACCTTTGATAAATAAAGATATTGTTTTTATTATTATTTGCTCATGGAGAATGATTATGTCCACAGTACCTCACAGAACTGGTGCATATCAACCTGGGTTATAACCAGATCTCTGTCGTCCCACAGTTCTCTCTGAGTGTCAGAACCAAACTTAATACTCTGATTTTAAGAAATAACAAGCTTGAACATCTGGAAGGTAACACTTAACTAAATTTTGATCATTTGTAACATATGCAATCATCTTCCCAAAGATATGGATATAAAATCTTATGGAAGAACATGAATTTGTATTGTAAGGAAGTCTGTAATCAGGAAGAATTAATTTCCTGGTAAGATCAGCTGATTAAGATATAGGCCATAAAGTATATATTACAGTGGAAAATTAACCTCTTAAAATCTCTTTTGGTAAAAAGTTTTTTTATTTCACTTACTTCCTCGTGTAATAAATACCCTGCCAGATTGTGACTTAAACAATAGAATACTCACTGTGTCCCAGTAAACCTGAAAAATCCCACCAGGAAGTTGTTAAAGGCTCAAGTGTAAAGGCTCATGTTTTATGTTGACTATTGAAGTCCAGTTTTTAGAGAAGAAGAAACACATATGACTGTTTTGAAAAGGGAGACTTGAATCATGTATTTAATAATTTCCGCTGATTTGTTTGTAGGGGTGGAAGATTTGATCAACTTACAGGAGCTAGATGTTACAAATAACTGTCTGTATGATCATGCTTGCCTGGATGTCCTAAACACACTGGATAACCTGGATCTGGTATGCCCTACACTCATTGTCAGCACCAAATACATGTAGGTTGTGTCTTAAACACACTGGATCTGGTATGCCCTAAACACATTGTCAGCACCAAATACATGTAGGTTGTGTCTTAAACACACTGGATCTGGTATGCCCAAAACACATTGTCAGCACCAAATACATGTAGGTTGTGTCTTAAACACACTGGATCTGGTATGCCCTACACACATTGTCAGCACCAAATACATGTAGGTTGTGTCTTAAACACACTGGATCTGGTATGCCCTAAACACATTGTCAGCACCAAATACATGTAGGTTTTGTCTTACTCACTGGATCTGGTACACCCTAAACTCATTGTCAGCACCAAATACATGTAGGTTGTGTCTTAAACACACTGGATCTGGAATGCCCTAAACACATTGTCAGCACCAAATACATGTAGGTTGTGTCTTAAACACACTGGATCTGGTACTCCCTAAACACATTGTCAGCACCAAATACATGTAGGTTGTGTCTTAAACACACTGGATCTGGTATGCCTTAAACACATTGTCAGCACCAAGTAGGTCATGTCCTATACACAAAGGATAACCTGGACCTGGTATATCTTAAATGCCCAGTAAATACTGGGTAGGAGACCTTGAGGTCCTAGATGCACTCTTAGCACAAAATGGTATACATATATTGTACATCATAAAAACACCAGTATCAGAGTTCTGGTAAGTCCAGAGTGCACTGCAGATACGAGATATGGTACTAACTTACACATTGTAAACACCAGATGTTGTATTACCATGCTACTAAAATATATTATCACACAAAGATTTTCTAATGAGAAGTTAATCAAAGTTTATAAAAAAAAAACTAAAGAAAACTGTTCAGAGAACCTATAAGGTGATTGAATAAATCAGAATCCTTCAAAATTTTTCACTTGAAAAATGCTAAACTTACAGTAGCCGAAGCACACTGATCTATCATGAACAAACATGATAATACATGTAAGCAACCCCACCCAAAATATACCATTGCTACTAATGGTTGTACACATTTTTTGTTGCATTTGATACAAATGGTTGATTCCAGTCCACTGATTTCATACAGTGGTTGTAGGCAACTAAATGTACCATCGGGAATAACCATTTGCATTGCACATGATGTGTAATTGGCTGATGTCCTAAGCGTCATGTGTCTGTTGTATTTATTGTTGAGTGTAGCCAAAAAGCACTAAGTATTTCCATAAAAAATTCAGCTCAGGCCTTCAACCTCAATCATTATTGACAGCCTTTTGCGTTGCATGTTATATTTTATGTCAAACCATCTTTATCATTCTCTTCTGCACCAACCCTTTGTTGTGACATGTATATCACCATATAATTATGAAGAGTGTTTCTGCTCCCTTCCAGCTGTGTTTACTAGGCAATCCACTGGCTTACCATGCAAGTCACCGCTCACTGACAGTGCAGCACCTATCACCAATAGCTGCAAAGGAAAAGGTATGTTGACATCAAACCTGTTTATGGCTACTCTGGCACACAAACTTAATGTACATGTATATCTTACATAATACATATAATTATTGGAGAAATGTCTTTCCTGGAGGATAGATAGCTGGGTATATCCTACAGCTTTGAAAGAGTCATTCATGCTAAACAGCAAAGGGCTGACCTGTACAATCAGCCTAAATAAACACTTAAGTTGGATGGCAAAAAGTGCGAAAGTTCTCCCATCCTTCACCTTTTTTATATGTTTAATTTTAAAAATTATAATATCATGACTTTATTTTTTTAAAAATATATTCATTCTGTTATTTTGGTGTATAAATAGAATAATTCATCAGTTGTAACATGTCTTGTGCGCTTTAGACCTGAAGAAAATTGCTGTTTATTTTACAGTTCGTTCTAGATGGCAAAAAATTATCTGAAGCTGAAAAAATGGTAAGTCTGCTAACAGATCCGTCAATAAAGTAAAACACATCTTTTTCCTTGGTAATATTTATGCCTTCATCATCCTGGTACTTTATGTAAGTTATTTTTTTGGGTGAAATGGACTTGTATTTTGCATGAATGGAAAAATAGTGTTTTAATATAGCACATAACTTGTTGTTATAATGAATCTGCCTCGTAATATTTACCTACATTTCATTTCTGCACGTGGTGTAATGACTTGTGTTTCAGCTGACAGTGAGACATCATGTCCATAGGAGCCCCAGTCGTCGTCCCACACAACTTGTCCATGCTCTCATCTCTGACACCCAACAAATAGCTAACCAATACACTTTCTCAGACTCTGATCCTATAGCCCAGTCACTGCCTGTCGCCTTGCCTACTGGAAAAAAACGAACAAAGATTCGAGCAAAAGGTCGCACACGAAAAGCCCTTATCACAGAGTTTGAGTCATCCACTGACACCACGACAGGTGTCTCATCTCAGGACAGCTCTAGAGGTGAGGGGCACCCCAGTAAGTCATCCCACAAGTCTCAGGCTGACTCAAGTCAAGGTTGAAAACAATTTGTTAAATAATTTGTGTTTTATCATTGACTGTTGAATAATAATGTTTTCATATCTGTAATGTTAAGACATCACTGTTTATTATGGCATGAACCACATTATTAAATCAGCTACCTCCTGTATGAATTGGTAAATTGAGTTTAAAAAAATATTTAAAAACAGGTTCATTAATCTGAGTATTATGGCACTTAAAGCTAGTAGATAAGGACGTTAATTTTATGCATTTTTTTCACCAATGCTCGGTGATCTCCACCGAATTACAACAGACAAGTTCAACTTTTTCAAGCTGTCAGAGCTTCATCAGTGTTATAAAAGCTACAAGAGTGACAACAAGCATATTGAACTTCTCCATGAATTGGTTTGCTGTTCTACACACTGTTGTGAAAACAGGTTGTTGAGGGGCCCTTGAGTTTGGTTAGGGCGTAAATCTATTGTTTTTACTGGATTTAAAGTCATTATACATGTATGTTTCTTAGAAACTGCTTAAACAGGTTATAATCTTTGTAATTAGGAACAGTAGCAAAATATGGAAACTAGTCTGGTCACTGAGATGACCCAAATCACGAACCGTGTGAAGACACAGAAGTATGCACTATAACAAAGTGTTTTCAGCACGAGCAAATGGCTGTTTTATACAGCTACACTGTATATAAAAGTGATTTTAGTCTTGAAATTGCTCTTATATTGTAAGGTTGAAGACGTTCGATTTTCTTTTAGCCCCTTCCCCACAGCCAAAGCAGAAAGCAGTGGAGCAGGTGAACAGTAAAGAGCAGTTTGAGGTGATGAGGGAACACTATGGGCCGGACTGGCTCAGGGCCTTCAACAATAACCCAGAGGAAGCAACAAAAGTCAGCTCATTGTCTAACCCTGCAGGCTACACTACAGAAGATGATATATACCTGAATGACAGTGAAACTGGAGTGGAGTCAATGAGTCACAACCCTGCCAGGGAGGTGGAGGCAGGTGTTGGCAAAATGAGTGTGTTTGACAAGGAAGGGACAGTTGAGGAGAATGGTAATGACCTGGACAAAACTGATGGCTCGGGGCTGGGCAGGCTGGACAGCGAACATGGCATAGAGTGGCAGAGAACAGACAGTGAACAATATGAATACTATGGTAACCCAGCAACTATCCTTTTCTACACGTCATGTCTCTTTTTTAATAAGTGTATTTGACGACATATGTACTGTACATGTACACATGCTTTAATGCCTATATACATGTACATAGTCATTGAAAAGTTCTTGAGTTGGTGGTAAATACAAATCAGTCACATGATGCGTACTGGTATAGTCACTATCAGCCCTGATAGCACAGTTGATAGAGCGTTCGCTTCAGGAGGCGTAGATCCAGGATCAATCCTGAGTTGGGTCACACCTAAGACCTTAAAAGAGGAAGTTGTGACTTCCTCAATTGGCATTCAGCATGACGGGGATAGTGCAGCGACTGGTTAACCCATATCAGTATAATGGCTCAGGCGGGCCAGCTTACCTGTCTTTGGTAAGTCATCTCAGTGAAGCTGTACTAGATAAAAGAGCAGTGGAAATCCTTCCTGCAACAAGGAGGCACATTACAAGCACTCAAAGACTCAGTCGTCATATGACTGAAATATT
The DNA here is from genome assembly GCF_032854445.1 of Liolophura sinensis. Classification (NCBI taxonomy): domain Eukaryota; kingdom Metazoa; phylum Mollusca; class Polyplacophora; order Chitonida; family Chitonidae; genus Liolophura; species Liolophura sinensis. The sequence continues at coordinate 82,369,377 of NC_088295.1, forward strand.
GTTAAGTATGAAGTTAAACTCCAAGTGCGCACTCACTCTGGTAAGATCACTGCTCATGTGACAAGATTTGTCATGTCACGGTGCAGTGATTGCCAATAATCATGCATTTCACAACCCTCATATGAAACCATTATTCATTAAATGGGTTATGAGGACCCCTGTTTGCCCATGTGGTTAAGGTGTTACTGTTGCTGCATGTGATCAGCCCTCAATGAATAATGTCGTGCAATCTGATACAACGAACTGGTGAACGGTGGAAGTTTCCTCCTGTCTGTCTTCTACTTTCACCACCAGCCATCATATTAGTGATGTACTGTGGGGTATGACATTCAAACCCAGTCAAGTACATGTAGAAAAATGATGGGATTAAGGATGGTCACATAAAAAGTTGTAGAACATCATTAATAGTAATAGACTGTGTGAATTGCTTGTGTTTGGAAGGTGATGAAAGTGAACCGTTCATTGTGATGCTTGATGACAGTGAGCAGAGTCAGCTGTTCCTGAGCTTAAATGAGCGTTACCTGCTGGAGAAGGATGTAAATGGCACACTGAAAGAGATGCTAGATCTGAAGTTATTAGAGGCCATGGACTGTACGACAGAGAGAAGAGTAGTGGGTGGGATGGAGGAGGGAGTACTCATGCCAGTTGTCCGCCTCACATTTGGCTATGTGCGTAAAGATCGGCGAGAGAGGATGTACATCATGGAAGATGAGACCAATGCAGAGGTACACGTGTGTGAATCATCCAATAGCAACCTTTGCTCTTAAAAAATTGTTTCAAAATTTTAATAAATTTAGAATTGAGTAATGAATAGAGGTAATTACATAAGAGGAATGTATGCAGGTACATTGTATGTGTACAAGAGATAGGCTGATCATTATTATCTCTCAGCCAGGGGTTTTTCAAACCAATTTCTTTTTAGAAACTCAATTTGCCATGCATGTATATTGTTTATCCCCTTCCAGCTAAATACTTTACCTTACCATGTAAATACAGTCTGATAGTATTGAATGGTCGTGCTAACTTTATTTGAGTTTCGTGCAAATTTGTCTGTGACTCTATGATTGGTAGCATACATAGATATACCTGCAGTATGTGTTTACTCCAAGTATAACAGATCTGTTTTAAATTTCGTCCAGGAATTTCAGGCACTTCTCCAACCCGTTGTGGAGGCAAAACAACTGAAGGAAAAGCTGAAACCACAACTACATGTGAGGACTTCAGGTTATATACATATTTGATTAAATGTGAAGTGGAAAGGTTTTACCAGACTGACTACATGGCGATAATTGTGTTATATTTTTCTGTAATTTTGTATACTTGGATACAATTTGTAGCTTACTTTTTATCTAGAAATGAACTGTGCAAAGATATAAGTCTGCATTCAGCTCAAAACGTCTTGGTTTGTTCCCCATTGATTGCATAATGTTGTGACCTCAAAACAGCCATGGCTCATTCACAAGACCATCAACAGTGTCACAAAAACTGTTAATTTATTCTAAACATAAATGATGTCTTGACGTTCTAAAAACAAACATAGTCAAACGAAGGATATTTTCCATACAGTGTTGCACTGGATAATTTTTAATATTTACATCAGTACTCAGTGAATTATTTTCATAAAGGAAACTTCCACGGCTTTATACAATAACAGGAGATGTCTGTTGATGACAAATATTTCTGTGATTAAAAGCATCTGCAGTTCACCATTTTTTTTAACTATGCAATATAACAAAATGTCCATGTGCACTGTTTTCACCTTCAGAATGTCAATGAATAATAGCAGCTGAAACTTTTTCAGCTACATCCATGTTCACCCCTTTTTCACCCCATTTTCACATTTAACATTACCAGATTTAGAAAAAGTAACAATTATACATGCATCCCTTCAGATAGGTACATAAAGTAATACCAGTCAGCAAAATATTTCTACCAATACACTTAAGCCTGTTATCTGAGTTATACTTTGGAAAATGAAGACATAACGGGTGCAAATAGAACCAAATGTGTAAGAATGATCTATTTCCATTGTACTGTAAAGTATCCATTCCTTATTTCAGTGTCTAAAGTGTTCTGCAGACTTTGTGAAGTCTCAGGCAAAGGTGGTGATAAAGAACACGGACCAGGTGACAGGAGATGACACCATGTCCTCTAGTCCAGCTGCCAGCAATACAAGTAATACATACCTCAATAGCATTTCTTCGTTTGTCTCACTTATTTGTTCATGGCATGCATACTCAGCATTTTTCTGTGAAAGTTTGCTTTTGTATTTGAGACACATTTTGATTTGGAGATTGTATTTTGATGGAAAGCCAAATCAAACAATACATGTGGCTACTGTCTTGACTGTTGGTCCTACTGATGTCTTTAATAATCTCTCTTAAACTAAAGTAGTTTAGTTATTGTTTATATGTTATTTCTCAGAAGGCCTATTGGCCCAGGTACAACCACCCAGATATACAAGTACATATGGATTGTACTGAGATGTCTGGTTTAGATGTTTTGTAAGCTGATAGAATGAAGCACTGTCGATCGATAACATCTTTATTTATCCTTTAAGTGTAACATTTGTGTCCTTGATAATGATGTTCTGTACCAAATAATTCATCTGTAGCAAATTGTTGGTTATACAGAATAAATTGAGTTGCTATCCATAGATTCTACAGTATCCATACCTACCCATGTAGAATATACTGTAAATGTTCATGCATATATAATACTAAGTATATGATGACGTACTTTGTTTGTGACAGATGCACTGTATGAGGCATACAGCTGCCCTAAGTGTGGCAGTGAGATGGTGGTGGAAATGGAGTTACCACTGACAGAGTTAGCCTCCAGTGCTAAGTCAACCACCCCTGCTGGGTCTCTGCCCAAGTTGCTGGATGCTCGGCCCCTGGATACCTCATCTCCTTTGAAGCCAGTCAAACAAAGTACAACACAGGATGGGTGAGAATTGTTGTGCATTTAAAGATGTTACAAATATACCAAGAATTGGCTTGAAATGTTCGAAGCCATATTCTGAAAAATGTAGTCATAATTAAAATGAAAAGTTCCTTCTAATTTATGGAAAGTCATTGTTTTTTAAAATTATTCTATTGTGTAAGTCCATACTGTATTTATAAATTAAGGCTGCAAATTAAACAGATTTTCCATATTTGCCCTAACCTGAACACACAGTAAGATTTGAAGCATTATTAAATATGCACTTGTCTGTGTTGTAGTATAGTTTGTCAAATAAACAATGAACATTCACATTATTTGCCTCTTTTACAGATCGAACAACAACTCCCCTAAGGTGGTCTTCACTATTGGGTCATTTGAAAACAAGGACCTGCATCACGTTATCTCATCCCAGAAAAGAGCATCCTTACCTGCCATCATGCCAACCACCTCTGTCATATCACCAATAGTGAGATCACCACGAATAGCACCAGTCTATTCGAAGACTTCAGGTGTGGGGTGGTTGCAGAATGGTCACTCTGTGGGCAGAGAAGCTGAGGTATCTACAGGTGTTGGAGGAACAGGGCTGAAGAGGGAGACTCGGGTAGCCAGCTGGTCCGACTTCAGGTCACGACAAAACTCTACAGGGAGTGACATTGCAATCCTGAGTAACCCGAGTGAGGGCAGCGTATACACCCTCACTGACTCTGGGCAGAGGGACGTGACAGGTGGGGAAGAGGAGAGGGCACGGACAAGTCTGCTTGTGGGCAGAACTGTGTCTCCTATTCTGGAGAAAATTGTTTGTACTGAGGAAGTGGCCTCTGATCTGAGGGCTACTGAAAATGGAGAAGAGAATGTGGACAGACTTGCGAATGGTCAGGGGACTGACCCCATCCAGTCTCCTCTGTCTCTCAGTGTATGTAACAGCATGGTGTCCAGTGTGTATGAGAACTCTATTAATTCTGCCCCACCCCACACAGATCTTCTCTCAGACTTGGTGAATGCGTCTTTACCATCCAATGAGGCAGATGGGGACTTGAGTATATATGACAGTCCTGGTAAGGCAGTGACAAAGCAGCAGTCTATTGAGCCTATACCTGATAATGACAGTGGTATGGATGTGAAAAACCCTGCTTCTGTCTCAGACAACACAAGCACATTGACGGGTCATCCCAGTGATAGCTCCAGTTTTCTTGTAGATTCTTACTCAGCTTCTCTGACAGATTGTAATGGGGATTCCCGCGAAGATCAGGGGATTCCCCCAGCCAAGTCAAACAAGAATGTGCCAAGTGTAACTGAGGAGAAGCGGCATGGATGTGACACAGACTTCACTGAGTTAGACCACAGACTGAAGCTACACTTTCACATGTCCCTGCTGAAGGAGTCTGAGGAGTGTGTGTGTATGATACAGGTGTGTGCCCACTTCTTTACCTAAATAAAAATGTACTAACTTTTTGTATCAATTTCTGATTATGTAATTAATTACTTGCAGTGACTCTTCATGTTGGCTCACAAGTTGCAACTTAATACCATTCTAGGGCAGGGAATTTCTAGATTCCGGTGCTGTAGTAGTTCATGAGGCATTGGTTTCCCCAACCCATAAAACTGACTGTTATTGTAAATGTGGAAGTGAACAATTAAATTAGTGTGGCATTAAGAAGAGATGCCACAAGAGAAAAGTTGTCACTTTTTTGCCAGAAAGTTGTTTGCTTGATGCACCTTGAGTGCTTCCATCACTCATCTGACAGTCTAATAAAAATGTCCTGAGTGAGCATATTATGTTGTATAGCATGTTCTCGTGGCATTGTGTATGAGAGAAAATAATAATCTATGGTATCCAGTATGTTTGAGATTCTACCCTGCCCATGTACAAGTACTTATTAAATAGAGATGACCTTTCAAAAAACATTGAGTGTGTCACGCAACACACTGGCTGGTACATTTATCTCCAGAAGAATATCAGTTCATGCTATTTATTTCTACAACTAAAAGAATTGGGGTTTGTTTACTTCTTAGATTTGTTTTGCTTCTCAGACTTGCTTTTATGATTAATATGAAGGCAAACTATCAGAATTTCCTTCAGTGATAAATCTGTTATTTGGCAGTTAAATCATATCGTGTTTTTGCTCTTTCATTTTTGATATTTTACACCCAGATGTTATGAAGTGGAAAAAAGAAATATTTGTTTCACTGTGAGCCAAGCGGTATAACGTCATAATACTTGACATAATACTTGTAGAGTAAACTTTCACGCAACAATAAGCCACAACGTCATACATACGCAGTAGTGAAGTAACGAGGTAAACTGAAGTTACCTAAGCCTGCTGTTGATTGGTCTAAAATGCATGATCTCTCCAGAGGATGCTGCAGCATTTGGGGGATTTGACTGGGTACAAAACAAGGTTCAGAGGTATCAGGTTACACAACAAACACCACCACGGCGGTGTTTAACCATTAAACACGCACACCCTGATTAAAAAATAGTAGACAATTGTTTAAAAGAGAGTAGGAAAAATTCATATTCATGTCACATACAAGCCGGTGAACAAGTCCAGAATTGTATGAAGCCTGCATTTTGTGTTGTAGTGTGATGTGGCACAGTACATGATGAAGGAGGAATTCCCTGGGATTCTGTTACTTACATCAGAGAACTTCTACATCCTGAAAATCCTTAGAGATGTGAAGAGGTAAAGACAAGTCTGTAACATGTACCCACAGAACACCGTTACATGTATCATGCATCGTATCCATTTGGCTGCACTCCTGTAAAAACGAAATTTGTTGATGCTCATAGAAAGAAACATTTGCTGATCTTTATTTAAGTATTAGGACATGGTCGTGAAATAATTTCTGTAGGATAAGGCAAAAGTATACTTATCATAAACTGAAGAGAGTTTTACAAATAGTGCAGTGCTAAAATGTGAATTGTTAGAGTGCTGAAAGACACACAAAAATTGTCTTGTTACATTGAAGTTCAGCTGATGAAATGATCAGTAGATGGTAAGCATGGTTACATGCATGTCAGTTTGCATGATTACAGAAAGAAGGAAAGTGAACCCAAGTCCTGGTTACGGTGCATCGAGGCGCAGCCTCACTCTGAGCTCCAGCACGTCGACATGGGCCTTGGCAAACAGAGTTTCCGACTGGAGTTTGACACAGACTGCTCTAGCTATACCTTCATTGTCAGAGACAGGGGTCGCTGTCAGACCTTCCTACAACTAGTCAAAGGTAGGAATTCACTTATGAAGTACACAGTGGTCATGGGTTTACCCTTGGCTGTAACCATATGAATGAAATATTCTTGAGTATGGTGTAAAACACGCGTCAAGAAAAGACATGGATTTGCAGAGCAAGGGGAATAACTCTTAAGCTGTATAACTTAGATGCAAAATTGGGGCATGACATAAGAGTTCAGACCACTTTTGCTTTGAATTTTTGCATGAAATACCTTTTGTGACCTCAATAATATACAGAAATATAAAGCATACATGTTGTATGAGTCCATTGTTGGCATATCAAAAATGAAGAACTTTATATTGTGGAAGCAAATGTTGGAAAGTAAATTTTGGAAGTTTAGAGTAACAATTAGATGCTATAAATAATGATGACTGTATTATGTTTTATTCTGCACCAGATTATCTGGAATCACGAGGCTGTGACAGTGTTGACCTTTCTCTGAAGGATGATGACCCTGTAACCATAGAAAACTTGTATCAGCAAATTCTGATTGGTTCAGATGAGCTGGATGGAGAAGGGGCTCTAGAGGCAGGGGAATCCTCCCAACCATTTAATTATGTTACAGGCTACTTAGTTAAAGGTACGTTTTTAAATAGATATGTACATGTATATATAGTATTAATAATACATTTTTATTTCAAAGTATAAACTTGTTTTATTCAGAATTGTTCTCCTCTAGACCTTCATCTAGAAAACAACTCTGTCCCATCCAGAGAGGGTGACAGGATAGTGGAAAATGACCCATTACCAAACCCCCACTTCCATCTTGATGACTATGTGAAGCACCAATAAGAGAGTTTCTGGTTCAAACTCTTTTATTGCTAAAGTTAAAAAAGTCCTACTTTATCATGTGACCTATCCAAAATGTCAGACAACTGTTGCGCGATCACATTTACTATAACTTGAGCGTCTGAAAAAAGTTTCATCAAAAGTTAATTAGAGGAGATAAACAATGAGGAAAATTGTGGATCTGAACTGTTGTGGACTCTAAAACATGGTGATACAAGTGATCAGTACAGTGATGTCTAAAGAGGTTACCTAACGCTTTTCACAAGTCGCATGGCACAGCAGGACTGTTTTTACCTTCACTGTCAACAGAGCTCGAACTCTGAACTCCCCTTGTAAAGATAAATGTTTCCTGTTTGATGTTGTGCAGAGTCAGAGCAGATGCCTGTTGGATTGGTGGTAACAGACACAGACATTTACATGATAATAGAGAATCACCAGTGGCCATTGCCTCGGCTCCAGGCCCCTCTCAGTCCAGACATAAAGGGCTCACAGTTCACACTGATACAGCGACAGAATATCAACAATGTTATCCAGATTGTGAGTGCCTCTCTAAACTGTTCATAATTTATTATAACCCTCTCATCATAGTTGGAGGAAAGGGGTGCAATATTATCAAAATTGTTAGAGCCTTTCTAAGCTGTTCATAATTTATTATAACCCCCTCACTGAAGTTGGCAGGATAGAGTACAATGTTATCCAGTGTGAGAGCCTTTCTAAACTGTTCATAATTTATTGTAACCCCCTCACTGAAGTTGGCAGGATAGAGTACAATGTTATCCAGTGTGAGAGCCTTTCTAAGCTGTTCATAATTTATTATAACCCCCTCACTGAAGTTGGCAGGATAGAGTACAATGTTATCCAGATTGTGAGAGCCTTTCTAAACTGTTCATAATTTATTGTAACCCTCTCATCAAAGTTGGAGGAAGGGGGTGCAATGTTATCCAAATTGTGAGTGCCTTTGAAAGCTGCTCAGTTTTTAATTATTTTCCTCACTTTAAAATTTACTGATTTGACATTTCTCTGAATTTGATATTTCACATTATGAATGTACAATTTCAATATATCTTGTTACTTTTGAGATTCATGAACTTGAATGCAGGACTAGATAAACTATATTTGTACTGAATTAAAACAATTAAATGCCTTTATTTCCAAGTTTGGTAGCAGACCATTGAACCAAGCTTTCGCTGTTGTGAAGCCTTTGGTTTTCTGCATTGATTTTGATAAATATAGCTAAACAAATTATGGTGATTAGTTACCTCATTTTTTAATCAACTGTGAGCATGTATGTTGTTGTGTTGCATCTTCAAAAGTTTTGAAAAAAATTATTTTTTTGGGTGCCATCTCAGTATAGTTTGGACATGTTTGAGAGATTCATTTGAGATAGCAGTATTCATGTTTCATTTCTATCACACATTTTTACAGCAATATTGTGCAGAGGATGCTATGAAAGTGACATTGTGTTTTTATGATGAGGAATCAGGGGAGGAGCTTGAGTGGTGCGTTTCCATGGAGACAGCGAATGGCGTGCAGTCATTGGTCAAATGGATTAAAGATCCATGGGAGGCAGAGTTTGGTGTTGACCTAGAGGTCAGCTCTGTATCGTTACAGGTGAGGAATGTGAGACGACAGTCTTGCTGCCAAACATTACTCATGCTTATAACATCAGTCATAATTTACAGAGCGATTGTGTGTAATATGCACAAAACTACCACGGCGAATTAATGCAATCAGCTCTGCTTGCAGTGATGCTTCGCTATGCTTTAGGAGCGTATCCCTCTTATAGTGAAGTAAAACTTCATGCAAACATCAAATAAACAATAATCATGTTGGTAAAAAAAAAACAAAAAAAAAATATCAGCTACATATAGGTGAGATTCTCTGTTGGCCAACCAGCAAGTGTAATTTGTAACAAACCAAAACCCCGTTTTGATACTCACTTTAAGGATGTTAATTTAAATGTGTCATTTGTCATTTTTCTTCTCTTTTTTTCAGACCTGACAGCATATTTTGTGTGTAATGAGAAGAACATTACAGATGGTAGATGATGACCTGTGGTCGTGTCCAGTTGTTTCTTACCAAGTTCTTTTATTAACAAATTCTTAACAGTTGCTATCTATGGTAAATGACCTAAAATTTCAATCGGTGCCTGATCCTCAGAGTCCAGTTGACCTTAGAAATGTGTTTTGAGGTTTGTTTGAACGGTCATGACGGTAAAATGATTTCCTGCTTGAGTAATCTAAGTATCAGTATCAAAGGTAATATTTTAGAACATTTATTGGCCCAAAAAATGCATTTCTTTGGATGAAATTTTAGGTTGTTTACCGTATGTGCATTTTATACATGTATTTATCTAATTATATAAGTTATTTTCATGTTACATGTATAAACTTACTTTACATTCACGACAGTGTCTGTTCTCATTTGTTGACAGGGAAAATATACATCTTATTTAATAACAATAATACGTGTAATGTTAACCCTTTATGAATCCAGTCGTATTTTTTTTATCTGTATTCATTCACACATATCAGGCCTAGCATAAAGGCCTGGTTCTGTTGCTAAGATGTCTACAGTCTAAGCTGGAGGTTCTATCACTTCTATTTTAGGAACAGTCTATAGGAATTCAAATTTTGGTACATAGTTTGTTTATAAAATGTCTGAAGTACATTTGGTCCACAAGTTTTAAGATTGTCCTGTTTTGTTAGTGCTGACTTTTATGTTATTTTTACATGACCATTTTTCTGTTAGTAAAATATTATCCAGTTTTTCTTTGATTCATTGGAAGGTTTATTATTTTTGGCTGCATTTATCATAATTGCTGGCTCAGGCTTCCTCTGTACAAAATTTGTGTGTGTATGTGTGTTTGTTTTTGAGGGTGTGGTGCATGTTTCATTTTGAAATCAAAGATCACCCCAAAAGGTAAACAGTGAATGATATGTACTGTTTGACATAAATGAGATGGGATGACATGTCCAAAAATCATCAAAAAATCCCAGTATTTATAGCTCTTGGCCTTTCTCTCGCACACAGTTGTGTACATTGTATGTGTTAAAACATCTATAGATTTGTCTTGTTCATAGCAGTGACATACTTTCTTCAGATTCACTTACAGATTAGTCTAGAAGTTTTTGATGAGAAGAAATTTCCATATATATTTTACATAGTTGTGACCTCATTTACTTGCACAATAGTACACCCAGGGCTTACCATGTCATTAGATTGTCGGCATCCAGACTCCTTGTCTTGTGTACTCCATGTCTCGTCTACTCCATGTCTTTTCTATTCCATGTCTTCAAATCATGGAAAACTAGTTGATTTAAGCGTCATCAAACTGCCCTAGTCTTGGTACCAAAGCCATTTTGGATTCACACTGTGTGAACTTATGCTTGATCTGTAGTATAGCACAAGAAAGATTCCAAATCCACCAGTCAAGGACTTGTAAATAATCTTCATGAGGAAGTAACAACTCTGCCTTCTGTCATTTTACAACTACTGTGTTTCACCTGTATTAAGTTTAGCTTTTTTTCAAGTGGTACATTTTTCTTCATTCTGATTGATTTTTTCAGCTTATAGGGCTTCTTTCCTTTTTTCAGAAAAATTCAGCGTTGGCATCAGAATTTTCATTTTAAACCCCTCACTATGAAGTTTATAGGCCGACTACAATATATTAAATAATTGATGGCCACTAGCACTAATGTTGGCTGAGTATCATGAATGCTGTCTATCCCTATGTACATGTAGATACGTTGTATGTGGCTTTCATTATGTAGGTAGCACTTTAACTATTAGTACTTGGCAGTGCTTTAGGCTGTATAAGAGTATCATTTTTGGAGCAGAATCATGTACATATACAAGTGTGTCATTATACATGTGCTGTATGCATTCTTCTGGGCTCCAATTTCTGTCACATTTATCATACAGACTATAAATGCTTGTCATTACCCGCTAGGAATGCTTAACAAATAATTTTTTACTTGATATGACAAATCGCAAATAGACATGGCTTTATGCATGATTCCATCCTCAGCTCATGACCAGCATACACGCAGCAGTCATTCTGTCTCCTGTGCAGAATAACCACTGCAAGCAGGTGTATTAAGTGTATGTATCTAGTACTTTATGCTTAATATGCCCTCGGGAAGTCAAACGATGTGGGTGGGGAGAAGGTTGAGGGGCAAATTCACATATACTGCCAGTACATTCACTCCTGGTCAACCAGAGTCTCTATGCTCTGCAGCATGTCAAAGTTACCAGTGATTAGAAGCTCAAGTGTTTTTCAGTTTGCTGAATAATTCATTGTTTGCGGCCCTTCGAGCCCTTGATAAAATACTCTATAATACGGCAATACTCCCAGCTATTTGGGTAGTATTGTTGTAGTACCAGGCATGTTGTATATGATACATATACATTATAGTATTTGTAATTAACTGAGCAGTTAGCATGTTGATCAGTATACATTCTAGTACCAGAATTAACATACTTATATATACATGTATGCTGTATCAGGTTATTAATGCTTTTGATTAATGAACATTGTAGTACCAGAGTTAACATAGCAGCACATATATTATAGTACCAGATGCTATACCAGAGAATGTTGACAAAGAGCCCATCCTTGGTAATCAAATCAAATCGATTTACCAAGAATGGCTCAAATTATTTCTTTTGTAAATATCAGACTCATACCTGTACCTTTTAGTGTTACACCGATTCTTAAGGTTAAAAAACCTGTAAAGCGACCCACTTCATAAATATTAGGAACAGTACTACTGATTTTGAACAGCAAGACCTGCACAGGCAAGACTCGTATTTTGTGAAATGGTAATATGTTTGGCTATTTTAAAATAATAGCAAAGTTTTGAATTGAATTTGTTCTACCCAATTTTTAATAAAAATCTCCCGTTTCGCCTTCTTAACATATTTGTACATATGTTATAGTACTGGAGTTAACATAGTTATATGTATGTTGTAGCGTCAGGCTTAACATAATGACACGTGCATCTACGTGAACATTTCTTGCATCTCCTCTGTGTGATCCATACACCTGTATGTTTAACCCCATTGTTGTGTCAGTGAAGATACATGTGCGCTGTTTCCATTGTCACAGCAGAGTGCAACTTTTTGGCACTGATGCTGTATAAAATATACCCATATGTTAGTCAGTTTGAGGACCTTTTCATTTATTTACTGGTTTGCATACAACTTGAAGCCTAGTCATTCCTTTGGGTGTCGGTACTTGTACTGTCATGATTGCCAGATGCATGAAGTTTTAAATGAAATCGGTTACGGGAAGAGTGCACATTGTGTGTGTGTTGACATTTTCTCGTAGAGAATGAGTGTACAGATAAGATGTAATTCCATTCTTTGTGTACAGTGTTTTTATTGATGTGTGTTTAGCCTGTATATGACATGTACATAATGTGAGCCAAACACATGTATCTGAGGAACAACAAGCTGTCCTCTTCTATGCAATCTCTGTGCCTGTGTATGTACACCGAGATACTCGAACGTTATGCAGTGTTTTAGCACAATATCTTTTGTATGAAATCATGCACACATTTTACCCCAACCGGACTGTTAACAAAGCTTCAGCCATGTTAGGCAGATATCATGCTGTGATTGCTGCATATTGTGCTACACATGTGGCTCTGGTGTAAAGCAGTTGTATGGCATTTCTGTTTTTCTGTTAAAGTATGTTTATGTGAACCCAGTGGAGAATAAATCGATACATTTTGATAAATCATTGCGTCTTTTGTATATATACATGTACTACTTAGACAGTATTAATCATTTAATGGGTTATGTATTTCTTTTGTTGCTTGGAGTTAAGTCCAACTCATGCTGGTTTCCTCCCCGGTTCCCCCACCTCTGCTCTGCCAGGTTTCCGCCCACGATAGTGCTGGCCGTTGTCTAGAAAGTGAAATATTCTTGAGTGCGGAGCAAAACACCAATTAAATAAATAAACGCTTTATTTCACGCATTGATTAATAGACAGTGCGTCACTAGGGGAGTTTCGAGTTTGAACGCTTTGTTCTTAAAGGGAAAAGCTGGCAATTGTGCCTCTGCATCAGAGTCTGACAGTTGATTAGTAAATTAACGTCAACATGGGTAGCCTAGCACTTTTCACAAGTCACATGACACGGTAGGACTGTTTGTACCTTTGACAACGAAAGAGTTCCAACTGGAAGCCCCTAATTGTTCATGGTGGCTTGGTAGCAACAAGCTACCCACGGCGTTAGTTGGGTCAGTCTTGTATATCGTTGGAGATCACTTGTCCTTTTCGCAAATATGGCCTGCAAGTCTGTGCAAGTACTAAAGTTTATATTAGACAATCCTGATCCCTCCGGTAATTGAACAGACCCGCATAGTGTTTAAGTGAGAAATTCTTGATTGTGGTGTTGAATCAAATGAATAGTTTCTCTGTGTCTGTGTCGGGGGTAACCTTCCAAGCATCCATCAATATTAGGGTGGTGCCGATGTAGACACCAAAACCGAATTTCTGACTGTCAATCTGTGTAGACAGAAGCATACTTGGGTGCAGAACTCCAAAAGGCATCGATGACCCTCTGAAGAATGCAAAATATATGACTGCAGCCTAATGTAGCCTAATCATTATTGCTGAACCATAAAAAACACTGTCTATGAAAGGAAAACTTTTTGTATTTTGAATACTATCCTTTACTGTAAACAGAACTTGTGGGAAGTGTAGTAGTATTGCCTTTTGACAAATTGAAGATCACACCCGTGGGAAATAGCGTAGGCCTACTTGACACTGGGATGCTTTGTCAAGCAGATGACATCCGATCAAAAACAGCTAACAAAATTACACAAAATCATTTATTTCTGCAATTGGAGAACAATTTGCTCTTCTTGGCGGCGACCAGCGTCCATTTCAGAGAACTCGGAGCCCAGACCTTCTTCTTTGACCATCTCAATTCAAACTTAAATTTGGGCTATGGAATGAAAAAAAGAAACAAATTGTTATCATTTAGTAACTACAACAATAGTAAAACAAAACAAATCAGTATGATATATGTGTTGGAGGGACAATTATCGGTATTGCGAGCTACTTGTGTGGCTACAACTTTGCACCATTCAAACTAATACATCTGAAGACCTTAGGCAATATGTGACGACTACATGTAGGCCTACGTTTTGGTGGAACTCACGACTGGGACAGATACCAATTCGCAGATGGAGGATTGGGTGTTCAGAGTTACAGATATAAATATTTGGAGCAGATGATGTGAGTTAGACACCCATGGGAACTATTTACAAACGCGGTTAACATCTACTACTAAATATTATTTGCAGTTGGCTGGTTTAAAATCCAAAATGTTCACAATCAATTTTTGCAATTAGGTGATTGCGCAAGCGAAATTATTGATAGTTCAGTGTCACTCAAGGTAATCATAGATAGTTTTCTACAAAAAATTTGAGATAATCATTATTATGATTTCTGTGTGACAGAAAGCTAAATAAATATAACTTACCGGAAACAGCCTGACTCTGACTCTGACTTTTTCTCTTATTTGGTAGAAGAAATCAAAGTTGACAGTGTTTTTATCGCGCCCATGGCTCAGCGCTACACATGGTTTCTCCGTTTTCCTAGCTCGGGCCTCTCCAACCAGAAAATAGTTCAGGTTGAAGTGAAGTTCTGCGCCTCCACGCACTGCCTCCTGTAAACAAGGAAGAAAACGAAAAAGTTAATTACTGCAAGCTTAAGGTCATCGTGCTTCGTAAATCATGGTGAAATCCACCGAGTACTGGTAATTTTGACCAATCACCATTTATTTATTTGATTGGTGGTTAACGCAAGGTTCAAGAATAGTTTTCTTTTATGACGGCGGTGAAGGTTGTTGGTGGAGAAAACGGTACCTCCGATGTCCAATGTAAATATTAGACACAATACATCGGCAAGATTGTATGCAGTTGGGCCGTTAATGTATGGTTCAATGCAGCAAGTAAGTCTTTGATTTCAAACAAACACTTTATGATAAAGCCAGAAAAGCTTGTGCTTAGTTCAAAGATTGGATGCCTACCAAGCTGATGGAAGCACTTGCGGTAGCAACTGCTATCACTTTTGGTGTAAACGTGAGGCAGAGATCGTATTTTTTGCAGATGCTCAGTTTAGTAGTCAGAACCACCTTAGCGGTCAGCTTCAAATTGATATCGATCTTCGTGATATACAATGGTATTTTCCCCACGGGAATGTTGACGGGAGGAGAAGAATAGAGTTTCTTTGAAGATGTATACTTCGGGACGGTCAGCTTCTGGTCAATCAGTGTTTTCTTTCCAAATTTTGCGTACACTCGTCCTAACCCCTTTTTCCCTTTCGAGTCAAAATACAGGAACACAGAACCGATTGAATAGGTCTTCGAAAATACCTTCCCATTGGAAACGACCTTGGCGAATAATTTACCTCGCTTAGCTGGCTTTGAAAACCCCGCGAACACGGCACCATAAACATTGACACTAGCTTTGGAAGGACCTACTCTAAAGTGAGCAAGACAGTGTTTTTTGGCCTTGAACACTTTAGAATCGGATCGAAACATTGATGCTGATTGTACGCTTTTGTAGCGACCTTTAAAATCCGACCAGGTAGAACAAGATGAATGTTGTTTAATGTTTCTCTTTGTTCTTGTACCATGTTGTTCATGGTTTTCTCTATTCAGCTTATCGCTAACACTCTGAGCCAAAGGCGATAGTTTATCTTTGAAATAACGGATGGCCTCTGATCTCAGACAGCTAAGCTTTTCCGGGGAATGAAGTAGTATCCAAGATAGCGCTTGATCAAAATCATTGAATCCCGTCAGTGGCCATTTTCCCTTCTTGCTCTCGCCGAGTTGCTGATCTTGTAGCTCCTCCAACAGCATGTTCAACATGTCTTCAGACACGTCACAATCGAACGAGGAAAGTGTTTCACTCATGAAGGAGAGGACACGTGGCTCCTCCAGCATATTCCTCATGGCATGGACTAAAGCGACATGCATGACTTTACTCCTGGAACAAGCCGAGTCTACCTCCAACAGGCGATCTAAAAAGCGTACATCTCCCATGTTGCCGATGGCTTCCAGGGCGTCGGCATGGCTCGCCTCCTCTGTACAGTATTCTGGCTGAATGAGCTGAAGCTGCTTGAGAATGATAGCGATGGCGATCTGTTTGGTGCTGTCCGCCACGGACGGCTGGCCAGCCAGGGAGCCTAGAGTGAGGAGAAGGGAGCTAAATTTGTCCGAGTCTTCTGGCATCTGGGTGAGGAGGTGAATCAACGAGAGGACAAACCTGTCCGATGGATTAGTCATAAACGTGATGAGATTTGTCAGATCTATTTGTTGGTCTTCTGTCAGGTTTGCCCTCGTGGAGAAGAGAGACTGCAGAACCTACACAACGAAGATAAAGGTTTCTACAATTACATGATTTAAACAGATGCAGCCTTACACTTTTGAAAAGAGCAAATCAAACAAAGTTTTGAAATTATAAATTTCCCTTTATGTAAAGAGCGCTGCATCTAACTGCTCACCAGCTATTCCTGTCGCCAAATTAGCAGGGTTCGGTTGGCCATGGTCCATTTTCATTTACATAAGACAGTTTTCTGATTACCAGCCTTTCACTCTAAACAAGGTATAAACGTGATAACGAGGCTTTTCTTTCTCAAAACATATGTTTGATCAACAGACTGTTCGCTTATTCGTATATGTTTCGATTTTCGGAGAACTGTAATTTCCTCCTCACGTCAGTATTGTGTATATATACATATATAGAAACACAGAGTTACTGGAAGTATATGACGTCGTGTTTCGACAAGGTGAAATAATGTACACGTGTTATCAGAAAACATAGAGGCTTTCATGCAGTTTCCAAAGGCCTTATAAAACAATGCAGGTAGGAATGAAGTCACTCACCATTTCTGCCGCACTGCCGCCAGCAATCGTGTAGAGCTCGAGGATTTCCCGGCATTTGTCCCAGACTTCTACACAGGACTGCTCCATCATCTACAATGACATCCAACAAAATATATGTCTTCATATCCTGTTTTCACCTAGAAACCTCGAAAATTGTTCTGAAGGAGCATGGCTGCAATCCAAGAATGACCTTATTATTGTCCATGGGCCAGACATGATGTTGGTACCACCTGAGGTGGCCAAACCTGATTGATACTGACGTGTTTATGGGGTCAGTAGAAGTAAATTAAGACATGATGGCCTTTCTGCAACGGTAGCTTTATCACACATTTTGATAAAATGAAAAATCCCCTTATAAGGCGCTACGCAAATTACAAAAACAAGACAAAAGTCAATATACTGTGAACTCTATGTGGAGTTTATAATATAATAAGACCAATTCAAAAGGGTGGTTGGATTGTTTCTGAAGTAAAGAAAATGTGGCAGTCCACATTTTGTCTATATTTCATGTATGCTTTTAGCTGAATATTCAGTTGTAGATAAATATATCTCATGGATTATCATGCAGATATAGCTCTCTCATGGACGAAAACACACGGGCCTCCGATCCGGTTTGCTAAGCTTGGTGCAGATGGCGGCATATTTAGAACAGCAATTCAAAACACTTGACCAAAGAATCTTTGCCCTACGCAAGATGGACCTCAAAGCTGCAGTCGCGCTCTAAAAGCTCTAGATTGCACGTTAAGGGCAGTCTTCATCAAGAAATAGCGGTGTTAAGCCATAATCATTCATTCATTCCTCCGGACGGGAGACGGGGAGGGACAGATTGTATAGGAGTTAATGAAAACATTCAATGAAAAGCCCTTCTTATAAGGAATGTTTGCCTTCTAAATCAAAAAGTGCTGCGCTTGACAGATTTAACATCAAAATCAAAACGTCCACAGTCATGTTTCAGAGTGATTTGGATGAATCACTTTACTATGTTTTTCGGATGAGAAGAGAAATCTTCTGCTCTATCCAGACAGCTTGACAATACAACGAAGCAATGACTTGCCAACACCCAGGGTTCCGAAATTAAAGCAACCATGCAATTAAAACATCAAATTAAGGAGCAAGATGTTAGTTAAACATCCATGGCACCCGCAGACAGATAAATGAGAGTGTGAAAGTCCCCCTGTAAGAATAAAAAAATCTTACAGTTTCCTTTGGTGTTTGGGGTTTAGGGTCATAGAAAGACCGTTACTGTGTGCCATTTCGAATTGACCATTTGAATATTTAGACTGAAAGTGAGCAGTTAACTGTTAAAACAACCATGCTGGAATGTCCCAGTCTGTTACAAAACATAAACATTATGTCTTCTGTCGTTTGCGAATGCAGTCCTTCTAGCTCCTGTAGCTTACCCCTCTCCCAACCAAGATAGGGTCAACAAACACTGACAAAATATGTCATTATATTTGAGAAGAAGAGCTTGCATTAGTTAAGGAAATATCCCTAAAGGTAAACATTCTGTTCCTGAGTTGATTGGGGGTGCAAATATCGCTCTTATCGTATGGCTGTTGGCGATGTATGAGTTAGCACACTGAAAAATAAGTACGTTTATTATAGGGGACATAACCCGTACAAGGCTACCCATCTGTGAGGGCTATCATATGAAAAGGTGATCTGAAGAAGTGTACCAAGTTAAAAATAGCAAAGAGACTTTGCCACCCTGGGTGGCACCAATATGCAAAATTTTAGGTCTTAGTCCATGGACTTTTACGGATGTGCTTTATAGGGGGAAATATACAAATCTACAAACATGAAGCTCAAGGTAGACGTGTAATCTCAGTTCAGACACATGGGCTTTTTTGCTATTGTGCAGGTAAAGCGATGTTAGTTCGATGAAATTTCTGATAACGCCCAGAACATTGCTGAAAGTTTATGTGTATATATCAGCTTTATCTAACGATAGATTGGACATTCAACACCGCCTTTTAAGGTTGGGTTCTGTTACAAACGGCTCTAAATTGTATTCTTTCAAAAATGTGAAATACTTACATTCATGGTGGCTAATACAAGGTCATCTGCCAATGGCTTCACGAAATAATCGAGTACTCTTCGGATGTTTGCGATGCCAAGATCTCTTTCTAACATTAAGACACTCCTTATAAGGTTTACTGGAAACATGAATATAACAGACATCTGACGTGACCACAGAAAATAATGTCATGAATTGGCATATATTTTTTCTATCGGCGATATTGAAGCACACATATGGCTGCAACAAAGAAGAACTGACAAAGTGGTATTTGATGAGACTGATAAGAGTATCAGGCGTAAATATTTCTTTACCTTTAGTCAAATATAATGGATGTTACAGATATACACACAGATATTTATCCAGGGTCAGACAAAATACTCCGCTTTTCACTGGACAGCAACGATCACGTAAGGTACAGATATATTCTCGAATTGACGTCAAATGTGTCAGCTTAATATGCTCCCTTTCTTGGGTCGTGAATACATTGACCATATCGCTGCATATGAAGGGATTCACCTATAAATCGGTCTTTCGCACTGAATTAGAACAGGATAAATTCGTTACGTGGTTACTCAGTAATGCACTAACGCATGGCGTAGTCATACATCCCCAAGAAAGTAATATACAGTACTTACGTTTACTTCCATCGCCAGTGGACTCGAATTGCTCAAGGACGTCAGACAGGCTCACTTGTTGAAGCTGTCGATAGAGTTCCCGAAGTTGATCATATTTTAACTCTGTTAAATAGAAAAGGAAAATTTATGTTACAAGAATTCAGATATCAGTATTGATGGCATATTGCAAATGCATTTTCCCATTAGTTTCTGGAAAGAATGATACAAAGACAACATGAGCAAAGTTATCGTAATCTGTCATGTAGCTCATTCAGTTATGTAGTTTCGCAGGTTACGTGTAACAATTTACCAGCTATCACACTGTCGGCGATGCTCTGGTTTTGCTATCTATGTTGAAGACTTTTGTCTTGTTACCTTTAGTGTCATCAGTAGAATCCATTTCTAGAGATGAAGGTAAAAATGTCATCCGCCTGTAATCCGCCATTCTCTTCCGTCGCACTGACGACCTTTCGGTTTTCAGGGACAGCTGAAGGTCGAACTTGGATTTGCTACGCAGAAGCTCGTTCACATCAATGTCTGCGGTAATATCGTCTGGAGACATGGCCTCTTCAGTAATCTTGAAAGTCAAGTGTCATTCAATACTTCAAAATTCATTGACCTAATATGCATTGTAGCTTATAGAGCATGTGTCATGCATATGCCTAAAGCCTTATCTATTCTTGGTTCTTATTTTTTGCCCCTGGATCTGGCACTCAGCTATTCCGTCTCTTAAGGCTTTTGCTCAGTGATTTCGCCTGTTGCAATACACTTTAGTCAGTGTGTTTGTCAGATACCCGGTGAATGGGGATGGTTTTCACGCAGGCTCTGTCCGATTTCTTCGGGTTGTTTGCGCGCGTTTACGTCTATGCTTCAATCTCAAAGATCTCGCGAGAAAATGCATGAAAAGTCAGTAGTGCACCTAACTCGTTTTGAATTCTCCACCCGGAAACCTGACTGTTGTCAAATAAGTGAATTATTCAGTTATTCATGACTATACACGGTGTAATAATCCAATGAAGCAAAAAAAATATATTTTCAAACCATCAAGACAAACAAAATTTGAAAGTTTAAGATCGTTCGAATAAAACCTGATACACGTAATAAGAGTAATAACACGTAATAATAACGTGATCCTTTACGGTTGGCGAGGTATTACTCGAGAAACAAGAACCTACCTGGTCGTCGGCAACTTTGCTGGTTACCTCCCCTGTGCTGTCAACGATCTCTCCATCCTGGACAACAGCCGCTGCCTTCACCTCGACTACAGCAGCACGTCTGATTTTGGACAGCTGGGACTTATACTCAACTTTGTAATGTTTCTCGACCATCTGTCCTGTACCTAGCTTCCGAGAACTGTAAATAAATAGAAATATATAACATGTAATAACCATACCGCCATACTGCTATATAAGCAGAGCAGAAAGCATTACAAATTACACGTTTATTTTTTTGACGCCAAGACGGTATGAGTTTGAGGCGAAATGATGGCATAAACTTATGGTGACATGATGGCATAAACTTATGACGACATGATTGCACGAAAGCACCATACTTACTGGGTCATGATCACTGTGATTCGTTGTGTTGGAGCTATGTAGGTAATAAGTGTCACAATAAATGTCACTATCTGTTCAATCGCAATGGCACACGAAAATATAGAACTTCAATCCCGGATACTGACTGGGAGCTTCTTGCTTTCATTATGATACTATTGTTACGGTTTGCACCGTCCAAGGTTCATCACAAATACGGTGTTCAAATCTCTGCACCACACGTGGGAAAGTTCGTAAGTGACTTGCCAGAGGTCGATAGTTTACGCTAGGCACTCCGTTTTCCCCCACCAGAAAACTTCACCGCCACCGCGTGTAAGTCAAAAAATCTTGAGAGTGGCGTTAAACAACAATCAAACAAGTAAATATTAACCTACCTGTAATAGGCAGTGTGAGATCCAGTAGAATCCGTCTCTTCTTCTGTACTCATTGTCTCAGTCGAGCCCGAAATTCTCGTTTGAAAACTGGAGATAATACCTTTCTTCATATTCATCACCTCCTGGTTTTCTATAAAGGGAATTCGCACATCATCCAACTTATCGTCTTTAACCATTTCATATCAAACGAAAGATTTGATTTTATTGCTCTCGTACTCAAGAATATTTCACATATATGACGGCGGCCAGCATTGTGGTAGGAGGATACCGGGCAGAGCCCGGCGGAAGCCCAGGACCACCTGCAAGTTGCTGGAAGACTTTCCCACGCACGGCCGGAGAGGAAGCCAGCGTGAGCTGGACTTGAACTCATCGCGACCGCATTGGTGAGACTCCTGGGTCATTACGCTGCGCTAGCGCGCTAACAAACTGAGCCACGACCCTTCTCAAGAGAAGAATAGTTATTGCTTGTCTCCCTTTCATATCACAGGTCAGCGTTACATATTTTAAAAGACATTTCCCCTTACCAAAATCGGCTTCCACGAAAGCTGCACTGTGAATACGACCGGTCACATCCTGAGTAAAACCAAAGGGCAGCATGAACTGCTGGGTGGCGTTCACAACTTCCTGGCTGGCTTCTGTGGTGACAAATTCCTTTCCCACGGTACAAGAAGCTTCCGTGCTCTAGGGATACAAACGTCAAGTTTCTAGCTCCCTATTTATAGCATAATCTCATAGGAGCTACTTTTCCTCTTTGGCACAATTAACGACTGCGCTTAAGAAAGAGAAAAGGTCAAATAATAGCATATTTACAATTTAAATTTAAATTTTGAAACATATTAGATGACAGGTTGTATATTTTCTCATGTGACAAGTATCTTTATCAGGGTTATACATATATTTTGTTCAAATCTGCTGACGTATTTTTGGTGATTAACTTACCATGTTCTGGGCGCACAGCTTAGCCGCATTGCTTGGCCTTCGGAAGGAAAAATCATGGATAACAAGTTACTTGGTTTTATTGTGTGATCCTCGTCTAAATCTAATTTATATCACGAGGAAATTTCAAGCTGTTTATAGGGAACAAGTATGTGGAATAAATCGCGTCGTTAAGGTGCAAGATTATTCCTTTATCATTTGTGCATTCCATTAAAACCAGTACTGGAAGATTCTGCTGTTTTGTTTATAAATTGGCAACCACAAATATAATGGTTCAGAGAAAGATACGGTGTGAGGGTTTGCTAAATGGACTTACTGGACCGTTCCTTGCGTCACTGTGACATTGTACATGTGGGCAATGTAATCATAGGCGGGCATCTGGCCAGTGGACAACATAGAGGCTGAAAGACGCGACAAAAAATGATACAATGATACGACATTGGAAGGAAGTATTACAAGACATGATACAGTGGCACGACATGGGAAAGACATGTAGCAAGACGTGATACACTGTACGACACTGGAAAGACGTGACAAGATATGATACACTGGCTCGAAATTTGGAAGGCAAGTAACAAGACATAAAACACTGTACAACACTGGAACATTGATACAATATAGATAGAGAGTTTGAATAAGTCGTCTGATTTCTCTCCCAATTCTTGCATTTTCTTGGTACAATATAATCATGCTTACCTCCGTCATAGTCAACCTCCATCACAGACGACACCCGGAAGTGCCAGTCCTCACTTCCCCACAGATATGGTATAATCATGCTTACCTCCATGACAATCAACATCTACCATCATACAAGATATCCGATAATGCTGACTCATACAAAGTTTTCCCCACAGATAGGCTTTTTGTATAATCTTCCTTACCTCCATCACAGTCAACGTCCACATTACATGACACCCGGAAGTGCTGCTCCACACTTCCCCATAAACGGATATCGCTCACAAATCTGTAAGTCAGTGTCTCCGGCTGATCAAAAGCAATCAATGAAAAACAGTAAGCACTAACTCGGTTTGGATTGCTATAAAAAGCCTTTAAAATAATAATTTATTTATTTGATTGGTGCTTTACGCCGTACTCAAAAATATTTCACTTATACGATGCCAGCCAGCATTATGGTGGGAGGAAAGTGGGCGGAGCCTGGAGGAAACCCACGACCATCCGCAGGTTGCTGACAGGCCGCCTTTGAAATATGATAAACTATTTGCACATCTAATTGATATGACCTTACATCAGCTTACCAAAATGAATTTCCCGTATTTTTCATTTTTGTTCAATGATTTAAGTGACATTGGTACGGATTTTGGAACAAGAAAAGCTCTTTACGTCCTCGGTATTTAAGCATTCTACTCTTTTTAAATAGAATTTCAGAGTAAAATTACGATGAACATGCCAAAACAATTACCATAGTAGCATATGCATTTTCTGGAAAAAGAGATAGCCTCACGGTTTTATACAGCATACAGCAATGATAAAACTAGCCGTTTGTTTCGTATTTAATCTCCTCATCATAATCTCCTTCATCGTCTGGTGTCACCGTATAGCGGAAAAACAAGTTATATATATATACTGTGTCATTTGTCGTATTTTTTCTATTTTCTTGACGATTTTGTTCAATGACTTAAGTGCCATTGGGACGGATTTTAGATCAAGAATAGATCTTTCTGTCCTCGGTATTTTAGCATTCTACTTTGCGATCATCATGAGTATTGCATTCTATTTTGCGATCATCATGAGTATTGCATTTTATTTTGCTATCATCATGAGTACTGCATTCTGTTTTGCTATTATCATGAGTATTAAATGGATAGCTATGGCACTTACATATAACGATTTTTGCTGTGGAAATAGCCAGTTAATCAGTTTCTATTTGGATTAACAATTCTTGAGTTATAATATGAATATTCCTATGGAATCTACCGGATTTTCACATATATGTATTATTTTGGCCTTCAGTGCGAAAAGAGACTTTCTCATCCAGCGATTACCAGTGTGCTGCAGTATAGCTCTATAGGCCTATAAAACATAATATAACTATGAGTTAACACATGAATCCTGAGTATTTTATCAGCGATTCTGTTTTAAACTAAAAACGCAAATGTAGCCTGATTCATGTTGGTGGCTCGTTATTGTGTTTTAGAATTTGTTAATTTATTGGTCATTGTTACTATGCTTGTATATATACAGCGAGAGATGACCTAAGCCAGTCTAGCTTATGACGTAGTTTCTATTAAGAATCCTCTGTGCAAAACAAAATTCGAAGCCAACCATATTATTTTTCTATCGGTTCACAATAACGAAACGAACCATTACGGTTGTTACCTTTTGTATTCCTAAAGAAAACTTATCTGTATTTAAATATTTCAAGACTTCATCGAAAAATAGGTGGGGTAAATAAAAGAAAAATAAATAAACAGTGAAATAGTTTAAACCTAAACCCGTGTAACGCTCTTTTGAGCCATTTGTCGCGATAGAAAGGAAAGTTATATTAATGTCTATAGGTCGACATACCCCCAATCTTAACGTTTGACAAAACAAATAGTCTAATAACGCAGAAAACAAACCAAAGATAAAATAAACTATATGACAAGAATAAGGATATGACAGGTTTTACTCACGTGACACCGTAGTCGTGCGCCAACCGCGGTTAATAGGCATAGCAATGCAGAGATCAAGAGCATGTTTGATCTGGAAGTCTCTTCTGAACGGGCCCAACAAAGACGATGAGTCTGATGTAGTTTAATCTTGGATGCTCTTATAAAGCCCTTAAAAGGATTTTCTGATACGTCACGAAGTGAGCATTATACAATTTGTTCCCATATGAAGAAAGACAGGATTCGCCTTGAGGTACAACCATTATGCTATAATGTTCGATGATGCGAAAAATTAATATAGCGCCATCAATCTTCCCGTATGCATTATAATTAATGTTCTTTATGTAAACAAGTGTTATACAACCACAACTTTCACAGCTATATTCACATAGAGTATAGCCGTTGACTATGCTTGTAATAGTCTATTATTAATTTTCATAACTGTTTAACCTACAGTAGATTCTGTAATTACACAAGGTCGTTAAAACCCTGTTGTGAAGTTAGGAAGATGCCCAATGATCCAAAGCCAAAGGGTCGCTTATACATAATGTTCACAGAGAAACGTATAAAGTGAAACAAAATGTCTAATGTATACTTTTACTTAGTAGTATATGGGGAAGGCGCCCAGCACACTTCACTTCACTGCAAAACCTTTCTCCCTAAACATGGAAAAGTACAGAACATCCTTATCCTCAATACAGGTACATTGCAAAGTACAGAACATCCTTATCCTCGATACAGGTACGTGGGAAAGAACAGAACATCCTTATCCTCAATACAGGTACGTGAGAAAGTACAGAACATCCTTATCCTCAGTACAGGTACGTGGGAAAGCACAGAACATCCTTATCCTCCATACAGGTACGTGGGAAAGAACAGAACATCCTTATCCTCAATGCAGGTACGTGGGAAAGTACAGAACATCCTTATCCTCAGTACAGGTACGTGGGAAAGCACAGAACATCCTTATCCTCAATACAGGTACGTGAGAAAGTACAGAACATCCTTATCCTCAGTACAGGTACGTGGGAAAGTATAGAACATCCTTAACCTCAATACAGGTACGTGGGAAAGAACAGAACATCCTTGTCCTCAATACAGGTACGTGAGAAAGTACAGAACATCCTTATCCTCAGTACAGGTACGTGAGAAAGTACTGAACATCCTTATCCTCAGTACAGGTACGTGGGAAAGCACAGAACATCCTTGTCCTCAATACAGGTACGTGAGAAAGTACAAAACATCCTTGTCCTTAATACAGGTAAATATCAAAGTACAGAACACCCTTATCCTTCATACAGGTCCATGGGAAAGTACAGAACATTCTTATCCTCAGTACAGGTACGTGGGAAAACACAGAACATTCTTGTCCTCCATACAGGTAGGTGAGAAAGTACAAAACATAATTATCCTCCGTACAGGTACATGGCAAAGTACAGAACATCCTTATCCTCAGTACAGGTACATGGCAAAGTACAGAACATCCTTATGCTCAGTACAGGTCCATGGGAAAGTACAGAACATTCTTATCCTCAATACAGGTACGTGGGAAAGTACAGAGCATCCTTATCCTCAGTACAGGTACATGGCAAAGTACAGAACATCCTTATGCTCAGTACAGGTCCATGGGAAAGTACTGAACATTCTTATCCTCCATGCAGGTACGTGGGAAAGTACAGAACATCCACATCCTACATACAGGTACATGGCAAAGTACAAAACGTACTTGTCCTCAGTACAGGTACATGGCAAAGTACAAAACATCCATATCCTACATACAGGTACATGGCAAAGTACAGAACGTCCTTGTCCTCAGTACAGGTACATTGCAAAGTACAGAACATCCATATCCTACATACAGGTACATGGGAAAATACTGAACATTCTTATCCTCAGTACAGGTACATTGCAAAGTACAGAACATCCATATCCTACATACAGGTACATGGGAAAATACTGAACATCCTTATCCTCAGTACAGGTACGTGGGAAAGTACAGAACATCCTTATCCTCCATACAGGTACGTGGGAAAGTACAGAACATTCTTATCCTCAATACAGATACGTGGGAAAGTATAGAACATCCTTATCCTCCATACAGGTACATGGCAAAGTACAGAACGTACTTGTCCTCCGTACAGGTACATGGGAAAGTATAGAACATCCTTATCCTCAATACAGGTACGTGGGAAAGTATAGAACATCCTTATCCTCAATACAGGTACGTGGGAAAGTATAGAACATCCTTATCCTCAATACAGATACATGGCAAAGTACAGAACATCCTTAACCTCAATACAGGTACGTGGGAAAGCACAGAACATCCTTATCCTCAATACAGGTACGTGGGAAAGTATAGAACATCCTTATCCTCAATACAGATACATGGGAAATAGTCAGTTTCTTGGTTGCACATCGCGATTATGTAGAACAAAACTATCCCCACCAAAGAGGGCTAGTGGGTATAGGGTTCAAAGATGGAGTAGTTTGTACAAGTCAGAAATTACAATAAGAAAAAAGATTATTAAAAATAGAATTCCAAATACGTAACGAAGATTGGACAAATCAGTATGGATATAATTTGCAATCTAAACTACATTTGAAAAGCGAAATAGAAGAGTGGCCACACCGAAGTGTCAGTTTGTATTTCAGAGTCGCTTATGAACTAAATGTAAAACTTTCAACATATTAGGTAATGCGTCATTTAAGCTTTCTTTCACAATGGACACATGACAAAGGATATAAATGATATTAAATGTTTCAAACTTTACAAGCTGAATCGTCTCTATGCTTACAAAACTTTGTAATTTAACTGTACGTTTGTTTTTGCATATGCAAATAATTTTTCATTTTGCAGTTACGGACATAGTTCTGATTTATAGGGTCTTTCGTTTGCTTTTCTTTATCGTCCAATAAGCGTGCATTACGGATGTAAACCAGGATCTCAGGAAGTACAGAAACATTTTAAATAAACAATATGAAATACTTCATTGTTTAAATTTTGTTTTATAGCTGTTTAAGAGTTAATGCAAACAACCACAAACGAACATTAGCATTCAGAATGTAGTTCCGTGAACTAATCTTATTGTTTTATACACCCATAGTAATTTCCGGTAGGATCACATCAACCTTTACTCTTTATCATAACTATTAATTTTCAAGTTATACACGGATCCGTGAAACATTTTTTTGCCCAGCGTGCCGAAGTGGAAGACTAGTAGCCTGGGGAAGCTGACACATGTATGTTGAGTTACAAATATCTGTGATATCCGTATACGTCTCGTTCTGCACATGCTCGCAAACCAACTGATAACCGCTCTGCTATTTTCTAATCGGCTATATAGGCCCACTGTTTTCTTGCGCTTATGTGTTTAAAGTTTTATCCCAGTGCCTCTGTAGTGATGAGCAGGTTTGCTGTAAAACTGAACACAGTTTTGTTAAGGGTTCGATCGAGGCAATACATCATGTGTTTTGGGTGAAAGGTATTGGACGCAGGGCTGGGGTTTGCTCCAGGAACTTCAGTTTTTCTGTTATAAACCAGACCACCAAACAGAATATTTGTGTAGTTTAGCCTGGACAGACTAAGAAGCACGGAAAGAAGGCCAAATTTAGGCTGGTCCGATTAGAAGACTCGGCACGAAGCCCAAGTTTAGGTTGGCTTGATTGGGAATCACGGGATGAAGGGCAAGTTTAAGTAGGCCACAGGAAAAAGCCCAGGTTTAGGCTGGTCAGAGGTTAGGCTGTCCAAACTGGGAATCAGGAGTTGAAAGACACGTTGGCCAGAATGGGAGTCCACACGGGAAGAAGCCAAAGTTTAGGTTGGTCAGACTGAGAGACATGGGGTAAAGCTCAAGTTTAGCCCGGCAAGAATAGGAGGCAAAGGATGAAGGATAAGATCAAGCTGGCCAGAGTGGGAGGCACGGGATGAAACCTAAGTTAATGAGGGCCAGAATGGGAGTCACAGGATGAAGGCCAAGTCTGGAATAGCCAGGCTGGGGGGCGCGGGAAGTAGTCCAAGTTTAGGTTGACCATACTGGGTGAAGCCCACGTTTAAGAAAGCGAAACTGGAAACACGGGATGAAGCTCACGAGTAGGCTGGGGGCACGGGAAGAAGCCCAAGTTTATTTATTTATTTGATTGGTGATTTACGCCGTATATTTCGCTTATACGACCGCGGTCGGTGGGTGGAAACCGGGCAGAAACCCACGACCATCCGCAGGTTGCTGTGGGACCTTCCCACGTTCGGTCGGAGAGGAAGCCAGCATGAGTTGGACTTGAACTCACAGTGACAGCATTGGTAAGAGACTCCTGGGTCATTATGCTGAGGTAGCGCGCTAACCAACTGAGC
Source organism: Liolophura sinensis (assembly GCF_032854445.1). Classification (NCBI taxonomy): domain Eukaryota; kingdom Metazoa; phylum Mollusca; class Polyplacophora; order Chitonida; family Chitonidae; genus Liolophura; species Liolophura sinensis. The sequence goes on from NC_088295.1 coordinate 82,398,705, forward strand.
CACGGCGGCCTCAGCCCAAGTTTATGCTGGCCAGACTGGGAATAAGGGGATGAAGTCCAAATTTAGACAGGCCCGACTGGGAATCACTGGATGAATCCAAGTTGAATCTTAGGCTAGCCATTCTGGGAAGATCTGGATGAAACCCAAGCTTAAGCAGGCCAGACTGGAAATCACGGGAAGAAGCCAGGCTGGGAGGTGCGGGAAGAAGACTAGGTTTAGACGGGCCCAACTGGGAATCACGGGATGAATCCAAGTTAAATCTTAGGCTAGCCATTCTGGGAAGATCTGGATGAAACCCAAGCTTAAGCAGGCCAGACTGGAAATCACGGAAAGAAGCCAGGCTGGGAGGCGAGGGAAGAAGTCTAGGTTTAGGCTGGTCAGACTGGGAAGCACGGGATGAAGCCCAAATTTAGGCTGGCCAGACTTGGAGGCACGGGACGAAGCCCAAGTTTAGGCTGACAAGACTGGGAGGCACGGGATTAAACACAACTTTACGTAAACCATGGCACGGGATGGAGCCCAGTTTTAGGCTGACCGGAATGGGAGTCTCGGATGAAGCCCAAGTTTAGGTAAACCTAAACCCAGACTGGGAGTCTGGTTTACCTAAACTGGTTGTGAAGCAGTTCTATAGGTGATCTTTCTGGCGAGTTCTTTCGACTATTTATTTCAACGCAAATTTTAGATTCGACTGAATTAGTGTCTATTAACTATTATTCCAGTAAAGTAACTATTATTCCATGTATACTCAAGGCGAAAACCTATAAAATGTTCTTAAATCACACAAAAAAATCTTTAGAACGAGGTTTGAGCAGTGGACCAGGCAGCAATGCGTTTGATGATGATCTCATTAAATGGTCATTCAATATGCTAGTCAAAGCAAGTCAAAACTTATATGACTCAAGCCACTCAGCCCACGCATCTCGTCAGTTTAATTCTGTGATAAACTCTCGATTGTCTTTATGTTATCTCCTCTTCAACATTTGCTGTCGGCTATAATCGTAAATCCAGACGAGAGGGTCTACAGTCTATTTCTTTTAACCAGTTCAAAATTGCCTTTAGTCAGTGACACTTAGCAACACAAGCTCTACACATGAACACCTTTTCTAATTCATAATGTTAAACCAGCTAAGCTAGGTTTCGACAGCAAGAACTCATTGCCTCGGGTGATTAATACATGTATTTAAAAAACAAGAGGCACGCTGGATACTGGGCGTGAATACGGCGTAAAACACCAATGAAATAAATAAATAAATGAATAAATAAATAAATAAATATTTGACTTTGATCGCACGTTTTAGTATAATATAACCTTTATAAATGAATGATATTTTATCTCCTATACTAAAAGATCTCACAGCAGTATGGTTTTAGAGTTGAATGCCAGGAAATTCTGTTATAAAAAATAATATAGTCTATACGCTGTGGCAGTAGTGTAGGCTGTGTTACTGGTGGTGTTTGTTCCAACTGTATGTTTGCGCTGTTGTAAAACAAATTAAGCCCCATGCCCATTTTCCAGCATGCCACTTTTTGTGAATAATTATAAAGTCGCCCGAGGCAATAAGTTCTTGGTTTTCAAGCCAGGAGTTTAACATTACAAATTACAAAATGTATTCTATTTGCACCTTTCTGGTATTGATATAGACGCAAAACAGATCAAAGTGTAAATCTCGTTACATGTTACTGACGACAGGCTGACTTTACCGATTGCTAAATATAGGCGACTAGCTAAAGGAAAAGACTATAGTTATCCACCATTGCTGATACATCAGTCATATTCCAGACAAGATAAATCTGAAAACTTTTACATGGTTCTGGTAAAGAGTCGTGCTCAACGGGCGCATCAGCATTGGCGTGTTTCCGTTAAGGGATGGGTCATAAACGAAGCTGCGCCGTAACATCACCACTGAAATAGGCTTCAGCTCATTTCCATCCCTTGTCACGCCACACCAGCTCTGACGTAACACGAAATTGGTTTTTGAGACGTGAAATTACGGGAGTTCCTCCCCACCTGAATCGGCCCATGCATCATGTTAATGTAGGTTGTGTCAAACAGTGGAAACTATATGCTATATTATATATATAGATATATATATATATATGCTATATTGCAGAAAAATATGGTATCAATCATTAAGAGTCTCAAATCTTAAATGAAGCCTGTGATTTCAGCTTAGATAGAATATAACTATTTGACGGAGTTAGAATATACATATTTGCATTTTAATTAGTGAGTTTTTACATTTCCTCCAAATAGCTTATCCTGGACTTTTCAGAGCAGTTGACAAAATTAAATCTGTCTTGAAGGTAGTTCTTTTACTAGATTATACCGTTTTAACTTCAAAACTCGTCATTGGCCATTTTCACAGGTCCCACTGTACTCCTTAAAACGTATCATTTAAATGTTACAGTGACCTCAGGGGAGGTAATTCGATGCAGCTCTATTCCAATTTAATCCTTGCTTGACGTACCCCACTCTCCGTCAGACAATTTATTCGTAATACTGAGTTGACTGTCCAGCCTAAATTCACCTTTAGCTGTGATGGTGAAAACTTTCATTTTCTAAATGTACTATAGGTACATTATGTACATTTTACACAAATACGTAAGAGAATGTAAGCGTTAAGTTCGACATCAGTATAACACTCATAAACCATAAAGGGTCGGTAATCTCAATACATATTTCCAAAGACAGTCTAAAACACCAGTTCTTACAGGACTGTGCAAGAAATAAAGCTGATAGCATGTCAGATAGAAGCAGTCATCAGATTTCAGTGATGCAGGGAAGATAGTCAGTATTCTTGGTATGACATCCCGTTCATATTTCAAACTCGCAGTCGATGAATAATTACCAGATCGAATGCAAATATAGGTATCTCAGTTGCGTTGTGATTGCAACTGTTCATGGCCATGTAATTGTCAGGAGGAAGGCAATAACGGCATCAAGAAATTTATAAACAGCTAATGCCTAATTAATGCTCAAATTGAGATATATGGATTGAATTTACTGTACCAAGTGAAACCCTAAACTGGTATGAGGATTACGGTCCATCGGTTACTGTGATCTGCGTGACCTCTATGGGTCAGTCTCCTTCAGTGTTGCGATGTGTTATATGAACGTTTGCATGCCTTCCGCATTACTTTCACAGTTTGCGGTATAACTGAATATTTAAAACACGTGCACACAATGTGTAAGTATAGGCTTATATGTCTGCAAAACCTTGACAAACAAGTCTTACTAAAAAACTGAAAGGACAGAAACTCTGAAAACTATATAATTTATTGGCAGGTGAAAACGATACAGTTGAAAACACGCTAGTATCCCATGACCACGATTTCAGCAGTTAGAGTAAATCTTCTTTGCTTTGGCCGATGATAAATTCCATTTGAGACTGCTCGGAGACCAAGTTTTCTTCTTTCCCCACTTCCACTCAAATTTGAACTTGGGCTGAAACAGACAAAGGTACATCGTGGAAGTAGGAATGTGTAAATCGGCCTCCAGTATAAAGGTTGAAAGACACCAAGGCCCGTCGTGTATGTGTGAATGTGTACATCGGCCTCCAGCATGAAGGTTGAAAGACACAAACGCCCGTCGTGTATGTGTGAATGTGTAGATCGGCCTCCAGTATAAAGGTTGAAAGAAACACAGGCACGTCGTGCATGTTCGAATGTGTAGATCGGCCTCCAGTATAAAGGTTGAAAGACGCAAAGGCCCGTCGTGTATGTGTGAATGTGTAAATCGGCCTCCAGTATAAAGGTTGAAAGACACCAAGGCCCGTCGTGTATGTGTGAATGTGTAGATCGGCCTCCAGTATAGAGGTTGAAAGACACAAACGCCCGTCGTGTATGTGTGAATGTGTAGATCGGCCTCCAGTATAGAGGTTGAAAGACACAAACGCCCGTCGTGTATGTGTGAATGTGTAAATCGGCCTCCAGTATAAAGGTTGAAAGACACCAAGGCCCGTCGTGTATGTGTGAATGTGTAAATCGGCCTCCAGTATAAAGGTTGAAAGACACCAAGGCCCGTCGTGTATGTGTGAATGTGTAAATCGGCCTCCAGTATAAAGGTTGAAAGACACCAAGGCCCGTCGTGTATGTGTGAATGTGTAGATCGGCCTCCAGTATAGAGGTTGAAAGACACAAACGCCCGTCGTGTATGTGTGAATGTGTAGATCGGCCTCCAGTATAAAGGATAGAGGCATATAGGTGTATCAGAAGACGAGGAATGTCATAAACAAAGGCTTGGGACAGAACAGAGCTGGGATATGGCTATGATTGAGGACAAAAACTAAGATCACTTAGAAGGTGCATGGGACAGAGTGCATGCGACATTTCGGATAGCTGACTGGGTATACGTACCGGCCAAAGCTTGACCTTGACCTTTACTTTCGATTTAATCTGGTAATAAAATTCCAAGTTGATTGTATTTTTGTCGTTCCCATGGCTGAGAGCAACGCAAGGTTTTTTCGTTTTCCTAGCTCGGGCCTCACCGAGGAGGAAGTAGTTCAGGTTGAAATTAAGCTGAGCTCCGCCACGCACAACAGCCTGCAAACAAAAGGACAAGCTTATGGAAATACATATAAGAAATACATAAAAAAAATATAAACCTCATATGTGACGTTGGTGAACAAATCTTTTATCGTTATTGGACAACTAAAGTCATATTTACAGGAGCGTGCTCCTATACCACCTTATACACAAATCACAAAAGATCTAACACACTGTCCGGAAGGATAGACACTCCGACAAACAGAAACTGTAAACCACGTTTAAGCGTTAAATCAGACATTCCCATACATCATGTTCTCGTTAAATGCAGAATAGAAGCATTAATATGTTCGCTTAGAGGAAGAGACCAGAAATACTTATTCTTAAACATAAAAAGGCCTATGCTAAATACTCAGCACAAGGCATATCAACCAGAGATTTTCTTTTTCTTGTGTTTTTATACGAATGTGGAATGTCCAAGAGTTGACACTCAACGCTTCCTCTAGCGCCATTTACCGGATGTCCAAACAAAAACTGAAAAGTCTTGTTTGAATGCATACTGAGTACGCTAAAAGACAGACAGGATATGGGTCACCTATGTCAGACAGACTAAGCGAATCATTCAGTGTACAATGATCTAGTACTCAGAATCAATTGTTCAGAATATAGCCTAGACGTATAAATTCAGACGATCAGATAATATGTTAGCCCAACGCCAATTACAGTGACCCAGGGCAATTCTGAGTCACTTACAGTCTTCACGAAATTCAGAAGGGAAACACAAGTAATGGGTACCACTTATGGCCTGTGAAGTTAGATCTCAACTGACCCACTTTCTACTTACGTATTCCATAACCCACTATTGCTCTTTAGATACATAACTAACATCCAGGCAATTGCACTTTTAACCTTTTCAGTATATTTATATAGATAACTCTTTGACTATTCTGTTCTAACGCTAAGATTCCTGTTGACATGCTAAAAAACTATAACAACTTACCAGGCTAATAGAGGCACTTCCTGCTGCTTTGCCTATCGCCTTTGGCTTGAAGGACAGACACAGATCAGGGTTCTTGCATATGCGCAGTTGTGTTGTCAGTTCAACCTTAGCCGACAGCTTCAGTGTAACAGAAATCTTTGCAACATATAATGGAATCTTTAGAAGAGGTATTTTGATTTCTGGAGATGAGTAGAGTTTTTTGGAGGATTTGTATTTTGGAGCTTTGAATGTTTTATTTATGAACGTTTTCTTCCCCACTTTGGCATAAACACGCCCTTTGTTTGAGTTTCCCTTTGTATTGAAATACAGGTAAACGGTTCCAATTGTGAATTTTTTCTTTAGGACTTGCCCGTTTGCAACAATTTTGGCAAACAGCTTGCACCGTTTAGACGCTTTGGAATATCCGGCAAAAAAGCCAGCATATACATTGATGTTAGCTTTAGATGGTCCAATGCCAAAATGTGCAAGGCAGTGTTTTTTTAGCTTAAACGTATTGGAATCGGATTTAAACTGAGAAGCTGACTGCAAGCTTTTGTAGCGACCGCTGAAGTCCGACCATTTAGAACATGAAGAGTGTTTCTTTATCCCTCGTTTCGTTATCACATGATGACTACTTTCTCCATCCTGGTTATATAATAACGTGTCACTTATTTCACCAGACAATGGGGACAGTTTATTTTTGAAATAACGGATGGCCTCTGATCTCAGACAGCTAAGCTTTTCCTGGGAATGAAGTAGCATCCAAGATAGCGCTTGATCAAAATCATTGAATCCCGTCAGTGGCCATTTTCCCTTCTTGCTCTCGCCGAGTTGCTGATCTTGTAGCTCCTCCAACAGCATGTTCAACATGTCTTCAGACACGTCACAATCGAACGAGGAAAGTGTTTCAATCATGAAGGAGTGGACACGTGGCTCCTCCAGCATATTCCTCATGGCATGGACTAAAGCGACATGCATGACTTTACTCCTGGAACAAGCCGAGTCTACCTCCAACAGGCGATCTAAAAAGCGTACATCTCCCATGTTGCCGATGGCTTCCAGGGCGTCGGTATGGCTCGCTTCCTCTGTACAGTATTCTGGCTGAATGAGCTGAAGCTGCTTGAGAATGATAGCGATGGCGATCTGTTTGGTGCTGTCCGCCACGGACGGCTGGCCAGCCAGGGAGCCTAGAGTGAGGAGAAGGGAGCTGAATTTGTCCGAGTCTTCTGGCATCTGAGTGAGGAGGTGAATGAGCGAGAGGACAAACCTGTCCGATGGATTAGCCGTAGAGGCGACCAGGTTTATTACGTCCACTTGGTGGCCTTCAGTTAAGTTGGATTCGGCGGACAGAAGGAACTCGAATACCTAAATATTTTAGAAATATACAGTTCACATTAAAAGTACCATGTTGGTGGTATGTTGGTAGAATGTTATGGTATCAAATTATAGTTGAAAATACAGCATACTTTTGTGTTATCTTATTTATGTAATACTTATTTGACTGTTGTTCATCGCCCTTCATTTATACGATGCGTTTATGCTAAATACAACAGCATAAGGCAATATGATCATTAAAGATCATCCAGTAAATTCAGGGCATAAGTTTATATAAAAGAGTTTATTTGTGTTGTATATATTTGAGCTACTATATGGCATTGTACAGACTGATATGAGAGATATAAAAGGTCTGGCAGTAATCTGCTCATGGTGGTATCAGTGAAATATTCTTGAGGCCATCGACTATTCAAAAAGGAAAATAATAAATCAGAAATATAGAAGAACATAACCTTGGCCATTCAGAAGCCCTGCCCTATTTAATACAGTGTATAGATTTTAATCAATTGTCTCACACGAATGGAACTTTCCGACTTTTATGTCTGGGAGAGATTTAATCAGATGTGTCAAGATATACTAACTGGTCGATGAGGTAAGAAGTAAGCAATGGCTGCGAACAGAAAACCTACCTCCTCTGCCATCCTTCTTCCTCCCACTGTGTAAACCTCCAGAATGTCTCTACATCTGTCCCAGTTTGTCCCACAGGAGCTCATCACCTGTGGTCACCAAAGTTCATGTTAAATGAAAGTATGGAGAGGTTAAATCATCAACAAGTAAGCAAGAATTGCACTTTTTTAGAATCTATTCTCTTATACAGTCACTGAACCATCGCTCAGAATTCCAAAGTATGTGAAACACACTCAGAACTAAATATTTAGTTTTTTAAAAGACCAAGTTAAATATGTACAGTAGTACTGCGTACACTAAGACACGATATCTCTATCCTTGAACACTGTCGATGCAAATTACAGACACGGACTAGTGCCGTAATCCATGATTTTGAATGACTACAGGGATAAACCATACATGTACTCTAGTCTGTGTTTAAGCATTTCCTCACTTCAAAAACGAATTCAAATACTAACCCCATACGTGCTGGCCACAAGTCTGTCAACGGTGGGTCCCTCGTGTCGGCTTAGTTTTTCCTGAACATTGGTAAAACCAATTTCGGTCTCTAAGCTGATCACATTTTTGATTAAGTCGACTGAAATTAAAGTGTGCATAAAGTAAAAACTAGCGCTTGCCTCCAATGAAAGGGCGTGTCCAGAAATATAGAAATTACCTTACTTTTTTTACATTTGTTCTAACCCAAACATAACTTGTTAGAATGATTCAATGAGAGTTCATCACAGGGGATTTCACGAAAATTAACTAATTTCAAAATCTCCCCTAAAATAAGTGACATTTCTTTGACTAGTATGATGCGACGTCAAATGTCTTCAATCTGGTCCGAAAGGTCCACTTTATTATATCTTATTTTGACTGCTTTTATAGCCAGATTATCCAATATAAATAAAACTGCCTTCAGCTCGCGGCTTCTAAGTAGCCAGTATGAACGTTTTCCTAGCTTCTTCTCAGTACAGGGGGTTTTGACAATGTTTGCACAAGTAACAGTCGTTGAACAGATTGACCATGCTGGTATATTAAGATACACAGTCCACTTTAAAAAAACATGGACGGTTAACCAGTCAGTTCAAGAGTAGGAAATTGCCCAGTTATCGTATAATTCTAGGTTGAAGAAATGGGCGTAAACTTCTATTTCTGAAATAGGGTGATGTCATTTGAACACTTCTAGCGAGACAAATGATAAGAGTAGCACAAATGTTCAGATACCACGGAAATTGAATATCATGGGTTACAATTTAGTAGAAACTACAAAAGACCTGGTAGGGTAAGGCGGAGAATCGGCCCGGAGAGGTACGATAAGAATAGGCAAATTTCATAATCCAGGCACTGTTCTGTAAATTTTCAGATCAGAAGTACAAGACTTGGTCGACTCACCGATAAAAGTTATATGGCCATAGAAGAGATGGTTGTTTAGTAATAACTCGCCAAAAATACACTCTCGATCAAAAACGCCACGTTTTCGTACAAACGAGGGGCTGTTTCTTTCATTTACCTTTAATTTTAATTTATAAAGATCAACGTTAACCAGAAAAATATCTTTACTGAGAGTTTTGTGTGTGTATTTCTACGTGCTGTCATATTTTGGTAAGTTTAAATTCGTGTTTCTGCCATACTTTCTGAGGAATTCTTCATAGTACAGTAAACTAACGAAGAAACTTTGGAGAACAGGTTTCGCCTCGTGAGAGAGTTTGAGTCTTTGTCAGGTATTTTTGTGTGAATAAAGATATAAGCTGTCTTGATTTAAATAAGTGTTGTATAATGAACTGGAGTGGATGGTTATTAAGCCATGGTATTACGTAACGTGTGGCAATTAGGCCAAAATCATATGTGATGAGAGCACATGTGGACCTCTAACCACCATTAACATGAACATGTTCTGCGTAGCGGAAGTAAAAGGCTGAACATATTTTGTATATGTATTTAGTTGATTTGTGCATAACTGCGTGCTCAAGAATTCTTTAAAAAGTTACAGTTTTGGCCCAGTGCTTTTTCCCACTCTACAGTATCTAACGTAAAAAAATGATATTGTAGCGTGACCAGATTAGGCTACCATTTTTCGAGTATATGACCGGTACACTGCTTGAATGCATGCTTGCCATGTAAAAGGAAAAGAAAAGTAAAACAGAACTGAAAAACCAGATAGCCTTACGAGTGTGTCGGCAGCTGTCAATCACAGCTATAGTCAGTCTCGCTCTTGTGGAGCACAGTTTCTTGCGCTGGGGCCGATTCCCCACCTTACCATTCTAGGCCCTTTCGCGTTCTTATATTTTTTCATGAACAAGCCATTGAAATTATATAACATTAAAACTCTAAAATGAGCTTTTTGACTATATCTATTAAGGTCACCAACAAATTCGGAATCACCATCCCGAAATGCACAGGAATACATCAAAGTCATCAAAATGTATATTCGACCAATTCCACACGCACATCACTTTTCAGAAGAATCTCGTCATTGATTCTTGAGAAAATGTTTAAAAGTTTCCTTAAAATTTCACACGGCCAACAAACTATACATAAAACAACAAGCTTTAAAACATTTAAAGATAAGGAATAATTTTGGTGCAAAATTTCAAACAGCTGCGAGATGTAGTTTTTATAAAAATGGGATAAAAAGCACTGTTCGAAATAAAATAATTTCAAAATTCCCAGAAAGAACAATAGGCTTTCAGCTTGGCAGCCTTTGTGGATAGTTGTGGATAGTTTTGTCCGCCGCCTCGACTGGCAACGACTTGGCCTCATTATTTATGTTCACTTTACACATAGCTGTATGGAAATGGTTCTCTGTTTAATCTAATCATATCCAACGTTTAATGCCTCAACGTGTGGGGGACGTCTTCGTGTAGAATTACTTGTAAAAAAGCTCACGGCTTGTTATATATGATAATTCAAAGAGCTTTAAATACATATATCCTGCAAGATCCTACATAACGCGACTCTAGTTATGTATTAACGATTTGGCTATTTATAGTTGATGAAAAGGGAAAATATTTGCACATTTGCGTTATACTATTCCCCGGGTATTATTATTATGCGAGAATGTTTTCGACAATTCAGTGGATCTATGGTAACGTTACATAGCTTGGAATATCGTGATACGTTTGTGATTCTCCGCGGCTACGTTCAAAGAAGACGGGAAAACAAAGGGGGGGCCACTCTAGTGGGATAAACTTCAAGTATAAACGCTACATGTAGATATATATCCACGTTAATATTTGTGAAGAGTACAATTAACATCCTTCCTTGTCTCTCTTTGCATTTCTTAAGAGTAATTTTATCCCAACAAATTCCCAATATAGGAGATCGTCAATGGGCGAGCCTTTCTTGAAGAGCCAGAGTAACCAGATTTAACATGAATCTGCTTATATAAATTAAAACTTCGAAGTTACCGAAAGCAAAGGTCTTTACAAATGTGTTTGTGCACACATTTTCAGTTGTTTAAATATAGCCACATTTATGTTTCAAACTGACGAATACATACGCTGGTCTTCATCGCCCGAGGAGAGGAATTGCTGAAGAACATTTGTAAGACGCTGATGTTTGAGTTCGTTGTAAAGATCACTCAGTTGTTGGTATTTGAGGTCTGGAAATGAACAAGTGAGATAATTTGCTTATTATTTGTGTCAGTACTTTATATGAGAGTCATTGACATTTCTTTGTTGGTTATATGTGTATGATATAGGTAGAATGCTAATCAGAGTTCAGTTCTAGCTATTTCAGAAAAAAATGCTATTTTGAACGACAATGTTACCTTTACTGTCATCCGCGGAGTCCATCTCCAGAGATGTTGTTAGAAAGGTCATCCTTCTGTAGTCGGCCATTCTCCTCCGTCGTAGGGACGACCTTTCCGTTTTCAACGACAGCTGAAGGTCAAATTTGGAGTTACTCCGCAAAAGCTCGTCCACCTTAAAGTCAACTGTTATGTCGTCGGGGGATACCTGTTCCTCATCCTTTGAAGTTAGAATTAAAACAAATACATGATATCTTTGATAATTAAACTTAACAACGGTGAATAACATGGTCGACAACTTAAACATAGCTGATTTAATATTACTGACGGGTTTGGCCTTTACACTACCTTTTGACACTTAAGCGGAGTCCTACGTGTAGCAAATACAGTGGTGTTTTTACCTGAACCTCGCCCACGGAGCTGGTTACCTCTCCTTGGCTGTCCACGATCTCACCATTCTGAACAACAGCGGCTGTCTTCACCTGTACTTGAGCTGTATTCGTGAGTCGTGACAAGCGAGAGTCATCGTCAACCTGGTACTGTTTCTCGATGACAAAACCTCCATTCAGCTGTCTGGATCTGAGATAAATCAGTTATTTCATTATATGACTTTTTTAACGAGGAACACTCAGAAACTTTTCACCTTATATGACAGCGCTCCGGTTTATAGCTGGAGGAAACGGGTGCCCGTAAGCAACCGCCACCCTTCGTCAAAAACCTGCCAAACTCCTGACTTAAAGACCTTCAGCTCATATGCGATACTCAACACCCATTTAATACATTGTCAGTCTGTACGCTGAGGCATTTGGGCACCTTTATCAACTAACTGCAGCGACCTTTGTGTGATACTTCTCAGAAAATCTCATTCAAACTTGGAAATACCGTCTGTTTTGAGCTCTAATTAATCCGATTTTTGCCCTTCACACGTAAGGTTTGTTCGGAATTTCCGTTCAGCTGACTCGATCGTCTATCACAATACCGGAATTTTGGCACAGACCTCGTCTCGGTTTGGATTACACATTACCCCATATTAAAAGTGAACAGCCCATTTCGTGGCTAGGAACATTGGAGTATACCAAGAACCGCTCGTTAGATTTCGTTTCCATACGTACTTTACGCCTTTTCCTCAGTCAGCATGAGCATGAAGTCAGTAATATGTCGTTGTGCCAATGTATATACTTACTCTAGAAGAAGATATTTGTGTCATTGTGATTACTGCTTCCGTGTGACTTGTGTCAGTGTAACCATTCATGTGACTTGTATCAGTGAAACCATTCATGCGACTTGTGTCAGTGTAACTATTCATGTGACTTGTGTCAATGTAACAATTCAAGTGGCCTGTGTCAGTGTAACCATCCATGTGACTTGTTTCAGTGTAACCTTTTAATAAGTTAAATCAGTGTGTGCAAGAACTTACCTGTAGTACGAAGTGTGAGAGCCCGTGGAGTCTGTCTCCTTGGCTGTTACAGTAGTGTTTGTCTCAGCCCTTAACGGGATTCTAGTTTGCAAACTGGAGATAATTCCTTTCTTCATGTTCATCACGTCGTGGTTTTCTGTATTAAATATGAACGTGGATCAATAAATGATTACGCAGTCACACCACTTCGGCAGTATTCCAGCCATGTTTTGTGGCGACACATGCTGATGAGATTTATATATTTGTTTGATTGGCGTTTTATACAGTACTCAGGAATATTTCACTTATGCGACGATAGCGGGCATTATGGTTGGAGGAAAGCAACGGGCATGCACACGTTGCTGGTAGATCTTCCACGTGCGATCGGAGAGGAAGCCTGGATGTGCTCGAATTGAATCCACAGCGAATGCATTGCTCAAAAGCTCCCGAGATTTGTTGTGCTAGCACGATAACAAATCTGTCCTGATGGATACATTCTTGATTTACTCATTTACATAATTATATTGGTTTTTAACGCTTTTCTAGAGAATTTGCCTATTGTGAGATTTACATTTGCAGGTAAGTAGAATGACTGGAGAAAATCGGTTCGCCAGATACTTGGAACTCCTTAGATTTCAGTTTATACCTGAAGTGAGTTCATCTCTGTAGAAATCTGGGTACCAACACATCGTTAATTCCCAAGAAATCCTTACCAAAGTCAGCTTCCATGAACTCAATCCTGAGGACACGGCCAAACTCATCCTGGGTGAAGCGAAAGGGCAGAATGAACTCATTGTCCGTCTCAGCGATTTGCTCATGGGCATCACCTTGTCCTGCTCCTGCTCCTACTGTACACGAAGACTCTCCATCCTGGAAAACAGCCAGATTGCATGAGACGGCCATGTCAGCTGGGAAAAGCATTGTGACTGGGGTCTGGAGACAGGCGACCAAGACCCATGGAACTGCTGCGGGCTTAAGTAGGGTAGTGTGGGAGTACTGCTCATGTTGACTTTCTTTAACCACCTATATTTCATAAAAAGGGTGAAAAGCGCCCTACTACTGTCCCATAGATATGGACATGCTATACAATCACCCGACATTTACATGTATGCATTGTTGTCCTAGAAGTAAAAGATCGACAGCGAAAATTGAAAGATGTTTTTTCATCTTTCAAGTTTGATACACCCTTGAACAACAACCGTTCTGTTTGGTGAAAGAAAAAATGTTTTGTCTTGATATCTGACCGTTAACGCGATAGCCAGTGACACTATAACGGATAATAATGATCCTTGTGTGTGTATATATATATATAGGAAAAAAATAATAAGAGGCCTTCTTAACTTTCTACATTCTGTTATATTCCAACTGCAGTTTCGAACTTCATGTTGTTTTCAAGGAATATGAATGTCCAGTCTTTATATAGGATATTTATGAAAACTCTGTGACTCCATCCGTTTCTAAATGCAATAAACCTAGATGTGGAGCATGCATACACATGTTAGAAGGATCAAGCTTTCAATCTGAGAGAGAAGATTCTTTGTTTAACGTAAAATTTGACATGTGCTGCACTGTAAAAAATGTGGTATATGCAGTTGTTTACATGGGGTGTGGCAAACAATATATTGGCCAGACCTCAGATCTCTGCTCCAGATTGACGCTGGATCGACAACATATCAACAACGAAGAATATTGTCATCTTCCAGTCAGTAAGCACATTCGCTCATGCACAATGTCATTGACTCACTCGTTTAAAGTCTTTCCATTTTATAAAGCATTAAATGGAAATCAAGCCACCTTAGATGTAAAAGAAACTTTCTTCATAAATAAACACAACCCATGCCTCAATGGTAGTCATCGGCCCTAACGTCGTATCTTATATCATGATGTACCATATGCTTGTATAATTTATATTGATTAATTTTTAATTTCTACTCATTGTATGTATTACTCATTGTATATGTACAAATATTATGCCACAGATTATCAGCAGGGTCATCGGCAGGGACATTCATATTCATATTCCTTGAAAATCACATGAAATTTGAAACTGCAGTTGGAATATAAGAAAATGTAGAAAAATTCTCCCCACCAGGGGATCTTTCTCTATTTCTATTTCGCGTACTCTACTTAAATCTGATGTGGACAGACATAACTTCTTTAGGCTAAAGAAAAAGAGAACTATTTCATTTTAATATTCATCTGTCACGTTTTGACTAACAGTCGGTTTATTGGTGTGCCGTCAGCAGCACTATGAGGAGGTATGCTCGGTTTACATGCACTTTTACTGTCTGCTGCCCCGCTTCAGATTTGCTGTGGAGCGTGTCAGCAATTACATGTTTATATAATAGGACTATAAGAAGTCTATTAGCGCTAAGTATACACACATACATAAAAGAACTGTACCTGTCTCTGGGGGCATATGTTCACTGTCTTCCCTGGTCTGAAAACAATATACAATTCTGGGTATGTAACTCTATACTACATGTATTTCATTTGGCGATTAAATGGTGCAACAATGATTTAAAACGCATCGATTTGAAAACAACATTTACGCATCATTAGACTAAACATGGGCATTTATGTCGAAACAGAGTTTATCATTCAGATTATATTCCAGATTTATTCCTTCCAAGAATACCTAACATAAGAGAAGTCAAGTCAAACTGGAGTACAATAACGTTGTGTACAGGAATGGCATGACAGCGAGGTATAGCATGACAACAGCGAGATATGGCATGACCTGAGCGAGGTAAAGCATGAGTACTGCATGACATAGCATAAATACACAAAGGTTAATCTTGTTCACAGCTTTTCATTAAGCATATGATGAATTTATATTTTCAAAAAATCCATAATATTTGTACACAAAATCTTACACAAAAAATCACTATGAACTTACTCCACTTTTCCGATTTTTATTTTGACATTATACATATGTACAATGTAATCAAATGCCATGGCTTCTACACGGGTCAGTTCAGATGCTAAACGGAAAGAGAAGAACAAAGAATTAGAATAATGGCATTCAATTAATTCTTCTTTTTCTTATTATAAATCCGCCAGTTTATACATAAGGATTCAGGTACTGATATTCCTTTTTTCTTTGATTGAAAATAGATTATCTTTTGGTCCAAAAATATGTCAATAGATAAAAAAAACTTACTCGAAAACATAAAGTTAGTCCGTATTTAAAAAATAATATTGTTTAATTTTTTAATACGCTTATATTATTAAAGTTTTGAACATCCTTTATCCTGCAGAAGAGCTATGTGTATTGGCGTGTGACACCTCACACGCCAATATGGGAATATGGGAAGCACACCTCGAGTCACACATATCCATGTAGTATTATCCCGACCTACCTCCATCACAGTCAATGTCACCATACACGATATCCGGTAATGTTGCTCCACACTTCCCCATAGTTTTATGTCGTTGATGTATTTGTAGCTTAGCGGTTTCGGGCTGAAAAATGTGTAAATCCGTATTAAAGGTCACATGAAAACGAGAGTATTAATTTAAAGAAAAAATAAAGATGTGTTAAAATGATGTGATTTTTTTTTTCATTTTCGAGACATATTTTGCATTTCTTAATAACCCCTGTATTTTATGTATTTTCCGTCCATGCCTCGCTGACATTCCGTAATGACGTCCGTGATGAAAATACAATATAGGCGTTTCAAGTATCCTTAAGTCTAGTTTGAACTAAATAACCGCACATTTTGTGTCCTAAAACGGTGTAAAATTTTGAACAATTCCTGTGCAGGAAGGCATTTGATGATTTTTGACAATAACTCAATATCCTTGTTGGCGTAACATTTGTCTATCAGAGTTTCGAATACACCGTCCACACCTCAGTAAATAGCATAGATATACAGTGTTCTCCTCCAGTGCTCAATCTTAAAACGGATAAAAGATGTACATGTACTCACGTGACACTGGAGTTGAGCGCTGACTACGGTCAATAAAGCTGCAAAGGAGCAACCCACACTCCCCAGCATTTTCGGTGACAAGGTTTCACGATTTCTAGAAGCTGGTCTTTCTTAATGCAGTAGAGTCAAAATGATAGATAAATTTATACCCGTAAAATTATTTCCTTGTGTGATTCTTGTCCAATCAACTTTCGCCATGTCTTCGAGGCAGAGAATGTGGTTTTGTTTTTTTTTCTTTTCACTTTTTTTTGGACTTTTTTAAACATCCGCAGGGCAAGAACACGTAGTCAACAAATCTAACTGACAATGTCTATAGACAGTTATTCTCGGAGTCATTAATGCAAAGATTTTATCACAAAAAATACTATTCAATTTAATAACTTATGAGAAGACAACAAAAACCAAACATAAAAAAAATCGTGAAAAGAAATTACCTAAAAATATGAATGGACAATTTTTTTTATGATTTGAACATGATTTGAACGTGATTTAAACATGTAGTTTATGGACAAGCAGTCTATAGTTATTCCTTTCGTATGTCAATGAGCAAGACAATGTAGTCATCAGTATCATAAGATTTATGGACAACCATTAAAAACAGATACAACTGTACTGAATATAACATGTTACACAAATAAAACAAACTTATACACGTATTTCATAAAAGTGACTAGTTATAGGACAAAATGGAATTTGCTTGTATTGTTTAACGAACACATATTTTGTTTATCCATGTCTTTCTTTGTTTTCGCCAGTAATATCCTAATAATTCTAAAACTCTCCTCCTCTCCCCCCCACCCCCCACCCCCCAATCGCATTCATCTGGTTATCCTCCACACCACCTCCGGAATGTACAGGGAAAGCTATTGGATTGCATCGTGCTTGTGCCATCATGAAGGCAAGGAGAAGCTGTCACGTAAACAAGAAATATAACACGTAAACATTTGCTGCTTTTGAGTCATCATAACATGAACTCTAGATTTCATGAAAACTGTTCATAATGGAGGTGGCTCGTGAGTTCGTACTCTCAATGCCTGCATTCTTAACTTGTGAAATAATACATTAGAAAGGCATGAATAACTTCAGGCAGTGTTATACTTTATCCACATTGAATGAACTCGTCCATGACTTGGTATGGCTGTGCGAGTGTGAAAATCGTCCTCGTGTTCCCTTCTGATTATAATATGGAAATATGGAACCTGTTGTTTCAACCGATATTCCCCAGTCTCCATTCATTTTTCACTCATTCCTGCGGTGGTTTTCATGCCAGGAAGAAACATGAGCGCTCACAATACACCACCGAGCTTTAAACGCAAAAAACTCTAAAATGAAGTATGTATCAGATGAAAGACCATTAAAAACTCTTCAGGTAAGTAGCTGGATTCATGTTTTTGACAATTTGTTTAGCCTAGTAAAACGCATTGGACTATTTTATTCCATGGTGGTCTTCTCTGACCACAATGGAACCGTTGGGTTCACATATGGTTTTTACTACTTTACACACATAGACTGCTACAATTGTTCATTCAAAATGCATATTTATTTATTTATTTGATTGGTGTTTTGCGCCGTACTCCAGAATATTCAAAATGCATGTACACATAGATCTATGAATGCATTCGCAGATTTGACCTGGAAACGAATTACTTCAGGCCAAAAGTATACATGTGACGTAAATGATACCTTCTACGTCACAACAGACCACCGTAGTATCGGATTTTTCAACACAATTTTACTCGGTTAGAAAAATTTAAAAAAAATGAATCCAACTATTTTCCAGGACAATTTCTAATGGTCTCTCATTTGATATATACTTCATTTTATAGCAGTATTTGTCTTTAACAAGTAAATGGCTATATGTGATGTACGACGGTCCCGTTTTCACGATGCGATTTGTAGTACCAGCTTGTAGCATTCGAGTTGTAGTGTTCGACAAAAAGCGAATGCAACATGGTTGCATGCGACTTGGACTGTGAGATCTATGTTCAGTAAATGCAGTGCGACACTTTCCACAGTAGAAGGTACAAGCGTTTCACATAGTTTTCTCAATAAGGCTGTCATCAGCATCAGTCTCGAAATCGTATAGATCTGTCAATCTTACTTAGGACAAGTAAAGTTTAACGGTTCAAGGAAAGTTTTCTACATCAGGTGACAGTTCCTCAGAAAATACTCTAAGCGTCTCCCATTCGTGCAAGTATGCCGCGTTGTGTAGTCCCACTAGAATGGATTTGCTCTCGGACTGCTAAGCGTGCATACACCACTTGTTGCGAAAAAAAGTGACGAAAACATGAAAAAATAGAGTGGTCACGGATGCCAACAGATTCACGGTTTATGAATACAAGGTAAAAGACTACAGCATACAGAGTAAAACCAAAATTCACAACTCGTTGAATGCGACAAATGTCGAAATGATTCGGGTGTTCTGACTGTTCGACTCGGTTTTGTGCTACAAGTAGGTAATACAAATCGCACCGTGAGAAACCAGTCAAAATACGGTCTCTTGATGCCATGATGTTACTTGCAATTCATAAGACGTCACTGAACTAGAAGTACTCAAAATGCCATAATCGACCCCTACAAAAGGGATATAACATTTAACAAACAATAACATGAACGTGGATCTTATAAAAAAACACCAAAATGTTCATGTTCCATTTGTTCGTACAGCTTACTCGACTTCATAAAAATAGAACAGAAAACATGCAAGCATATGTGTCAAATTAAAATTCTCCACTTCGTATAAAATCAGAGCAAAAATCTATCGCCATCAGAAAAAGTTAGATTTTTCAACATTATAAGGTGATAATGATTTTTCTCTTTCCTATAAACATCCGGCCTTGCCATAAGATAACTGCCAAGCAGGCCACCGCTTTCTTAGCTTCCTGTCTTCCTGGATATAGGTCATAGATTTTAAACCACACACAACGTTGAGTTGTGAGCCCTCGTGTAAGTTATATAAGGCCGTCAAGTGGGTTTGACAGACACGCATGGCATATTCACTGAAGTGGAACATGAACATTGTCTCACCATTAGTAATCCATTCTATATTTTGAAGTTTTTTTTTTTCTAACGTGTACAATTGCCTGTTTCAAACCCTTAGATCAAGGGCCTCTGACGTGCATAATTGCTTGTAGCAAACTTTTAGTTCGAAGGACTTTTGGTTTTACACTTTTAACGCACCAGCACCTTATTAGGAAAGTTACCTGCTGATGAAAGAAATTGCATAGCACTATACATCAATAACACCATCTTAAGGTAAGATGAAATCCACGTATAAATATAACCTAACGTTGTAACACTCACTCTACCAATAGTTTTGAAAGTATTTAAATGGTATTGTTGAATTTTAATTATCTCACTAAAGTTTAATTTTATATTGACAAAACTGCGATTTAAACTGACTGTCAAACGTCAACAAACATACTAGTACTTTCGTTCTATTTGTGGTGATCTTACTGGCAATTCCCATTTACGTTTTATGTATTCTTCCTTTTATATATCGCTACTCAGGGTAACACGGTTAAAACACATGGGACAGGGTTGATTCCTTCTACATGTGGATGGCTATAGCCTCAGCGTTGTCACACGCTGGTTTTGATGCTCTACTGTTTACTAATGACTCGTATTGCTCTTGTTGAGTACCGCCAAAGGACGTTTCTAGACAACATGACGGCAGGTGTGACGCATATGTAAACCCTCGTACAGAGAATACCCCGAAATGTCCTTACATTAAGAGAAATTTAATTGACTTGCACATTACCACACTAGTAAATCACCTTTTGTCTCATTGCCTTTTGTTTCATAATTTAAAATTCATGAAACAATGAAAGCTTGCTGGCTGCTGATGTTCGCATGATTATATCGATCAGAGAGTTTGTCACTTCTCTGAAGTTGTATCTGAAGAAACGGTAC
Organism: Liolophura sinensis; assembly: GCF_032854445.1. NCBI lineage: Eukaryota > Metazoa > Mollusca > Polyplacophora > Chitonida > Chitonidae > Liolophura > Liolophura sinensis. Next base: position 82,419,101 of record NC_088295.1, read on the forward strand.
AACAGTGATCAGTTTCCAGCATGATACTCTCACATCAAACATTTAAATGAATACGCATACCGTTTTCATTAATCTGCCATCTCATTAGTATCTCAAATTTGAAAATGCTTTACTTGGGTAATTTAATGTCAGCTTGTATTTGCCAATATTTGTGTTCTGTTTGTTAATACCACTTGTACCATTTGTTGAAAAGGTTTCATTCCCACTACACTGTTGATCTCCAGTCAGTCAGGATGTTTAGGATGAAGTCTCTCCATCTTCTGTTTTATAACAGATTCAACACATTGGTAAAAACAAGAATATTTTTATTTCCTTGCCGTTTAACGCTTTACTGAAGAATTTCTAATCCTACCAAGCCGTTCTGCTTTGTTTGTGAAAGAAAACCAGGCTTCTCGCACTGAGCCACCAACATTCGTCAAATCCCTGATAATTGGGATACCTGTGTGCTGTTGCTCTATCGCACTGCCGAAAATCACGCAAATGATTGCGATCCGAAGTTTGAGTACTTCTATAAACTGTGCAAACATCGCAACAATGCATGGTAACTTAATTAGGGTTTCGGACTAAAAAATGTTTTGACAGCTGTGTTTAGAATATTTAGAAATGGAGATCTATATTTTGATAAACAGCAATACAATGAGATTACTAAGGCAAGGGTTAAAGTTTTGATGCGGGACTCTAATGTAGAGGGTCGAGAAGTTTCGTGTAGATACATTTTTTTGCTGCGTTGAACCTTTCAAGCCTAATTCTCCAGTCAATATCTTGGAGTTGTAACCGCATGCATTGTACATCGGGTATTTTTTAGCCAGGAGCTTGACAAGGTGGTCTTCAAGTTAGGTTACGCTGTGCAAACGTCCACATGAGCGTGTCGTCGACCGCCTTTTCTCAACAAAGACCCACAGGCTGTGAGCGCGAGAAAATCTGCACATTACCTGCCCAAGGCAGGGATCAAACGACATAAATCGTTTATATACAAAGTCAGTTATTCAATAACTTTTGTAAAGCTAGAAAGAAATCGTCACAAAATAGAAAGCATTATTTGTGATCCATTTTATAAGCTAATTGTCAAATCCGATGGTCACATACCACTCGTGAAACTCTTTTGTTAACCTAAACTCTGTTGTTTCTTTGCAGTCACGATATAAAAACACGTAAAAATCCAAGCATACATACATATCCCTATAAACTTCCTCACATAAAATTAAACATAGGAAACTGATCAAAGATGATGTCGAAACCGATGTTTATATACCAACTGTCCAACCAAAATAGATGTTCCCTGTCAATAACGTGAAGGCAATTTCCCAAACAATGTTGAACACAAGCCAGCAATTGATAAAGTAGGTATATAAAGCAAGAAATTAGGGCGTATTCGTGCAAAGAGAAGCAATCAACAGTTTTCAGTGATGATGCAGAAATGTTCTAAGGGAATTATTTAAATCAGTATTCGCTGTGTAGCATGCTGATTTATAGGTTGTGGTTAATCAAAATGATAAGGACTAGTGGACTAGAGCAGTGTTTTGTTCACTTTCTTCGTGGCGCACGAGGCTGAGCGAAGGAAGCGTTTGGATGAAGAGAGATTATATCAGTGCAGACTGCTTGACTTTAGGATCCACCACAAAAAATTCGCTCTTTAACATGTTACATTTTCCTGGAGTTCCTCAAGCAGAAATAATAATACCTTGGTACTTTATAGCAATGTAGGTTGTAAATAGTTGAATAAAGCCATTTTATGTAAGCAGACACTTTACGTTACATTATTCTAAACAGAATAGAGTTCATTTAACGCAAAACTAACGCAGTCACAAAGATTGTAGAGAATTATAGGAAAAGCAGATAACCTTAAGCACTGTTGTCAGTATCAGAATTATTCACTGTCAGCTATTCAGACCAACTAATGTTACATACTGGTATTTATAAAAGAAATTGATGTCGCCGTACATGACTTTTTACTTGTGTTATGAAAAGCGCTTTGACTCTGCGATCCCTGTTTACCCTTAGTCTTATGTCCACAAGGGAACATGTACGCTTGTAACACGTTTCTGAAACGGCTGCTTCCCATAAGACAAAACACGAAGTTCATTGCATGACTGCAATCAGCTAAAAAATGAACCAAGTTAGAGATCAGGTAAAACTTGGGCTGTTGAATGAGCAGATTCTATGTAATTCCAGTATATGTGTACGACATAGAAGACGGATATGGGCAGCAATAGACACGTAGTACCCACGGAGACAGTCACCAACATTACAGTCAACTGTCTGTTCTGATTTCGAGCCCGCTTTGGAATGTCTTCATTACCACTGAAATACTCTTTATTTTTGGCTTGATGCCTGTGCAGATAGACGAGGATCAGGGTATTGAGAACAATAAGCAAAGCGCATGGGAATAGGAAGGCGAGGGTGGCGTCTATCCAATGCCACACATTGTTGCCGAAGAACTGGTGGTCCGGATGGAACCCACACTGTAATCCGGTGAGAGGATCTGAAACCTCCATAGAGGTCCAGAACAGGTGAATGTCTGCTAAGAACAACAACACGGCTGTTATGGCAAGGGACATTCGGGCCCGGGCCATCGTGAATAGACTGGACACCTTGAATACAAATTGAACAGCCACAAAGCGTTCCACTGTAATTATAGCCAGTATCCAAACTGAAAACTGCACAAGGAAGTGTCCGATGAGTAAAATGATCTGACATCCTGTATGCCCCATTGGAACGTCGTCGGCCGTAAGGGATGTGTATAGTAGCTTGGCGACGAGGGCCAAACTGTCTACCACAGCAAGGGTGGCGACATACATTGACGATGTGTTAAAGGGCTTGCTGACGAGGGTGACGGCAAACACGACTAGATTACACAGCACCCCTAGGCCACAGAGACACCAGGGGTAGTACAGGTTCAGGTAATACGCCACCCAAAACTCCGTGTAGTTCGCGATCGGACCAAATCCCCTCACACTCTCAGCTGTTTTGTTACTGTTGATCATACCGTGGTCAGAGTAATTCATCCAGACATCACGGCTGTCATTCACAGAATGTTCAGGGCTAAGAGGCATGGCGAATGTTTTCTAGCACCTTGCTGACTGTTATCTTCACATGAAAGTGTTCCCCTTTCTGACAGAACCTAAAACGAGAAAAAGAGTTAGACACATCATGGCTGTTCAGATTTTGCTGGTACTTTAGTTTTCTGACGCCATACTCAAGAATGCTTCTTTCATTTGACGGCGGTGGGGTTTAGCAGGGGGGATGGGGGTGGGGGTCAGAGAAGATTCTGGTTGATAAAAATCGCCCTTTGTCTTTCGATCAGAGAGAAACATGCCAGTGATGCAATCCTTCTTTTATGTATCATTAATACGATTCTCAGAACATGAGTAACATGTAGATTGACCTCAATTGGAACACTGCGGAGCATTGAAAATGGTGCTCTGAAGTAAACGTCTACAAGAACGAGTAAAATTTAGTAGCCTAAGAAATATGATGACCCTACTTCTGTGTGGACGGATGGTCTGCCCGGTTTCCTCAGACCATAATGCCAAACGCCCGAGTATAAATGAAATATTCTTGACTACAGCGTAAAACACTAATCAAATAAATAAATAAATACTTCTGTGTGGATACATTTGTGCGGAATGGTTATGTCAAAGACATGTCCATGAATATACAGAGGGGTGTGATTAATGTGCTACGTTCATAACTACCTCGAGCCCTTTTTGACGGATAGTCGCAAAGACGTATGGCCTAACACCAGTGACAACGTACAGTGGCGCAGTACCAGTGGTAGATGACCTTGACATAGCTTGCGACACTTTTGTATAACGAACAACTGAGCAACACACATTGTCTATGTTAAACCATGATGAATTTCTTCTCCACATCTAAACGTTTCTCGTTAAATTATTTCTGGTGAGATTTACATATCATTGTACTGAAATATAGAGTGCTGCAAGCAATTCAGTTAAACAGAGCTCCCAGTATCACAAAAACGTGCACGTTCGTTTGATAAAGCCCAAATGTACTTGATGAAGGTATTTGATTATTTATTTGATTACTGTTTTACGCCGTACTTAAGAATATTTTACTTTAACTATAGCGGCCGGTATTATATATGGTGGCAGGAGTGCTTGAGTGCTTACGGTTTAACGTTGTACTTGAAAACGTCGTACCTGGTGCATTTGCATTGTTTTAATGTTATTGTACATTCAATGTGATGACAATACAGCATTTTGAGGAATTCTATACCAGTGACGTCTAATAAATTACAATTAACATCACTAATTTTTGTACGTAATTTTTACCAAATTCTGCTTAAGTGCTGGGGGTGTGTAATTTGCTACTATTTATGCGTGTACATGAACGGTTGGAATAAAACCCTAACTGAGGTAAATTGACATGAGGCCGTATTTCTCAGGTTACGTGCGATATTTGCCAACTATCACACTCGTAGCTTTCTGTCTGGTTAACCTTTACAGTTGCAAAATCTTGCCACATCCTTAAAACAGTATCGCATTCCCAATCCATAACATTATCTGGGTCTGTTTAAAGTTCCCGATATTTTCTACAGATGGATGCATTTCCACGTATGCACCACACCAACATACCTATAAAAACATGTAACACTCATTTACATTAACATTTGAAAAATTCATATTTTGAAGTTTTAAAAAAATGTTTGAACTACGACAAGCACGTAATGAATACTTCACAACGGTACAATATTTTAAATTTGATTTAAGGGAAATAAAAGCTTTGAGAAGGATACAGATCAATGTACTACTCAATGGTATACACAACTGATTTACACATTGTCTGTAAGAAAAAGTCAAATATACCATCTGGTCGACTTGTTTTGTGTACGTCGAATTAAGGATGTATTCTCTATTTCATTTGGATTATAAAACAAAGGAGCTCAAATGTTATTTTGACCGCCATAGTATAAATGTTCAGAAAGTTTCTGTGTTGTCTGAATATTTTCATTATAAACATTAGAATTTTTAAAAAGTTATTATTCTGTAGCTATAAATGTGGTCCAATGAAATCGGTCAGATCGTTCCGCGTGACCGTCCTGTACTTGTCGGGATACTGGATCTCGGAGAGCCATATTATTTTCATACTGTACGATAGCAATTAAGGCAGGTAACTTTGTGTATCGTTTGCTCTTCGCGTTTCTGTAAATAGGAGGTTGAAATTTGGACGCAGAAAAAACTTCATTATTTGTTGATTTCCAAATTCCGTAAAATACTATTGCTAAGATCAAAAACGATTTTCAGGGAGATCAAAAAACTTCCTCCAGGTCACCTGAATATGTAAGTTTATCATCGGTCGTTATTAATACGGGAGGTGAAAGTCCTTGGACAGGTTTGAAGTATTTAACAAATAGGTCATTGTGAATATGTAAGTTTATCATCGGTCGTTATTAATACGGAGGTGAAAGTCCTTGGACAGGTTTGAAGTATTTAACAAATAGGTCATTGTGAATATGTAAGTTTATCATCGGTCGTTATTAATACGGGAGGTGAAAGCCCTTGGACAGGTTTGAAGTATTTAACAAATAGGTCATTGTGAATATGTAAGTTTATCATCGGTCGTTATAAATACGGAAGGTGAAAGTCCTTGGACAGGTTTGAAGTATTTAACAAATAGGTCACCTGAATATGTAAGTTTATCATCGGTCGTTATTAATACGGAGGTGAAAGTCCTTGGACAGGTTTGAAGTATTTAACAAATAGGTCATTGTGAAGTGCTTTGTACATTATGAGTGGCATTGTACTTGCCCATGCTGTGCTGAAAATCTGCCTTGGCCTGAAGCCTGAGGTGTCTCGTCCAATACGGATTTTCAACACAGTATGGACTCGTGCAGTGCCACTCTGTAATGTACGAAACACTTCACAACAACATAATATTATTACTAAATTATGTAACGTACCATCTCTGTTGTCAGATTTTGAGCTACCCAAGATAAAAAACACCACGACCCCGCCAAATCCGCTTAGACAGCTTGACAAACACTAACCGGATAACGATTTTCTGTGATTTTACTTACCATTTCATGGTGTTTAATGACAGGGAAATGCAACCGTTACCTGACAGCATGTCTTTAACGTAGGAAAGTCGAAGAGGGCATACTCAGTATCGGTTACCATACATCAGCCGTAGTTTACACTGCCTTTTACAAGATCTGTCAGTGATCTTGCTTAGGTCCGAGATATGTGTAACGATTCCAGTGTACATAAAGCCTCGTTGTTGATAATACATGGAGCAGACCTGTGTAAACGTTTCGATACGACCATCATTCTATAGTTACCCTGTAGTCTATAACTGTCTAACTCGTCAATTACATATTATTCAGTCCCTAGTTGTAGGACCGCGTCTGTAGCCTGATAGTTAAAGCGTCCACCTCGAAGTCGAGAGACCCGGGATACCAGATTATAAAAATCGTACTTTTTGCTGCCTAGCTTTGCGTTCAGCACTGAGATGCTAGAGCATGGAAGCAGGACGGGTTTGCCCGGTGTCCGTAATATGTGACTGGATGGGGTGCCATGTCTGGTGTGTTCGGGATGATACTTCAGTGGCGACAGGGTTTTGGTGACATGGACTCACCCTGCCATAAGGACACACATTATATGTACACATGAATGACATTTCTCTGTCGTCATATAACTGAAAAATTGTTAGTTGCGAGGCAAGCATACACATGCGTGTATACCTAGTTTTAGCGTCAAGTACTTGGACAAATCTTTAGTTTAGAACTGCCTCTAATAAAGACCATAACTGGACATGTAACTCACCAAAACGCGGTCCTGTACGTGTCGCTGGGGACAGGTACAATCTTGCCGTCATGACCATGTGTATGTGATAGTGGTACAAACGGTGTACAGTGGCCCAGCCGGTGGCCAGGAGTGCTGTCCAAGTGAAAAAGTGGTGGAGGTTAAACTGGACAGAATAGCTTATTTATACAACGCTTTACGCATGACTAGTTTGAAAATAAAGACGATTTAATCGGGCTAAACGTGCCATACACTTGAATAGTGATAACAATGTGTCAAACTCCATAACTGCGGACCCCTGTCAGGAAAACAACTGTGCCCTTATGTTATCCACGCTCTGTGTGGGATATATGGGATGTCCCCACTGCTCAAGTTCATTGAGCCTACACCAATCAGCTTGCATTCGGCTAATCCGACTAATTCGGCTAGTTCATATGAGTACATGCGATATACTATATCTCTGAGCAATTCAGTAATTGTTACGTAACTGCCATAGAGCAGTACTTATACAGGAGTTTCCCCCGTGTTACCCCCGCTCAACCCTCACCATAATGCTGGAAATATTCTTACGTTCATCAACGAAATAAATAAATAAATAATCTCATCGATATATGTAACTTCAATTCATGCTTCTTAAATTCTCAGATTTGGCGGAATTCTGAGACAATACGTGACAAGATTTGCAAGCTACGCATAGGCTACTTCTCTCCTCTTTGTCTACATGTACTCGAAGTGTGCTGAGAAGAATAGTGCGGTATGTTTACACGTATTGTTTGATGTCTTTCAAAGACTCCGTACCATTGTATAGATGAATGAAAGTATTACCATCAGAACTATTTGAAGGTAGAACTTAATTAGGAAAATGTCCATCTTGCTGTACTGTCCGACGCCAAAAACTGTTCAACGTCAATTTTGCTATGTAATGGCAAATATTAATTCCTAAACGTCTTACGTGATCAAAACTTTATAAAAGAGAAACTGTAGTCGTAATATTTTTAAAATAACTTCTACGCGTATGTTAAACTTATCTGAGGGTGAGTTGATGTGAACACCAGCGTCAAGTGAATTTACCAAAATCTAAAAAATTGTTCATTTCTACCAAAGTCAAGTCAGCTATACCAGAGTTCATAGTCACACTTCTCTAAATGAATTTGTTTTCAACATCCCGATATGTGAAATAAAAATAAATTCTTTCATACATGTATGACTTTGAGTTTACCAGTGTTTTCCATCTGATTAAAGACTGGCCGGGAGAACAATTGTGTGTATAAGCAGGATGTCCTGCATCATTTGTAGGACATCTTTCTTCAGCTTGGCTTTCGTTTCACCTTTTATGATATGTGCTATTTAAATTTGGGTTCAACCGTGTGAAGATTCACATGTACCAGGTGTTAACAAAGTCACACATCTGGCGTGATACAACACAGCACGCACCATTTTACATGTAGTGATAGCCAATGTCTTACCTGAAATGAGTGCAGCACTGCTTCAGCAACAACAGAGCGCTTAAGGTTGCTGATGGACATATATATATATATATACGTACACCTGACTACATGGCTAGTCCTTCTAAATCAGAATACCGACAATCAGAATTGAGAGGCCACTGGTGGCAGGAAACGTTTATATAGAGGTACAGAGTTAGTCAATAGCTTCGGTAAATCTGGGAAGAAATCGCCACGGAATGTACTCTTAATTAAAAGTACTAGTGGGTGTGGGAGCAATTTATGGCTTGGTTAATGTGTGTAAACAAAGGCTCTTACGACGATCAGCGCCTAGAGGATTCTGACTGTCCGGTTGAAAAGTAGTCACCCATCAGGGAATCGATACAATCTCGGGTACACTTCCGCGATGACAATTTGGTCACTTGTCAAAACAAAGACGTCATGCCAAAGTCATTGGAAATCGTCATCGAACCATGGCGGAGTGCCCACTAGTTTAAATAATTACTTCATTAAACACTAAAATAGCAGCACATACCCTGTCTGTTCAGTAAATACACACTATTGTCATTAAATACACTCAACGGACGTTTAAATTATATACCCCGAAACGTGTTAGACATTCGTTAATCATCAGCATTATTTCTGATTCTGTCTTTGTGTAACGGCGGTCATAGGCACACAACTGGAAGCTGGAAACGTGTATGTTGGGCAGATATTTATTCTCGTTGTTTAATACAGGGGCATAAAGCAACATTAAAACAATCGTCAATTTGACCCAGCCAGCCGACATAAAATCAGTTCCTCAAAACCCGGTCTGGGCAAAATGAGCCTCAGCAGGCAACTTTCATCGGTGAAATTCTCCGCCATCACGTGTTGATACAAACGAACACAAATGAACACAGCACAACCAAAAACAACAAAAAACAGGAACGTGAATGCATACTCCCCATGCAATATATATACAGAAATCTGTTTGACAAAGCATTTGTGCTGAGTACCCAAGGATGCTTTACAGCACATTCTAATGCATTGTATCAGGACATTGCACTCTGCCCATGACAAACCTAGACATGTTATTTCTGCCTTCTTGTGTTTTCTGCCTTCTTCTTCATTTTTATTTGCTGAAAAGCCATGTTATCGGTTCATGTGAGAAGTCAGTTTCCACTTCATAACAAACGACCCAGCCCAACACCGTGTGCCCGTCATGGATACGATTAGGAGACATACCAGGTAGGATACTTATCAGGCTTCTTTAGTGAAGTTGAAGGTGACAACGTCCCCATCGCTTGGCGTGTAATAGCTGACACCTGTAATAGTAAATATGTACATACACGTACATGTCCATGTAGACTACACGCTGTGATGCTACCCATGCCGTCAATGCTCTCACAAATAATTACACAAATTTCTTCAACAATATTTTGGTCTATTTCATATTAGGTTTTGGACCGATGACGGAAAAAAATGAATTGGGACGACGATCGGATGAGACGATGAAACCTCTTCTAGTTTTTAGAGAAATCTCAGAACTTGTACAATTATCACTGACCTTCGATACCAACATTAGATGCATTGTAGGCTTCCCAGTAAGTTTTGTCGACGTTGTAGTTAGCTGCACGCTTGTTTATTCTGGTGATAAGATATCCCAGCTTACTGCTGTACGCCCCTGTAAATCTGGAAAGAAAGAGCTGTTAGAATGAGCGCTGTCAATATTTTATCCCAACATTGTTTTTAGGGCGTGATTCAGTTACGGAAGTCCAAAGTCAAGAAAACATTGAACTTGCTTATTTTTTTTTTACGGATATATGTTGTTTGAGACCAGTTATATGAAGTGCAGTTGTATTGTTGGGCTGACAAAATGATGACAATCAGTCTTTTGCTGTGGCAGAGATTTTCTTTACTAACGCAGAAAAGACATTTGTAAATGGTTTTAACTCCATGAATTGCCACAACTTCTAGGCGAGAGAAATGCTCAGTAAATGTTTTTCACGGTGTTCATGTATACTGATCGTTTTAAAGTGACAGTCATAAGGAGTGCCTGTTATATGAATTACATAGTTTAACTTTTTTACGCCACTAAGTATATGGATCTTCAAAACACAATGCATATACATGTATTTACTTTTCTCTTGTTTGGTTGTGCCTTTGTTTTTTTGCCTAAGTTTCCTGTTATATATACTAATATAGAGTCCTTTGTATTGCATGGCGCCTTTCGTCATATAGCTCGCTGTCCATCGCTGTATAACATTCTGTCCATCTTTATATAGCACCGTGCCCATCGTTATATAGCACCTTGCCCATCGTTATATAGCACCTTGCCCATCGTCATATATAGCGTGATTAATCAACGCTTTTGCGAACAAAAATCTTCTTGTATATGAGCATACAGTTTTGAATGTGCCAGTGACTACATATGCTGAATGTGGAAACATGTGATCAAACTCGCAACCAAAAGAGGACAGGTTTATTGATGCCTCGATCCGACACTAGAAGTAAGGGCTATGGCCAAACATTGGTATAGTCTTATTCGTTCCTCTCCTGTGCAAGTGTGTCTCACGGAAGCCATGTAACGCGAGATTACACGACGTTTTGGGAGATCGCCTTTGTGTATGGTTAGTTAACTTCTTGGTGTTATTTATTTATTCATTTGATTGGTGTTTCACGCCGTACTCAAGAATATTTCACTTATACGACGGAATTATGGTGGGGGGAAACCCAGACCATCCGCAGGTTGATGACAGACCTTCCCACGTACTGCAAGGAAGCCAGCATGAGCTGGACTTGGGTCATTAGGCTGCGCTAGCGCGCTAACCAGCTGAGCCACGCAGGCCCATTGGTGTTATTAACGTATGGCCAGTAAAGGGCAGCAAAATCATTTCGATGTAGTAAACGTATAAAACTGATACCAACGCCACCACTTGAACGGCACCAGCTAGTTTATTTATACTCCCAGCGAGCCCTTGTTGTTTGGTGTGTTACAAACATTTGAATAGCTGTACAGCTACATACCTTCTTTTCAGCGCAACATTTTGTGAACATTTACGGGGGTAAATTTAGGAATCGACATGAAGGAAAAAACATTACGCTCACGCTCATTTATAAACGTCATAGTAAAGTATGTAGCGCCTGGTCTATACATTGTATATGATGAATGACATTGTTGAAAGTAGGGTCCTATACTGGCCCACTCATATACGCACACCGTGTAACCTCACCACGTGTCTTCACTTGCGCATTTACTCCTCCTCCTCTCCATCACTTGTTATTGAGGTGACAGGTACCAGAGCACGTGGCAACACGTGCGACTTTGGCTCTAAAATTTCTGGATCACTGGTCAGTCAAACTCATCAAAATGGAAGCAGAGCTCATTAAATATTCATTGTTCAGTTCCCCTTGAAGGGACACAGGGCTATATTTTTAATTTTATAAATCCCAACACGATTACCATAAATAGATGAATAAATACCCCCCCCCCCCCAAAAAAAAGATAAATTTATACATACATATATATATATATATATATATATATATATATATATATATATATATATATTATTGAGATTATCTAAAGTACTCACTCGAATTGTGGATTGATATCAGCGGCCGCCTCCATCACACGTATAAAAGGCGTACCTTTTAGTACCCTGAGGTTTATCATGCTGTGGAAATTGGGGGTCATCAACTGGTTATTAATCACGTAGTCCAGTTTTATCGTCTGTCCGCAGACTCTAAAATAATATGTACAGAAACGACCATTGCTGTAAAAAAGTTTAATCATAATGACAACTTTTAAACTTTGCAAATACATACGTACAATTCAGAAATACCGCAAACTTTATGCTTGTAGTTCGTTTTGTAGCATCATGGGCGTTTCATGTGTCCTCATCATTATTTTGGGCAAGAATGTACGACAAAGTTGTCTCGTTGTAAGATGACAATTTTATTACGTTTATGCAAAGTGTTTGTGGAGCAAGTTACGTGTCAAATTTTTTCGGATTGGTACCATTATTCTGTTTTGCTTTATCATAAACTGAAGCTATGATTACAATGAAGATCGCTTCGGTGGCTTAATGGTTAGAGCGCCTTGAAGTCTGGAGATCCCGGGATCAAACCCGAGTCGGGGCATACCAAGGACTTTAAAATGGTACTTGCTGCTGCCTCGCTTCGCGCTCAGCATCGAGGGCTTAGAGCAAGAAAACATGACTGGCTGGCACGATGTCGGTATAATGTTACCATGTGGGGTCATATCTGGTGTCTTCGGCATGATACTTCAGTGGCAGCAGCACTTTCGCCGAATGGACTCACCCTGTGACAAGAAGACACAATATGTGCTCACACGCCTAATGGCTCCTTGTTGTAATATGACTGGGAAAAAGTTTAAGTACGACGTTAAACCCCAAGAACGATCAATTAAAAATATTAAATATATTTCGCCGAATGGACTCACCCTGTGACAAGAAGACACAATATGTGCTCACACACCTAATGGCTCCTTGTTGTAATATGACTGGGAAAAAGTTTAAGTACGACGTTAAACCCCAAGAACGATCAATTAAAAATATTAATACATACCCAGCAACACAAAAGCAGAGTAAAAACACTTCAAGGTGTCCCATTTTGAACGACGTAAGCGTGACCCTGGGGAAGAGAAAGGAAAAGAAAAAAAGGAACAATTACGAGACAACAATGACGTACCACAGAGTAGGCGACGAATCATAGAGTGAGTTCCGTAAATGAACATGACTCAGAAGGGGCAGTACTCGAACAGAAGAAAGTGTTGACACGACTGCGTATAACACGGTCCATGGCACTCCGGTTTTCTGCACCAATACAACTGTTCGTGGTCGTAAAAGTGAAAATTTCTGTAGTCCGACATTAAACAGCATTCAAATACTGTGCATGAAAGAATGTCCAGGAAATATTTTAAGGCACTTTAATAGTGCTGGATCCTGAATAGCTTACCTACTTAACTTTTCTTAATTAAATACTGACTGCACAAAACTTGCAGGAGATGTACTCCTGTCAGAAAAACTGATTTGCAGACACACTCTTAAGCAATTTATAAAGTTTGAGCCTTGACATCCTGACCCGATTATTGCACGAGCTGGATCACGAGAGATGAGTAGCTGTCATGATAAGCCCTATGCAGGTCATTGGAAAGGGAAATACCACAAGAGACATTAATGCCATATTTATATTTGTAAAATGTTCAACTGACTTCACCATTCATTGCATAAATAAGTTAATGCAGTACAGTGCCATCGCTTCGCACGGTCGTTCCATCGTTCCATCGCTTCATTTTATACATTTTTTTTCTCACATCTTCGTATTTTTGTCACAGTATATGTAGGCGGTGTGACATGACAAGTGAGATCACCAACCACTGTATCTGATATACTGGTACAGAGTAAACTAGACTGGTCCTTATTAAAGTACAACGTACCACTCAATAGAAATGTCTTACTTATATTTTATAGAACAAGGTTCTAACTTCTTGTAGCTTCTGCTTGTAGGCCTATTTTAAATTATTATATTTGCGTATTCGCAATCCCTGAATCGCAAATTAAACAATAGCAATCTCACTAAGGCAAGTATGAATATCACATAGAGCAAGTATAGGTGTCGATTATAAGGTCTTATATTTAATATATTAACATGTAACCTCTCTGCGCGAGAGGGGCGGGGTTTAAGCTAAGCCGTCTTAATTATTAACCTTATCGAATACTTACAAAGGCTAATGATCCCTTTGTGAGTGAGTGCTTGGGGTTTAACGTCGTACTCAACAATTTTTCAGTCATATGACGACGAAGGAATCATTAGGATGCATGTTGGTGTAATGTGCCTCCTTGTTGCAGGACGGATTTCCACCGCTGCTTAGTGCTGCTTCACTAAGACGACTTACCGAAGGCAAGTAAGCTGCCCCGCCCGAGCCATTATACTGATACGGGTCAACCAGTCGTTGCACTATCCCCCTTTATGCTGAACGCCAAGCGAGGAAGTAACAACTTCCTCTTTTAAAGTCTTAGGTGTGACTCGATCAAGGATTGATCCCGGATCTACAGGTCCCGAAGCGGACGCTCTACCAACTGTGCTATCCGGGCCGGTGAGAGATCCCTTTGTGGGAAATGCAATGTTGTATGGTGAAACTCTGAACCATGCATTGTGTGGACGACATCTACGTTTTAATTATCCGCACGTACCCATCCTTTTTTTTATATCAAATCCTTTTTTTATCAGATTTGAAACGCAAAAGTTTGTAGTTCACGCATCGTTTTAATCTGAACAGATGACATATCCAAAGAAACGAGAGGTCTAAATTTTCGTTCTTCACTGTGAATTTAATTTTTTATGTTTTGATTTTCTGACCTGCTGTGTCCATTGGAATCAATACTTACAATGAAAAGAATTCACGTTAGCAAAAAGTATTAACATATAGAAAAACAGGTATCTTGAGAAAGAGTTTTGTGTCTGTTTCATTACCGTGACCCAGTGGCTTTGGAGTTGGCTCTGATATAAAGCGAGCTTTGAGAGCGGGTCATGCACTGCAAGGCGCATGCCGTGTTAGATTCTCGCATGATTCATTGTTTCGGTTTGTGTGTACAGTTAGAGAGTACTAACCACACCCAATCCGTGGATTGCATTTTAGCCCCATTGGTAACGTCTCGATGAGTTTGTGAGGATTTATTGAATCTATCTTCATCATATAGCTCAAAACAATTTGCAACCATTTAGTAGTCTGAAGGGCAACGTTGCTGCATGATTAACACACGTGGCATCATGTAACCGTAACTAACAATTTTCAGGAGAGATCATAAAATTCTTGTGTTAGAGATCTTACATGGCTGATGTTGCAATTTATTTGTATATTGTAATATGTGTCCACCCTGTCATAATTCATTACTGTTCCTATTACTTAGCATTTGTGATTACATGTGTGTTTACTCCACATTAGGAAAGAGTTCAGAGCGATCTGAAAGCTGTCTCTGGGAAAAAAAACGGAATAGGTGTCTTCTTGTGATTGACCATTGTTTTAAGAGCAACAAGAGCTAACGATAGCATCTGGTCAATTACAATAAATAAAGTATATATTTAGTAAAGTGACAAACATTGCAACGCCAACAATTTGTGAATAACTTGTTTGTTTTTAATAATATGGTTGATGTTACAAAAATGATACGTTAGAAATCCCTGAAATATAAGGACGATGTATCAACAGAATACAAGCAGAATGCTGATGTCAGATCTTTTCCTTCTATATGACCACTTACCCAATCCACGCCTGTCGGGACACGCTCTAGTGAACTTAGCGTTGGCCGCCGGCGTACTTTGGACTATATCTAGTCAGAGCAAGCTGGCACACACTTCGCTAAAACGTGCAAACCCTTAAGCCGACGCTACTTGCACAGTTCAGATCAGCAAGACAGCATTTTAGTTTCACGTTACAATCATTCTGATAACACCCTAAGCTATACAACACAACATGCAGTGGGTTTACGGTGTGGAGATTCGAAGATAACATAAGAAATACGAAGAGAAAATTTAAACAATATTAGTTCGCGCAACTACCATATACACATTGAAAGGCTTTAATGATTCGTGCATGCTCTGTCTGTGTCCGCTTTATCATCGCGGATACGCAGACGTTAGCATCAGCGTTTCAGTATCGTAATCAACTGCATCTCTCACTGAAGGTCACAGGCCGTTGCCAGTTGCCATCACTTGATCGAATCTGGCGCACGCGGCAGATTTACGACATACAAGAGGTGTGCTACATTCTTGACAAGGCTCGGTGCTTTTATTCTGGTTGAGTTGGATAATGTCCTAAAACAACTAAACATTTTCTTACTATAAAATAGGCAATAAAACTAATAAAATATCTACAAACTGACGACGGTCTATTTATATCGACATTTCAAGAAAAATTCTGTTCACTAAGTCTTCTGGACCAACGGTATTTAACTTCCTTGTAGGGTTTGATATGCATGAAGATCAGTAGGCCAACGTGAAAAAACTGTTGAGTTTTAATGAGCATTACTGGTATTTTACACCAGGAAAAGAAGATGTTTATCTCCATGCTTCACTGGCGGCAAAACGGATCTAAATTCTCCGGTCTTAAACAGGAAATTTGCGTGACCTTCACCTTCTGTTATGATATGACGGAAAGCGGTCATGAACAACTGGCATATGTTGTAGACATTTCTGGCAAAAATGATCACGGTGCATACAAAAAGCCGTCTTCTAGGACGAAGAAAGTGGCAACATATCCATAACCAATTGAACTTAAGCATTCTTTTGGATACCTTCGCCGATGGAGATTTTATTTTGCCGGCGTTTATTTGCATGTATGTCAGCAACTTTACGGGAAAAAGTTACCCACGGATTTGGAAAAATGTTTGTGTAAAGCTTGGCCTTCGTATTAGAACCAATCTGTTTTGCTGCTAATGCGAATCCGGATTCAGGAATTTGTTAAGCGATCTTTACCAATTTCAGGTGACTGCCTCTCTGTTAGCAATTAAGTGGAGAAGTTATGCAGGGGTTTTGATGAAGCGGATTTTGAAGACAGGTTATTGGCCTTGACATAATCAACAGACATTAACATCTTGGTGCTGATTCGGATCTGAATCTGGCTCTATGAACCACTGAAGCGATTCTTCACAACTGCCAGACGACTGTTTCTCCGTCAACAACAAACGTATAGTTATGTAAAAAAATTCGTGAAAAGTTTGTGCACATTGGCTTAAGTTGGGCGGAGATTTATAATCCCGCAGTGCTTTCCACTCACATTTTTGAACCTTGGTAACTGCTGCCACTCTCCTTCAGAACATACTGAACTCCTCCCATTATCCAACATGTCTCTGGTTTTAAAATAAGTGTGACGTCACTGATGCAAGAAGTTCATCGTGTCGAAAATAAACTAGAGAGTGTGACATTATGACATTAAACGTATTTTCGCTGCCATTTTTGGCAATAATATGGACTTGTGACATATCAGTTAGTAGAGTTTATAGTGTTACCTGTCACTTTATACATCCCATGATCTAATCATATGCATGAGTGCTGTTACTTTTACACGTGACTCATGTTTACATGGCTGTTTCATTTTCGAAAATTCTTCATACCGGCACTTGTGATAATCTTGTGATAACCTAACGCATTCCATCCGAGCTTTGTCTTACGTGTATCACTGTCAGTCATTTCCTATAATTTATTTTTTTTGTTTGCTTCACCCTAAGTCAGGTGTATGGGATTAATAATAAGATGTAAATAGCTTAAGGCACTGGCTGGGATCCGTGTTCACTTTGGGGTGAAACACTGCCATTTCATGTAAGTTACATGTAACTGCATGAACTTAGTTCTCCCCAGGCCACGTGGACTGTTGTGCGTTAAGGAAATAAATTCATCTTCTTGTGTCTCCATTTCTCACTTTCTCTCACTGGTTAATTCTATATTTCGGAGTTTCAAGCTGTCATCAGTTCCGTGCTATCGTAATTAATTATCGTCTGTCATAAAGATAGTGGCTAGATGGCCTGTAGTACATATTCTTAAATATGCCTGTATAGTTCTTCAAACCAGTGATATTCAATTGTTCATAATCGATTGCCTGAAACTGCTATATCTACTCTCGGTGAATATTCAGGGTCCTCTTTTGTCAAACAGTTTAAGATTTACCTCAAAAATTAAAAAAAAAAGCAACAATGAAATTATTTTTCTCTAATTAGTTTAAAATAAAATTCCTACACGGATTCTTTATCGGAGAACAGTGTACCAACCACAGTTTGAGTGTTTTACTGTTCTGAGCTTGGATTTTGAAGCGCCTGAAATTAATGACTTAAATCTTAAGTCGCTTGATAAATATGAGCCCTGGAGATAGAAGATGTTTTTCATACAAAGCCAACCTATCACAGCTCGGTAGAAAGCTGTGCATTTCTTGCAGTACCAACTGGTTTCATGCTACTTCCTGCTCAGCCTTGCAGATTTTTTCTGTTAACCAACTCCGTTCTTCGTAGTAATAAACTCTGTACCAACTGGTTACTAACACTTACGAGTTAGAAAATATCAACCTCTTACAATTGTTATCAACTTGGTTACCAGTTGGTAACAGCTTGGTTACGATTTCATTTTGAACGATAGTTGATAAGCCGGTTTGTTATCCGGATTGCTTACCAATGCGCTCCAAGGTGTAGACAGATTGGTAGGTAATACGGAGGAGAACAAGCCAACTATGTAAGTATACAGCTGGCATCCGATATAAATGCGCTTTTCGCAGTCTTTTATCCATTATGAATACACGACTGATTTCATAATACTACCTCACAAACATTATAAATTTATGAACTGGTTATGTTATTTTACATCTAGTTTAAAATCTATCAGAATTTATTTGTTGTTTTTAGACAGAATTATAACAAAAATTACTTATTTCCTCGAGGCTGCATGGTTTCAAAATGCTATGTCCATTACTTCTTCCAGACACAACAATTACAAACGTGGAAGACACGAATGAATATTTGATATGATATAGAAGAAGTGTGATCTGAACGTGGTCCTGTGTCATACAAGTTATTCCTTGCGAATGGTGAACAAAAGCCATACGTTCGTCTTATAACGGGACTTGGGCGCATGTAGCTGGAACGAGAAAAAAAATAAAACGAGACAGAGTTCTGTATTTAATAAAACTTTGATTTCTCAAAAATTTATTTTCCCTCTAAGAAAAGCTCTCATAGATCTTGGGTGATGCTGCATTTATTTGATTGTTCTGAGTTACAGTCCAGTACCAATTCTGTGATTCCGGTGTGCATGAACATTAGAACTTATATTTCTTACCAACTACTGTCTGCCTGCAACTCTCCAGGTGTGTGCGCGCATAGTGATTCCCATTGGCATTAAATGTTGTTGACAACTTGATCTCCGTTTTCATCTCGTGAGTAAATAAAGAAACTGGCGAATTTCTTTTCAGGCACCACAATCATGCCCATTCCACTTTCCGCGGTGAGTAAATATTTCGAGCTGTGATGAGCTACATAGAACATCAAACTACGTCTTGCAAATATTCTGATGTCGCAAAAAAAAAAAAAACCAAAACCCAGCTTTTTATGTTTTTGTAGAAAACACCTAATTACCACGCCTAGTACTTAATAAAATGTTAAAGTCGAAACAAAAATAAAAATCATAGGAAGAACAGTGATGGTCTCTCGACCGCAATGTCTCTGGAGATTTTATTTTTGCGTTTTGGTCTCGGTCGAAATAATTATCGTATCGTGTTGTACGGGTTTACCCTGGGTGCTTCATTTCCATGAAATGGTTCAACTGATTTGACATGAAAACTATTGACGTAACAATAATTTTAAGGCAAATGTTATGTAGACGTCTAAGCAGAATTCAATAAAACAAAAGGAACAGTATTTAGAGGCCATAAAAACGCATGTTTTAGAGGCGTGTCGTTTGCGCAAAGTTAGGTTTTATAGCGTGAGCCCCCAGAATATCTGAAGCTATGACTAGCAGGATACAGCCGACTGTCTCTCACCTTTTATTCACTAGAATGCCGAAGAGGAGAAAGGTGTCTCCTATGGAACCAACCTATTTGCTTCACAGGGCACGGGCTTCAATGTATTTTTTTTCAACAGTGTTGTTGAATTCGTGGTGATGGATTGGGCTCCAATCCAACCACACGTAACTTGCTCAAAGCTCAAAGAATTCTGAGCTGTATTTTGATCCTTCAATTTTGTATTTGCATGGTTTAAGCTACATGTTCCTCGGGAAATCACGGCACGATTCTACATCTTGTGCCAGCTAACAGCAGTCCCAGGCCACATCTCTGCCGGTGTCGTGACCTATGACAAGCAACTTTGGTCCAGAGAGTTACAGCACTCTCTATATCTGCACTTAGCGTCAGGCGTGTAGAAGCAGTCCAGCAGCATTATACCAAATACAGTGACGAAAAGGCAGTGCAATTTTAAATTAGCTGGATGTCCACTCAATTTGTTTTATTCTTCCTCAAGGGTATTTCTTTTGTCCGTGAGCTCTTGCGCTTCCATTGCATGTCCAAACCTCTCTGGGCGATCTCCCTGAGGACTCTCTTCCGATTCCAGAAGCTGCTAACCTAGTCGATCTCAAACAGATCACACATTCTGACCTTTCAATCAAAACAACAGGTCTTCTTGACTGGCTAATGGCGGATGAGGTGAGAGCGAAAACCTGCCTAGACTAGGTGACGGAGTTGGAGTGATTCTCGTCACTAGTTTATGTTTGGGCGTGGACTGTAGTTTGTCCAGTGTTCCAGAGTAGTTCACGGAGTCAGTGTCCCACTGTGTGTCCATGAAGTCTTCCGAACGCTCCAAGGAATTATCATTTAGGCTGCCCGACATCTTTCTAGCCTTCTCGGCGGAGGCTTTACGAACTGTTGGGGAAAGGTACAAACATGCAATGTTCAATGTACAGTGTGCACCTAATACAGCCCGTAGAGGACACACACACACACACACACACACACACACACACACACACACACACACACACACACACACACACACACACACACACACACACACATATATATATATATATATATATATATATATATATATATATATATATATATATATAATCTTGTTAAACTGGACATGCATTTATCAGTGTTTCATAGAAAGCCAAGATTGTGATCTAGCTAAAACATCCATTTTTGATATTGAATACCTTAGATTAAGAGGTGCATTGCAACATACGCTAACCAATTATGAAAGGGGAAAGGGGGGGGGGCTGGGTCCATGAATAATTCATTTTGAATTTACCTTGTACGTTTTGCTTATGATTTGCTTTCAACATTTGTTTTTTGCCATGATATGAATGAAAAATCTGCCAGTGTGTCAACCATTCATTCATAAAATATTTTTCATCTACATTTCTACAGAGTGATGACTCAGTGCAGCAGGCCTGTAAGAATCCTGACATATTTACTGCGCTGTCCCACTGGAACGCCATGCTGAAGACACCAGACAACAGACCTGGGCCAGTAAATTAAAACTTTAGAGACACTGGGTGATCTCGTGCTTAGCGTATGTCCTTAAACTATGTGCAACCATGTGCAACTACGTAGATCGGGATTGAACCTTTGAGTCCCGTTTACATTAACTATTGACAACTCGGAAGGTTAACATCCCATATAGCTACTGAGAAAGGAGTGAATGTTCAACCATATCAACCATCTTGCATAAGCATACACACAGATATTCCAAAGTGACTGGCACAAATTCTCAAATGAATTGCAGTAAACCGTGTCGACAGACGGAGAATAAGAAAGAGATCGGTATTTTCGAAGCAGGTAAATTCAGGTTACAAAATGTTTGTTTATTCATAGGTGACATAGGTTCATAGGTTTTTTCAAATGAAATGTTTTTGGATGATTTTGCGTTGCAGCAAAGAGTAAAAGAAGCCCATTTCAAAGTGATAAAGTATCAAACGAACATGGAATGATGACTGAGAAAGTTAACGTGTAACAGAGGCTACCGATGAAAGGAAAAGGCTCTACAAATAAGCTTGAACTATACTCTATTTCTGTTAGTCTTCGCCTAATTTCAATTGTCTGTAAAATCTAGTCATATTCGCTTCTAAAAATGCCTTTAACCAGTGATTCGTAACAAAGCAAATTCTAGACATCTATATGTTGGAAGTCCATATTCTTGCACAGAAAATGAAATTTCGACGGCAAGAACTTAGTCTTGGGTGACGTCATAATTATTCCAAAGCCAATGGCATGCTGGATATTGGGCTTAGTTCAGTATCTTTTGACGAAAGGTGACACCAGTTAGCTAAACTGCTATCCATTTAATTGTAAACCTTGTTTCTGACACTGCCACATTTGACATTATCCACAAGTTTTAGTGTAATATAAACCTCACAACTGAATTTTAGTTTATGTCATGTAGTATATGATCTCAAGACAGTGTGATTTTAGAGTTGAATGTTCAGATATTCTGTTAGAAAAAATAATGTAGTCTTTTCGCTGGGACAGTAATGTAGGCTGTGTTACTGCGTCGAATTTCTTCTAACAGCATGTTGGTGCAGCTATTGTAAAATAAATTAGTCCCCACTTCCATTGCCCGACATGCCACTTGTTTTGGAATTAGAAAAAGTATTCTGACTGCATTTTCCTTGCAATAATATAGACGTACAACATATCAACGTGTAGAGCTTGTGTTCACTAACGAAAGGCAAATTTGGTATCGCGTATGACTGATTTTACACACTGCAGGAAATTGGCGACTGGCTAAAAGAAGTAGACCATAATCCGCAATGCGCACTATCTGAAGAGTGAAACATAAAAATGATACATAGCATATTAAAATAGACCCAATAAAGGCCTGACAAAACCATAGCACAGATTTCACTTCTAACACCAGGCACATACATTCAAGAAACAATCTTTTATTACCAAAACATCCTATATACGGTTAATAGAGTGATGATGCATGCAGTGATAAAATATGAGAGACATAGATATTAAGTAAAATAAGCTTCGACTGATGAAGTAGGTAAGTTAAACTGCGCCGCGAGAGGACGTCACTTTCAGTTAGCTGCGACGAAACTATTCCAATTCGGAACTGTCTTTGTGAACATGACTGGTGATTTCCCTTGATAGGGGCATCTATCTACGTGCTTGTCTACACCACATTGGCTGAATCGTGTCTGGGCGCTAGTGGGTCTGTAAGAGAGAGTGGTTAGTAAGACATGTTACGGGTTACGTAGGCTACAAGTAGAGGTGCAACCAACTGTATATGTGCTCCAAAATAGCCCCAATTCCACAAATAGTATATTGTAATCAAAGCACTTGGGTGAGATACTTTATCCGACTTGGTAGTTAACCATGATGCATTTACCATTAAACCGTTCAGGTACATATGAATTTCTACATATTAGCGTAAAGGATTACAGTATGACCGTTTAATTTATGTGAACCCCACCGTCTTAAGCAATATATTGCATTTTAAGCAATAGATTTATTATACGGTGTACACGCTATAGTTGCTCTCCACTATGTGACGGAAATACACGCCTCTGAGACGTTGTTCTGTTAATCTAATACCAATGCTTCCAAGACGTTAGTCTTTAGTTTATTAGTATCAGTTAAGCATGGTTCGCTGGGCATATAAGTACACTGGTGAAGTTATCATTGAGCTTAAAAGCAAATGCGACTGATATGTCTGAAACCAGTCTTCCATTTTCAAAAGAAATATATTTGGCAATATCCTCTTTAAATCACCTCTATAAATCTTCTTCGCTCTTTTTGCTCCGAACCGCTTCTTGATGTAAGGAAACAGGTACATGGCAGCTAGCAGAAGGAGTATAACCCCGATAGGTGGCACCCTGAAATTATGCTTCAATAGTCTCATTCAGATCAAAAATATACCGCCGTATCCACGAATTTATCATATTTGAACTAGCTCTGAAGATCTGTGATTATACGTATACCTTTACAGCCCTGTCTTGTTCCATAAACTTATTTATCTCTAACCGCCATGTTTGAATGCATAATTCTCACAGCCCATACAAGGGAGATAACTACTGACACTTATAGCATATTTTGTACTTGTTAAATCTTTTCTTCAGTTTTGTTTAGTTTGTTTGAGAAATGTTTTTAGGGATCAGTGTTGATTATGGTTCCCACTAGGTCATTACTGGAGAGACTCGTCCTAAACAATTAGCCGGAATGCGTGTCAAGGGTCTAACTTGCCCAATAGTGGCAGTGGTAATTGTATACATGGTCCCCATCATTGTGAGGGGTATGCACTCAAAAGTGGCGATTGGAGCTGGAAGTTATCCAGTTACCACTATAGTTTAATGCTTGTGTGGGTTTACTAATGATGACACATGGGAGCACCTCTCTGGAATTGATAGCTGGGACGACTGTGACTACGGACAAACAAATTATTTAGTAGTGCCCTGCACTAGTATACTGAAGTCAGCAAGGGAAGTACAGTACAGCCCACATCAAAACGAAAATCTAGCGCATTAGACCCACGGTAGATAGTCGACAAACTCGCGGTAACAACGCGATGTCTCGTGCAGAGCCAACGGGGTATGCCCCCCATTCAGCGGGCTCGGGAGTTCATCACTAGTTCAAATGTAGTCCGGCAGTAAGCAAAGTGTGGCTCCACGTGTGGTCCACGTATGTGACCAACCGGTATGTCTATCATAGGTCATCGTTGGGCATTATTCCGTGTCGTTTCCACAGATAATTAATGTAAAAAGAATATAAGAAAGGGACAAACACATATTCAGAATGGTTGAAGAAAACGAGCAGTTTGCCCACCGCCATATAAATAACCTTAGAAAGTCCTTGAAATTTTAATACGCCAATTTTCCATTTAATGCGTACAAATACAACAACGTATTAACATATATACAATCTTCGTGAAATAAAGCGCAGGTTTTGCTTGAAATGAACCAAAAGTTACAATGAAATCTGACACAAATGATGTATGCAATTTTTATTTTATTTTACCGCTTTTCATGAGAAAGGTGTGTGCTGACGGCCACCGCGGCTCTAACAAAATAATGAAATCAATACTCGAAATCATGTTTGAAGCGGAATAATCTTGGAAAATCCTTGAAATTTAATGCGCCAAGTTTCCATTTAATGCGTACAACTGCAGTAAGGTATGAATATATTCCGATCAGTCTTTACAGTCTTCGTTAACTGGACCTCAGGTGTCGTTTGAAATAAATTATATGTTAAAATAAAATCTTTGATCAAAATGACGAAAACAATTTTTATTTTGTCATCATTTTGTTTATGACTTTTTCTAACCGATTTGACTATATTATTACAGCCATTCATCAGGCAGCCTCAAGCACTACCAGGATAGTGGCCCCAAACACAACAGCAATTCGACGAAGCCATGTTTGATGGAGAATGAAGTTTATGTGATTCTCCCCTGAATCCTCCGAGCGTAACCGTACACAATCTTGCATGTATAGGCTATACATAAGAAAGACTTGTCATTTTCGTCCTGATAATAAGGGATAATTCATGTAAATGCGGCAGCCGCCAAATGAAGTAATCCACACCATCGCCTATAGACCTAATCCTCCTGTTTACAGAAAGACGATGTCATCGGAAAGACGGAGGCATGGTGTCATCTCCGATCCAAAATATATATTTACCACCTGTAAACTAGAAAATATACACAAGCATTTCTTATCAAAAAGAGATTTGTCTAGTTAAAACGTGCACCAGCTCCGAAGAAAACATTTTGAGTTGCAGAAGACAGCAAAACGGCAATATTAACCAAGATTCAGTTTTGTCTTTGACAAACGTTAAAATTACGAGAGTTTTCGGGGAATATTGGATTTATTAATTACGTGAAAGTACAAAGCACACATTATTAGTTAAGTTTCCCGGCGATAGATCGGCAGTAGGACTCCAATGCATGATGTTTGTGGAAACCACGACCATACGCAGGCTGCTGGTAGACCTTCGGGCAATATATAGAATCACCTGGTTTCAGTGTGCTTTTTTACCTCAATCCGTATCATACACTCTTTTGTTGTACGGATATTTGGAATGTGAAAACAAAAACACAGCTTACAGAGAACATGTATATTTATAGGTCGTTGTGGAAGTTATTTACACAATCCTGCATGCATATGTTTTGCATTTGCCAAAATAACATAGCACAATAACAATTCACGAAGACGGCATGATGTCTCCCATACCAGGCATAAACTTGACCACCTGTAAACCAGAAAATACACACAAGCATTTCATATCCAAAAAACTTTCATTAAAAATGTACAACAGTTCGGAAGACAAATGTTTGGAATGCATACGACTAATTTATCAGTTTATTTAAGTATGTGGAATTGCAAAGCACACATT